>NW_023270387.1:22949984-22950132 GCF_011800145.1 Mirounga leonina | reverse complement strand
TTCTTTCTTTCTTTCTTTCTTTCTTTCTTTCTTTCTTTCTTTCTTTCCTTTCTTTCTCTTTCTTTCTTTCCTTTCTTTCTTTCTCTTTCTTTCTTTCTTTCTCTTTCTTTCTTTCTTTCTTTCTTTCTTTCTTTCTTTCTTTCTTTCT
>NW_023270387.1:22847752-22949974 GCF_011800145.1 Mirounga leonina | reverse complement strand
TTTCTTTCTTTCTTTCTTTCTTTCTTTCTTTCTTTCTTTCTTTCTTTTCTTTCTCTTTCTTCTTTCCTCTTTTTTAATAACAGAGAAGAATAGAGATGCAAAGAGAGATGCAAAAAAGAGAACAAGAGAAGATAAAATTAAAGAGTGCTATTAGGATGTTATTCCATGAAGCTTTCTGTTTTGTGGATATTTGTATTTAGGTCTCAACATAAAATGTATTTCTTACTGTATATTACGGGCAAAAAGTTTAAAAGCCTGTTATAGAGGAAAGAGTTTGCCTTAATTATTTGTTCCTTAGTGTCTGTCACGGTACCTAGTAGATAGCAGGCAGAGAAGCAAATTTGTTGGGTGAACAAATGTATACACCAACAAACACATTGTTGTCACCCTTATAGCCAAAACCACACGAGACTTTAAAATTGGCAACCTTAGATTTTTGTGCATTTATTTTGGCAAATCTAAGTAACAGAGAAGGAATAGGCTCTCTGTGATTGTTTCATGCTTAGGAGGGTACCTTACAGAAAACATCAGAATGCCAGAGAAGAAAAGACGTATTTCTTGTTCCTAAGGTGTGTTCAGTCTCACTGGGACATAAAGTCAATTCATAAGAAACATTGATCAAAGGAAATTGCACAGCCCTGACCTTTTTATGAATTTGGTGATCTACACTTTTGGCCTCTCCTGAATAAGATAGTAATCTAAACCCTGGATGGTTTGTGGTAGTAGGACCATGTAGATATTTATGTATCTATTTTTAAGATGAGATTTCTTCTCTTTATGTTTTCTGCTAAAGTAATCTACTTGTCATATTTACTGATTTCATTTTTGTTGGACACTGTGTAACAAACAGATAATAAATAACTTATCTAAGAGGGTTTGGGGGATAATTCTGCCTGCAGGTGGGAGGCAAAAATATATGACCTCTCAAGCTCCTTTCTTGAGATATGTTTCCATTTAATTCATTTTTTCAGATTTTTTAAATTATGCTCTCTGCAAAAGCGCCTCAAGGTGTGAACACAATAGAGACACAGTGAATTCAAATATTTTTAAGAGTTTATGGCAGCATTAAATACATATAAATAAAAGCAACTAAAAACAGGATTTCAGCATTATCTATGCCCACCTGGAGCATGCCGATCTCACAAAAGCAACACGGTTCCATTTTTGCATTGAAATTTCCAGAAGTAAGTTCTCTGGAAAATATAAAGGACCAGAACTCTAAGAACCAGATTCCAAAATGAGATTTGTGTCAGAAAATTTAGGTAGATGTTGAGGTTGGAAAGATGCAGAGTTGCATTGTTAGATAAAGACCAGTAAGAACTGAAGATGCAGTATTTCTCTCCCTTGACTCCTCGAATGGCTTTGTGCATATCATGTAACTTCTCCGAGCTTCAGTCTTTTCAACCCTAATGAGAGTGATGATGTTTATCCAATACTCATCTCATGGAAATGTGTAAACTAATATCTGGAAAATATTTTAGATGCACTATATATGGGCTCTCTAAATATAAACAGTTGGATGGGGTGGGAGGCAGAACAATATCCCCCCAAAGATGTCCATGTACTGACCCCTGAGACATGTGAATTTAACTGATACGGCAAATGGGACTTTGCAGATGTGATTTAGTTAAGGATATTGAAATGGGAAGATTGCCCTGAATTATAGAGGTGTGTTTGATATAATCACAAAGTTCCTTATAAGGCAGGACACTCAGGATAATTCCATGTACTCAACCCCTCCATTGCTACCTTTGAAGGTGGGGAAGGGATCACAAGTCAAGGAATTTGGATAGCTTCCAGAAACTGGAAAAGGTATGGGATGGATTACTCCTTAGAACCTCCAGGATAAGTGCTACCATGTTGACACCTGGAGTTTAGCTCAGTGGGCCTTCTGACTTCCAGAAGTATAAGATAATAAAATTGTATTGTTGGAGCCATTGTTTGTTTTAATTTTCCAAAGCAGCAAGAGGAAACTGATATAGATGGTAAAACAAACATAAGTATAGGTGGTAAAACAAATATAGGTGTAAAACAAACAAACAAAAAACCAAAACAGCTTACCTGGGATATAAATAGAAATTTTCAGTTGCCACTATCTAATGGATTGGTTAGAATATGGTGCTAATGAGAGCATGGTCTGATTTTATTCTGTTTATGAGCAAGTTCCACTAAATGGGAAAAAATAAACCAAGTACATGTGCATACAAAACACTTACATCATGGTTTCATTCCTAATCCTGGCCAAATATGTCAAAAATACATTCTAAGGCTTAAATATAATAGGGGAGAAAAAGACAGAATATTTTAACTAATTCCTAAGATTCTGTTTATGAATAAAAGTAACTTTATGGTTTTAAGAATTCCTAAATGTAAATATACAAATCTACTTTCACATAGTTAATACCATTTGATTAATTCAGATGTCACAGGTTTAATTATATGCATTTTACCAAGGAAGGAATTGAGGTTTAGAGAGTGAAGGAAACTGATAAAAATCACAATGCTAGTTAATGGGAGAGCCAGGATTTTGTAACCCAGGTATTTCAATTTCTAAATTCCACCTTTCAGCTCTGTGCTTCTTTCAAATCTATGGTCTATATTGGAAATGATCCAAATACAGGTCGATATGCCAATTTACAAATGGGTCTCTTAGCCCTGTAAAAAATGGAAAGATGCATTTAGGTATTCTTGAAATCACTGGAATTATTTGATATGACTCCACAATTAATAAAATTGTTACTAGTTCTGCTGGTTGTCTTTTCTTTGCAAACTATTTAATTCTAAAATCAGGGCAGTTGTCTGTGATGGGTACTATTATTGTGTTAACTATGCTTTTCAAAAAAGCAAATTGACTGATCCTACGTTTATATTGTCAAATGTCTTCCTGCAACATATACTGACATCTCAGTTAGTTTTGAAAGGAAAAAACTGTGTGTGGGCTTCTATGTTCATGTGTGTATAAATGTTTGTATATGTGAGTATGTATGCTTGTCAGTATGTGTGATGAACGCATGTGTATTTATGGCATTTGGACCAGATGGGCCAGTTAAACCACATAGCTGAGAATTTGTTGCTTTTACTTACAGTCTTGCAATGAACTAAAATATTTCTTGGGAACTTGAATCAGATAATTGTTAGTGGATCAGTGTGTTATAGTACTATTCCTTATATAAAAAGGTTACTTTCACTTCACTTTTGCTTTTCCTTTTTGTTTCTATTTTTAAATGATTTCTCACTTACACATATCTTGCAAAAATAATTCAAAGAATTCCTGTGTACCTTTCATTCAGATTCTGAAGATGTTAACATTCTATCTCTCTTGTTTTATGATTTATTCTCTTCTCTCTCTACACACACATATTTACATATACATATTCACATATGTATTTTTTTAAATATTCCAGAGGCAGTTGCAGATATGATGGCCTTTTAGCTCCAAATTCTTGCTATTACTTCCTAAAAACAAAAGCATTTTCTTTTTTTTTTTTTAAAGATTTTTATTTATTTATTGAGAGAGAGAGAGAGAGCATGAGAGGGAGGAGGGTCAGAGAGAGAAGCAGACCCTCTGCTGAGCAGGGAGCCTGACGTGGGACTCGATCCCGGGACTCCAGGATCATGACCTGAGCTGAAGGCAGTTGCTTAACCAACTGAGCCACCCAGGCGCCCCAACAAAAGCATTTTCTTATAAAACCATGGTACAGTTATCAAAATCTGGAAACATATTGATAAAACACTGCAGTCTAATTTATAGATCTTATTCAAATTTCACCAATTATCCCACTAATTCAATGGACTTTTTCTAGTCCAAGATTAACCCAGGCCCACATAGTACTTACAGTTGTCATATCTTTTTGTCTTTTCCAAAGACATTTGTAAGATTTAACATTTTCTTTCATGATCTTGAGAATTTCAATACTGGCCAGTTATCTGGTAGAATGTGCCTTAGTTTTGGTTGTCTGCTGTTTCTGCATGATTAGATTATTTTATATAATTTATATTCACATGCTAAATCTGTTTAGGCTTTTTATTAAATGGTATATTCTTGATGTTTGGGGAAATTCATTTAATTCTTCTGAATCTTCCCATTATCTGATCTTAGGCACTAAGGGAACTCTTTTTGCAGAGGAAAACTGATCTGTCTTCTGTTCTCTTGCACATTCAGAAAACCACAGAAGATATTTATCCACAATATTACAAATATCAAGGGGGTACCACTTTGCCCCTGTACAAACCTGTTTTCTAGGCTATCAATGTCCTTACTGGGCCATATTGGCCTTTAGGGATCATATGTTAGTTTTACTTTCTAGTGTTTGTCTGAAACACAAGATCCTTCAACGCATCAGGAAAGGCAAGCCAGACCAAACAAGCCCTCTTGGGCCTTGAGAAAAGGGGAGGATATCTATAGTCAAATTTATTTTGTCAAACTCAGTGATGGCTTGATGTGAAAGAAAAAAAAAAAAAAACACAACTTATGAGTAAAGAAAAGAGAACGTAGCTGTCAGAAAACCTGTTAATCTTGTAAAATAGAACATTCTTACAGAAGATGCAAATCTTAATATCAATGCTCTCATCCATAGGGTAAAATGAGAAAACTAGAAATCCACAATGTTTGGGCTGAAAGAAATCTTTAAGAGCGCATACTCCCATTCCAATTTCTCATATAAAGAAGTGGTAATGACAAACACTATAAAAGTAGTAAGTACAGTTTATTGGACACATTAAGTGTCAGATACTGTGCTACATATTTTGCATACATTATCTTCACAACAACCTGCTGAAATGCATTGTAAGAGATATTATTGGATCCTTATCTAGTATTCATTTTTCACTAATCCCTTTCTAACAGAATTTTTCATGTACTCTGAAGTAGATATGTACCCCTTCCTCTACCCCCTGAGCATGGGAATTTCATGTACTCCACAGTAGATATTGTTAGTACTGAATAATATCCTCTAATTTCCCGGTCTTTGTTATAGTTGGGTTGGCAATCTGAATAATCGTAATGTAAGTGTAAGTGATGTAAGGGTAAAATGTACTACTTCTAGGTTGGGGCGGGTGTTATTTATAGTTTAGTATCCAATGTGCCTTCTCCATATTCACTATCTTTCCCAAATCTGCAGGTAGAACGAAGTCAGAGTGACATGGAATTTACAAGATAGTAGAGCCATAAGACGAAAGCATCCTGGGCTTTAAATCACCACTTAGAGGACAGTTGCTAAACCTACAATGGATTGAATAAGAAACATAAACTTCTATTTTTTTTTTACTTTTAAATACACCATTTATTCTGTTTCCAGTAACAAAAGCAGTACTAAATTACCTAGCAAAAAAACATTAAAATTTTTTTTTTATTCTTATGTTAATCCCCATACATTACATCATTAGTTTTAGATGTAGTGTTCCATGATTCATTGTTTGTGCATAACACCCAGTGCTCCATGCAGAATGTGCCCTCCTCAATACCCACCACCAGGCTAACCCATCCTCCCACCCCCCTCCCCTCTAGAACCCTCAGTTTGTTTTTCAGAGTCCATCGTCTCTCATGGAAGAAACATAAACTTCTATTGTGTTAAACCCCTGAGATTTGAGAGTTTATTGGTTACTGTGGCATAGGGTATTGTACACACTATGACTAACTGAAAATTTCACACTGGGATGGTGTACTAACCCAGCAACCACAGTAATAAAACACCTAAAGTATATGGCATTGGGCTAAGAGTCAGGGAGCACTGAGAGAAAACTGATGGCTGAACCTGGAAAGTTGAAGATCCATTTTAGGCAGAGGCAAAAATGTTTTGTAAAAGGGATTTATGCTATAATGAGAAAGACAGATTAAATCTACTGAATTTATAACTCTAGGGGGTAAGGTTGGAAAAAAGACTATTGATAGTACCTGCTAACTACCATTGGCTATGTTTGGCAAAGTATTACAGAACAAGATGAGATTAAGAAATATTTGGATGGGATGGGTTAGCCAGGTGATGGGTATTAAGGAAGGCATTTATTGAATGGAGCACTGGGTGTTATCCACAAACAATGAATCATGGAACACTACATCAAAAACTAATGATGTAATGTATAGTGACTAACATGACATAATAAAATAAAATAAATTAAAAAAAAGAGAAATATTTGGATGTTTTGCAAGCAGAAGTTAAAGGAATATACAAAGGCCAGAAACTCAGATCCTTGGATGGTTGAAAATCTTACTGCTCCTAGCCCCCAAATATTAAGATTAAGGTTTAAAAATGACAGTAAAGAAACCAAAGTCCAGTGAAACTTCTCAGTTGATTAAAGTAATTCAAGATACAACTCTTCAGTGGAAAGAAGTTACTCAGATTAAGTGTCTGGTTTTCTTGTCTCCTGTTCCAGGTAGACTTAGGGGAGTCACTTCTAAATTGAAAAGGGGGAGGATGCAGAGTTAAGGAAACAGAATCAGCCAGATTCTAGAATTATATCTGAAAAATAACTAGGCTTGTGGTTCCTGTCCATGGAACTAAACAGAAATATATAAATCAGAGACCTAATAATTTGGGGGGAAAATTACATTGTGAAAACAAACAGAAATCAGGGCGCCTGGGTGGCTCAGTTGGTTAAGCGACTGCCTTCGGCTCAGGTCATGATCCTGGAGTCCCGGGATCGAGTCCCGCATCAGGCTCCCCGCTCGGCGGGGAGTCTGCTTCTCCCTCTGACCCTCCTCCCTCTCATGTGCTTGCTCTCATTCTCTCTCTCTCAAATAAATAAATAAAATCTTTAAAAAAAAAAAAAAAAACAGAAATCAGAGTATGGACAAAAGAGACTTTGCTATCTAAGTGTTAAAAGAACAGTGGGGTTCCCAAGCAGTTCATGACTAAAAGGCAAGAATTGAAGTTTATGGAGTCTTCCAGGAGGGCATGCTTACAAGGTCCAGAGTAGACAAGGCTAGAGCGGACAAAGAGAATGCCAAAATCTCCAATGGGCAGAGGAATCACTCCCCTATAGGAGTGCAGAATCCAATCAAAGAACTTCCTCTACCCCCTAAGCATGAGAATTTCATGTTCCTAGAATCTCAGGATTTCATAATCCACTGAATAAACAATGTCTAGTACATTTCTTATTTTTCCCTTTTCTAAATGAGAGTGTCTCAAAGAGAATTTCAACTATCTTCATTTTGACCTCAGTCTGTACTTTCTAATTGATTAAATTTTTCTTTCCAGCTTATCTCTTAATTCAGGCAAATGACCCCATGGGCAAAGCATCCTGTGATGGGAACCAAAACCACCCCCTCAAGCAATAGGGATTGCCCTGAGCCAGCAAAACCCTGCATGAGCGACCCCTAGACAATGTTCAACCTGACCTTATCTGCCTAGCTCCACGTACTCACTGACCTTGCCTCATATTTTCCTTATATAAACCTGGAAGTATTTTCAGCCCTTTGGAGACAGTTTTTGAGATATAGTCCGCTATTTTCCTGGTGTTGGCCTCACTGAAATAAATTCTTTTCTTGTTTCACCACTGCTCCTCTCTCTGCCTTTGGATTTTGTCAGTGGCAAGTGGCCACAGGCCACCTGGTCTGTTTGGGACTCCAGGAGACAGGTGCTCTTGCGCCCCTGTGCCCTGGTTACATATCCAGTATGATTATACTGTCCTGGTCCATTGTATATTCAATGCAGATATGTAAAAATAGATAAGTCTGCCTTTTAGTTTGCAGGTTGAACATCTGGGAAGAGACACATCCAGATCTGATAGAGAAGTCCATGTGTCAGCTGGATCTTGTGATGGATGTACGATATGGATGACATTTTAGAGTATGTCTCTTGAGGAGAGGGTGAGTGTGTTCTATATGTGGGTAGAAAAAAGAAAAAGGATTTTTAAACACCAGATCAAAAGCCAAGGACAGTTTAAAGGAGAGCTGCTTGACCAACAAGAGAGTATGACTTGAACCAGCATTTAGTTTCCATTATGTTAAGCCCTTAAAATTCATTACATATTATTACTGTAGTAAAGCTCTACCTATCTTGACTCTTACAAATCCTGAACGCAGTTCCAAGTCAAGGGTAGGTTCCTGTTGACCTGAGCCAATTATCACATTCCATTCCTATGGTCTTAGTTCTTTGTTCAGGGTTGGCATGAGATCTTGTTTAAGATGTTGACCAAAGGTTCTCTCCCTCTTCTGGATGATAAATCATGGGCACATCAGCCCTGAAACTGCTACAGCCATTCTGTCACCACAAAGGAAGCCAAATTTAGAATATACTGCCACAGTGGGTAACATGGAGAGAAGAAATAGAAGGATCTTTAGATCCTTGAACCACTGAATCAAAAAAACCCTGACAACTATCCTACCTCTGTTCTTCAATATGCAAGCCAATACAACATTTTTATTGTTTAAGCCAGCTAAATAGAATTTTCTATTGCTTGCAACTGAATGAATAATACATACATAGGGGCTATATTCACCCCTATTTTAATGATGAGGACACCAAGAGCTGAGCTGTTCAGAGAGCTGAGCTAAATGGTATAACATCATCCAGCTGATAAGCAGCTACCCCAGGAGTAGAATCCCCAATTGTCCAACTCTAAACCCCATTCTTTTAATCTCCATGTGTTATGTTATGATATTGTTTTCCATTCTGAGCTATTCTTACAATCTGCCATTGTGAGCGTTAGAGAAAAAAACAAAACCAGAAAACAGGATTCCTGTCTCTCAAGATCCTGTTCTTTCTGAAATGCTTACATCTATTTTCAGCAAGACAAATTAGAAAATTGATTCCTCTTTTCAAGCCCTGATCATCATAGAGGGGCCTCTATTATCTTTGAAGGAGTGTAGCCATAATAACAAGGCCCAGTGATTATTGGATTCGAGTTCACCGCCCTTGCTCAAGAGGAACTACAGAAAAGGGAATGTGCTGTGGAATCAATAAATGCCCTTGCTAAAAACAGCCATCAGCTGTGTCTGATGAACATCTGGGCAATGTTTTTCCTGGGTGGGGGGAGGGGCCATGGATACATTAGTTACTGCATTCCATAAAAATTAACAGCTCAAATCTTCAGGTCAGCATGTTTAACAAAAACAAATCGTTTATTTCTAGAGTGTGGAGCAGATGTGAATGTGCTTGAAAAATATGTGTGTCTGTGGGTGTGTGGTATAAAAAGGATAGAGATGTGTTTTTCCCATACGCATGTGGTCATAAGACTAGAGGCCCATGTTGATGCCTGGGAATCACAGGGAATGGAGGATGGCAGGTAGGAGGTGGGTTGGAGGAGAGGTAGCCTGGAGGTGAAGAAAAGGTAAAATGAACTAAGCAGATACCTTGTGTAAACAGTAGGTTTTAGAGGCCCAGCATTTATAATGTTCGTATGCCAAAGGAATCCAAAATATAACAATTATTTTTGCTGTTGGAAGACAGATTTTCATTTTTTTTCCTCTAATTGTAAGTGAAATTCCATCCTTCAGAGTTGAAAACACACTCTCTGACCATTGCCCTGCAATTTTAGTAATATCTCCTCTTTAACTCTTGGGATTCACCATCCTTCACTTAATAATGCCATATAAAGAAAAGAATACATGGAAATACTTTTCAGGCACTGCATATTTTAAAAAATAATACATCAGCAGAATACCACAATCATCCAGTGTCAGAGCTGGAGGGACCTCCAAGTTCATATAGTGCAGCAGTGAAGTTGCTTGGGGTCATTTACTGTTTCTACCTGAGATGGGACCCAACTGAGTCACTCCAAAAAGCTCTGTGCCCATGGCAAAAGCCACTGCAGATCTGGCTCCACTTTTAAAAATCACACACAGGCATGTGTGCATGCACATACACACACATACACGCACACACGCACATCACTAGCCAGCATTTTACCCTTCTTTCATTCAGTCAGAAATAATTTTCCCAGCATCAACTCAATTAGCTGCCAGTTCTCTTTTAATGGCCTCTAGTTGCTCTGTTCTAACCTCCCTCTAAGGACTGCTAAAGGAGTCACGATTGCCATTCTCAGCTCTGAGGCTGGAAGGGGCTGGGGCTGTGTCCTATTAACCTGTGATAACAGAGTTGCATTAAATGTGTCTTCTCTCTGTCCCTGAAATCTTGGGAGAATTAGAGTCTATCAACTACCCGAATAAGTCTTCATGAACTCAAGGTTGTCAGGAAAGAAAACCAGAGAGGAGAGAGGAAAGGAAGAAGGACGGAACCTCAGGATGCAAGCACACGAACACCTCTTTGCTTTGCTGAGTTACCAATGTTACAAGGGGAAGAGGTTAATCTGTCTGGGCAAGGTGGGTCACATCCTTTTCACAGTGAATAGCATCATATACAGCTTTCCCTAAGTATGCCCTAGGATAGACTCTTTCAGTGACCCCTGAGTGTCAGTTTGGGCACTAATCTAAAATAAAGCACTTCCTGTCATTCCGTCATCAGGATAGGGCAACTGTCCATAAACTCCCACCCTGAGCCAAACCCTCTGCTCCCCTGTTTTTATACTAAGAATGGCTGTTCTGTTTTTCAGTGTTTGAAAAGAATCAGAATAATAGTGTTTTATGACATATGAGAATTCGGTGAAATTCAGTTTTCTATGTCCATTGAATGGAATCCAGCCGTGCCCATTGATTTATGTACACCTGCTTTCATGCTGCTGACAGAGACTGTATTGCCCACAAAGCCTAAAATACTTACTTTCTGTCCCTTATAGAAAACACTGCTGACCTGTTGGCATGAACCACACAAGGTAACCTCTTAGGAGGAAGTTAATGGAAGTGAGATGAGCATGTGTATTTGAAGGTGTGAGGAAAGTCTCTCCAGAGTTTATTTAGAGCACATAAGAGGATGATTTCACATTTTTCTCTTGGAAGATGATGCAAAATTTTAGTATCAAAAATACTAAGTTGGGAGACTACCTGCAATTATTTTTTTAAGATTTTATTTATTTATTTGAGAGAGAGAGAGAGAGCGAGCATGAGGCGGGGGGGGGCAGAGGGAGAAGCAGTCTCCCTGCTGAGCAGGAGCTGGATCCCAGGATCCATGAGATCATGACCTGAGCTGAAGGCAGCTGCTTAATCAACTGAGCCACCCAGGCACCCCTACCAGCAACTATTTATTCAGGCATTTACTCATTCAGGATGTTTTATTAAGCACCTAATGCATATGAAAGATAGTATCTGAGGTGATGGGCAGTGCAGTGGGGCTAAAGGCCGAAAGGGCTCTGCTCTTGTTGAAGCTAAGACCTCTTGGATCTCAAACATACTTCTTCCAAAATAATTATTTATAATTATTTATTCATCAGGTATCTCTCTGATTTAAGCATACAGACTCTTCTTCTTTCAGTTTAAAAAATAAAGAATAACATTTACTATTCAATTACTTGTCCCTTGTATATGCCAAAAAAAAAAAAAAATCCTCTTATCAGTTTCCCATAAAACAAGTCTTTGGTTTTCTCCACCTTGCCCAATGTAAAGATATTAACTTAACCCTGGACAGCTCTCTTTTGTGTAGAAAGAAGTTTTACATGGACCAACATATCTGTCATTTGAGTTAGGTACTACTAGTATTTATAATTTACAGATGAGTAAACCAAGGTTTGGGGGGCTCTCTAGTAAGTGACTAAAATGGGGCCCCAAACCAGGTCATCTATTTCAAACTCAATACCTCTTCCTCTCGGCAATGGAGAAGTTATTTATTTTCTACTTGAACTTCACTTATTACGCTAGTTAAGAATTGAAGGAACAAGAAAGACAAAGCCCTAAGACGTGTTCTTGAGGACTGTTAACTACTGCTGCTAATTGGAAAAACTATGACTCCTATGAGCTATTGGCTCCAATCTGGACAAACGGATAATCTACTTTTGGATTTTCAAAACTATACATTTTTTTTTAAATTTAATTTATTTATTTGAGAATGAGAGAAAGAAAGATAGTGACAGAGAGATAGCATGAGCAGGGGGGAGAGAGAGAAGCAATCTTCCCGCTGAGCAGGGAGCTGGACGTGGGGCTCGATCCCAGGACCCTAATATCCTGACCTGAGCGGAAGGCAGATGCTTAACTGATTGAGCCACTCAAGCACCCTTAACACTATACATTTTTATTTTTAAATTCTGCTTTGCAAAATGGAAGGGAGAGAGATGATGTGCTACAATAAAAATGGTAGTTGCCGGAGGGGGGTAGAAGGATGGGCGAAATAGGTGGACGGGATTAGGAGGTACATACTTCCATTTATAAAATAAGTAAGTCACAGAGATGAAAAGATGAAAAGTTTAGCATAGGGAATATAGTCAATAATATTGTAATAATGTTGTATGGGGACTATACTTACCATGGTGGGCATTGCATAATGTGTAGAATTATGTAAGTACTATGTAGTGCACCCAAAACCAATATACCATTATATATCAACTATACCTAAGTAATAAAAGATTTTTAAAAAATAACTCAATTCGGCCACAGAACACGTGGGTTCTAATTCTGGTCTGCCACTAATCAGCTGTGTGTCCTTCAGTGTTTGGGTAAATCACCTCAAATCTCCGAACCCCAATCTTTTTTTGTCTGTGAAAGGGAGTGTTGAATTACTTACACTCTTAAGTTCTTTCCAGTTACAATACTCTGAGATTTCATAAATTCTTTTTTCAGTAATTTTGAATCAGTGTTTTAATTTATAATTGTTTAAAGAGATCTACTTTGTCCAAACATTGTATTTTGGTAATGATTATTCTTTTGTGACAAAATTAACTTTATGAAGAGTGTTTTTTTCATAAATACTACTTTGTGATAAAAGGGAAGTGTTTTTTCTGGACCTGATCTAGTTCTTTCTCTAATTTCATTAAGTGAGTGAAAATGCAGTTCAGTTACTACTTCCTCCTGGAAGTGGTACCAAGGAGACCTCAGCCTATCTTGCTCTCCTTTGACCCATATTGCCATCCTAGTGGCTGAATTGGGCTTGAGCACATCCTACTCTGTGGCATCTTTTTTTATTGTATCCTTTTATACTGTAACTTAGCTTTTAGTCAACGGGATGCATGTCTGATTCTTGCCTTCCCAGTTCGACGCTGATCCTCTTGTGTAGGAGGGAGACCCATGTCTTGTATCTGCAATTCTCAGAGAATCGATCAAATACATAATATGTGCAGAGCTAGTGCTCTGTGGCCAGTCTTGACCAAACCTCCTTGTATTAATATACATCTAACAAGTTGAGTGAATAGGAATGAACAAATGCCAGTGTGAAAATCTTAGGAATATAAATAAATATTTAATATGCCTACCCTCAGCACTAAAATAGTGTTGACATTAGTATAATACACATGGTTACTCTATCTCCTGAAATGTATATATCTTTGTTGTGATACTTAATAGAAGGTGAATGAGCATTGCCCAAATTATTCTTTTATTCTAACACTTTAATTTTTGACAAAACCCCACATTTTTCTAAAAACTACAATTCTTTATTTTTCCCTGGTTCAGTTGGTTAAGCGACTGCCTTTGGCTCGGGTCATGATCCTGGAGTCCCGGGATCGAGTCCCGCATCGGGCTCCCTGCTCGGCGGGGAGTCTGCTTCTCCCTCTCCTGCTCCCCCCTCTTGTGCTCTCTCTCTCTCACTCTCTCTCAAATAAATAAATAAAATCTTAAAAAAAAAAGTTAAAAAAAATATAATCAAAACACCATTGTTAAGGAAAGGATCCACAGCATTGTCCTCCTAATTTGTTAATTTTTGACTCCCATTAAAATTTGGACATCAATTTATTCATGTCATGTTTTAGCCCCAGGATTTTGGACAGCACCTTGACACAGAGGTACCTGGCGACAGTTCTTATAAGCAAAGAATAATTTGGTTTGGAAATTGCTGACTTTTAAATTATTAACACAAGAGCACACCAGGAAAAAGAAGGGTTTCATTAGCAAAATGATAGAATCACAGTCTTTTCTCTTGAAGTTGTCACCATTCAATGTGAAAGATTGTTTGATGTTGCTGAGGTTGAAAAACACCCATTCATTTTTTTTCCTAAAGAAAAGCCTTTGTTTCTCAGTTTGATATTTTTCATGAATAATTGGAGACTGGGGAAATTGAAAAGGATTTTTGTCTCTGGCTGAACTAAAATGGTAAACATTCTTGGAAATCAAAACCTGCAAAACAGCAAGTACTTTTTTTTTCTCAACTGTTTAAACAGAACCTAGATATTGGAAAGCAAAACAAAAACAAAAACAAAAACAAAAACAAAAACAAACAAAACCCCACAATAGCAGCAGGGTATCTGCTCCATACTTTATAAAGCCACAAGAAAAGTGTTTATCCAGGAGGTCTCTATGGTCTATTTATAATGCAATTGCTGTTATCCTAGAAAGTGTTTCCTGCCTCATCCAAGGAGAATCTCTTCAGTTCACCTAAACAGGTATTCAGTCTTACAAAGCTTACAAATACAGGCATTGGATCCTGTCATTAATATCAGTTCATTGTTTGCCATATGGACTAATTCATGTTATCTCTCCACTCTCTGTGGTCAACTTGATGAGTAATAATAATAATAATAATAATAATAATAATAATAGCAGCCACCAGTTAAAGAATACTGATTTACCAGGCATGCTAACTTTGGCATGGCTCATGCATGAGTTAATTCTCACAACACCCTTCCAAAAAATGTATTATTAGTGCCATCACACAAATGAAGAATTTGAAATGAAATAATTTCTCCCAATACAGATACTAATTGTGAATAGAGCTAGAATTAAAACTCAGGTCAGCTTGACTCCAAAGAAGTTGCTAAATCCTCTTAGGATGCTCTGAGATCTGGATGAGACATTTGGACACACTTAGAAGAAGGAGGACAAGAAAGTGAGCATTGCTTCTACTGGATGAATGACCTAGACAATGTTCAGGGAAGGGATTATTCAGTTAAAGGAGGGACAGTGAGGATAACTCAGTGGAGGAGGTTGTGGGAATAGTAAGTAGAACTAATAAAGCCCCTAATGGGCCGGCAGAAAATATAATGTTTTGAAGTAGGAGAGGAGGTAGTAATGAGTGATGATGAAGAGGTTCCTATTGATTGTGCCCATTCCTTTGATTGAAGGAGACTGATGCCTTCTCATATATACCTGCCCTTTCAACTAACTCCCAATCAGAAAAGAACATTAAGGCAAAACTATTGCTTTAACAAAATGCCATTTCTATAACCCCTTCCATATGCTTTTGATGTGTTTTTAGAGTAGGGTTGTTGGGGTCCAGAGCCAAAGGCCAAGAAAAAATTCTTGAGACATCTCTGGTACAAAAAAGATGGTTTTATTAAAGCACAGGGACAGCACCAGTGGGCAGAACCAACTTCAAACTAGCCCCAAACCACACCTGTCTGAAACCTGCCTTTTTTTCCAGGCTTCCAAAGTTTGTTTTCTGCTGTGAGAACACCAGGCTGGTGACCTCGCCCCTTTATTGGCTTGTGTCTCTGCAGTACCCAGGACATTTTTATTCCTCTCTTTTGCATATATTTGTCTTCTGTGACTGGGTTAAGATGAAGAACTGGACCCCAAGTAACTGGGAGAGGCCTGTTTCCTGACTCCCCTCTGGTAGCTGTTTCCTTTGAAACTGAAGTCCTTTCTCCTTTTCATTTTGTTTTCTGGTGCAAAATTCCTGAAATGAGCTTGTTCCATGCCAGACACACTTGTTATATCTGCTTGGAACTTCTGAAGTTATAAACCCAACACATTATCTGGGTCTTGGACTGTATGTGCCCCATGGGTCATTCATCCCCCACCAGAGGACTATTACTTCTGTCTCCACTGGGTCTCAGCTTGCCTAGATTTCTTCTACATCCCTCCATCCACAGCCTCCACAGCCAAGTCCCAAGGCCAGCACTGTCCCTGGTGCATTCTAACCTCACATGGTGCCCCTAGGTCTCCTTTTAGTTCTTACACACTGTTTCCCTCCTCTTTAGCCACCATGCCTGTGGGGTAGTTTAACATCTTAAAAAAAAAAAAAAAAAAAAAAAGATGAAGACTTCCTGAAAGGCAGGGTTCACACCTTCTTTTGTTTTATTTATTTATTTATTTGGTTTTCAGTATCCCTGAGAACCTAACCTGGAGGCTTGCACAAAGTAATGATCCATCAGTGATTTTTTTAATTGGTGGGCACTTAATGAATGTATGAATAAAAGAGAATAGACAGGCAGACAGGAAAATGGTACATGGCAATCATGTGTTCTTCAATAGAGAGAACTAGAAAAGGCTTCTTGTATTGCTTTTCGCTCCCTGCAATCCTGACCTTGGCTAGTTGAAATGCAAATGGCATGAGCTGGATGGAGGGATGTGCATGTGAGTGAGCAACTTTCCATCTATCTGCCTGACGCCAAGGGGGAGATAGCCTGTAGCAGTGACAGCACCCATCCATCAGGCAAATGGGTACAGCTGCCACCACACCCTGACTGTTCAGCCGTCACGGGAAGATACGCCGGCAGCATATCTGCGCACCGTGGCTATGGGCCAAGGACCTCGCCCGAGAGAGAGCACACAGCTACATTTGCACTTGCCTGTAGTTCAAGGGAGGGAAGAAGGGAAGTAGAGGAGAAGGATAACCCCAGAATACAAAGCAAAAGAACATGCCCAGCACCTAACTAAAACAGAGAGAGGTCCTGGGGGGAAAATAGTTTCAAAGATATTAAGTTGCCAAGCTTAAGGCCTCATTCTTGCTATTGTGTTAGGGCAGAATTCTTCTGAAAATAGCTTGCGCGCTCCGCCACCCCTGGAGTTTGTCTCCTGGCCTCTGCCAAAGACTCCCAGACTAAGGCATCAGCAACCTGAGAACTTGTAAGCAATGCAAATGTTCGGGCTGCACCCTGGGCCTACTGAATCAGAAGCTCCAGAAGCGGGGCCCAAAGATCTCTGTTTTAACAAGCCCTGCAGGTGATCATAATACTCTCTGAAGTTTGAGAACCACTGGTGTAATCTATGACTGAAGCAAATGGTTCCTCTGAACTCCTGTCGGTCTGAACCATCTGAGGTCCTTCCACTCAAGAGAGACCCAGGGAGTAGACCCAGGGTCAGGACCACTCAGTTGTTTCTTGAGATAAAGGTCAATGTGACTCTAGCAGACATTGGAGATGGTCCTGACTTTCACTTCAGGAAAAATTAGTTCAAACTCTTGTCAAAATACACTTTCCCGGGCACCTGGGTGGCCTAGTAGGTTAAGGGTCCAACTCTTGGTTTCGGCTCAGGTCTGATCTCATGGGTCATGATACTGAGCCCTGCACTGGGCTCTGCACTCAGTGGGGAGTCTGCTTGAAGATTCTCTCCCTCTGCCCCTCCCCCCACTCATTCTCTCTCTCTCTCTCTCTCTCGTTCTCAAATAAATAAATCTTTAAAAATATACACTTTCCAAAAAGTTAGAAACATGGCCCAAATATACAATTAGTACATGTCAAAGATTTTATTTATTTATTTATTTATTTATTTATTTATTTATTCTTATGTTAATCCCCATACATTACATCATTAGTTTTAGATGGAGTGTTCCATGATTCATTGTTTGTGCATAATACCCTGTGCTCCATGCAGAATGTGCCCTCCTCAATACCTACCACCAGGCTAACCCATCCTCCCACCCCCCTCCCCTCTAGAACCCTCAGTTTGTTTTTCAGAGACCATCGTCTCTCATGGTTCGTCTACCCCTCCGATTTTCCCCCCTTCATTCTTCCCCTCCTGCTACCTTCTTCTTTTTTTTTTTTTTTTCTTAACATATATGGCATTATTTGTTTCAGAGGTACAGTTCTGAGATTCAACAGTCTTGCACAATTCACAGCGCTTACCAGAGCACATACCCTCCCCAGTGTCTATCACCCAGTCACCCCATCCCTCCCACCCCACCCCCCACTCCAGCAACCCTCAGTTTGTTTCCTGCAATTAAGAATTCCTCATATCAGTGAGATCATATGATACATGTCTTTCTCTGTTTGACTTATTTCGCTCAACATAATACCCTCCAGTTCCATCCACGTCGTTGCAAATGGCAAGATCTCATTCCTTTTGATGGCTGCATAATATTCCATTGTATATATATACCACCTCTTCTTTATCCATTCATCTGTCGATGGACATCTTGGCTCTTTCCACAGTTTGGCTATTGTGGACATTGCTGCTATAAACATCGGGGTGCACGTACCCCTTCGGATCCCTACTTTTGTATCTTTGGGGTAAATACACAGTAGTGCAATTGCTGGATCATATGGTAGCTCTATTTTCAACTTTTTGAGGAACCTCCATACTGTTTTCCAGAGTGGCTGCACCAGCTTGCATTCCCACCAACAGTGTAGGAGGGTTCCCCTTTCTCCGCATCCCCGCCAACATCTGTCATTTCCTGACTTGTTAATTTTAGCCATTCTGACTGGTGTGAGGTGGTATCTCATTGAGGTTTTGATTTGGATTTCCCTGATGCCGAGCGATATTGAGCACTTTTTCATGTGTCAGTTGGCCATTTGGATGTCTTCTTTTGAAAAATGTCTGTTCATGTCTTCTGCCTATTTCTTGATTGGATTCTTTGTTTTTTGGGTGTTGAGTTTGAGAAGTTCTTTATAGATCTTGGATACCAGCCCTTTATCTGTAGTGTCATTTGCAAATATTTTCTTAAACAAAACTATTTAATGCCCTATTGACAATAATACCATAACTTTGGGGTTATCTTTTTTTTTAATATTTTATTTATTTATTTGACAGAGAGAGACACAGTGAGAGAGAGAACACAAGCAGGGGGAGTGGGAGAGGGAGAAGCAGGCTCTCCGCCGAGCAGGGAGCCCGATGTGGGGCTCGATCCCAGGACCCTGGGATCATGGCCTGAGCCAAAGGCAGATGCTTAACAACTGAGCCCCAGGCGCCCCGGGGTTATCTTTTTTTCTATGGAACATAAATCATTGCATTTCTACAAGATATAAATCTGCAAGATTGTTTAACATTGCAGAGTCTGGACTTAATTAATAGGAAGAGTAAAGTAAAAAAAAAAAAAAAAAAAAAGCTACAGTCTCCTAGAAGTTTTAATACTTCTTTGGTGGGCCTGTAACATAACACTCCAGAATGACATGGAGAGGACAGGCAGACATCCGCATGGGCCTTCTTTATAAGCCTGGAAACACTACAGATCTAGTCTTTAGATCCTAATTTTTGGTGGGCACAGGTGGGGTTCTTGGCTGGTTATTCACATGTGAAATCTGCACTTTGGTTGCCTGCTGATCAAGGAAGTTTGCTCTCTTCTGCACTCTCGTTCAGTGCTGGGTGTGGGCAGCAGTCACTGCCCCACTGTATTACTAGGACCCACGGCCAGGTGCAATCTCCCTGCTTCCTCTGTCACTTTCCTTCACTGCTTTTTGTGTCATCATTTTGTTCTCCCAGAGAGTTCTCTGCAGAGAATAGCAACAAGTATTGGTTCAAGTTCAAAAAGAAGCAGCACTGGGGAGATTTCCATGTTCTTAAAGGCCCCTAACTCAGAACTTGATCATTGCTGGGGATTTTTTTCAAGATGTTTATCATGTCTCTGGTAAGCCAGAGGCCACCTTTTTATATAGGGGGTGAGTTTTAAACATCAGGACTTAAGAGACATAGAGGGTGCTGATGTGAGTGGAATCTTGATGGGGAAGCAGCTGGGTAGCAGGAACCAAAGAAAAGCAGGACCTCAAAGAGAGAAGCAGGACACCTGCTGAACACTTAACTACTTTAATTTCTTTTAGCAGAAAAGCTGAGAAACACCCAGACCTGGCTGTCATCTTGGATCCACATCCTGCCCCCTGTCACTGTATTGCAAGGCTTCTTAACTGAGAGTCCAGGAACTCCCCAAATGAGCTGAGGATAGAATCCAGGGGGTCCACAAACTTGGATGGAGAAAAGGTTGAATCTTTAGTTCAGTAAATTCTAACTGGAATAGAGCATTTCTTTGTATTAATGAAGCAACAAACTAGAATAGTATTATCAGTACTTGTGACTTTGTTATGGATATTTTCACATCACTACTTTGTCCCTCTGCTTGATTCTGTTATTTAAATTGTCAGGGCACCTGGGTGGCTCAGTCAGTTCAGTGTCCAACTTGATTTTGGCTCAGGTCATGATCTCAAGGTCTTGAGATCGAGCCCCGAGTCAGGCTCTGTGCTGGGCATGGAGCCTGCTTAAGATTCTCTCTCTCCCTCTCCTTCTGCCCCCACCTCCCCACCACCCCTGCCCATGGGCACACTCTTTCTCAAAAATAAAATAAAGTGTTATAAAGAAGTACATGTAGAACTATACAACTCATTTAAAAATAGTTTGGTAACTATATTTTGATACAAATAGTTTACTTTGTAATCCTATGTATTTTATTGTATGCATTGAAAAACATTCTAGAAAGAGATTCATATGCTACGTCAGATTTCTGAAGGGTTCGTGGAACAAAGAAGCTCAATAATCCTTGTGTATTTTAACTTCAAACAAAAGAAAACCAAACAAAAATCAGTTTTGTTTAGTTTGCTGCCTACTTGGGCTTTGTAGATTTTGTGGTGATATTTTCTTTTGCTTCAGCTAAACTTGGAAAACAGCATGCCCTTGGTTACTATGTACTAAATGTTTTCCTGCTGAATATATATGTATATACATATATATTCTTTTTGAAAGGATTCTTGGTGCTTAAAGGTATAAGGCAGTATTTATGGTTAGGATTCAGGGAAGAGCTGTTCTGAATATTTCAGGTCCCAACACAAACTCGAGCAACTAATATCCACCCATTAATGCGCAATCTAGGCAACTGGTTCTCTTGACCTTACTAAATCCTTTCCAGAGTAAGAAACTTTTATTCTTCTTCAAGCCTCAGGTGGCAGATCCAGGGCAAAATAGACTTTCTTCCCAATTATGTGCTTTCACAGTCATTGTCTATAAAAGGAATAGGGGATAATGAAAGGGATGTGATTTTAGTTCATGATCAAACTGGATTTTTTTTTCCATTTCTGATTCATATTCAGTGTTAGGCAGTCTGTAGAAACTCCTTTTTATTTGGGAAAAAAAGGGACAAGGACAAGCATTTATCATCCTCTTCTTTTCAAATTTGCTGAAGAGATGAGAAGCCTGCAACAAAGGCTTTTACGTGAAACCACTTTGAGACTTAGGGTCAGAGCTGAGAAGGAAAGTGTTCAGAGGTAAGAGCTGGATTCAAATGCCTTTTTTGCTACTTGCTAATTGTGTGATCAAAGATGTGTTATTTAATCACTCAGGTTCTTGCGCAGTATGAATGTGCTTGCTGTGTCTACCTTGAAGGGTTATTGGGAATGAAGGGTATATCCCTATAGACCCCAGGGTCTCATTTACCAGCTTTAGTTTGCTGGGTAAGAAGGGCATCAGAGGCTCATGTCTAGGTAGGGTAGGTAAAACTGGAGGCAGTGGGGCATGGAGAAGAGAGACTGGAATTTGATCTCTGTCTCTGGTTCCCCACCACAAACACTGCCTGAGCTCTCCTGGATAAAGTACTGCAGGCATAGCTGAGAGAGGCTCTGTAAGATGTAGGACATGGATACCCTAGTGTCCAAGTGAAGAAATAGGAAAGAGTGGGGCAGATAAGCCATGCCTCTTTCCATGCAAGGGAAACAGCATATGGCTCCAGAGTAATCAGGATGGAAGGAAGGAGATTCTCAAGTATGACTTATGTTTCTTTGGGAAGGAGAATCAGGACAAGGCATCCAGAGAATCTGCGTCTCAGGAGACGGTGCCAGGATCATCAGTAGGGAGACTCTCCAGTGACTTCATGGGCTTTAGACACCAGTGAAAACTGAGGGGATTAAATAACTTTCTTTTTCACCATTATACAGGTGAGGTTCTTAGGTACTGCCAGAAATGATTAGTAGAGAGAATGGAGGGGAATCTTGAGGTGCTTAGCTATAGAGGTGGGGGCAATGTGCCAGTAGAGCTGGGTTATTTTTGTTACTGTCCCCACTCACAAACTGGACAGAGCCTGGGGAAATGGGGGACTATATGAAGCTAAATTAGAAGCAGTGTACTATGAGATATCTCTTAAGCTATAAAGCCTTATAAAATATAGAATCTTGAGGTGTTTTTCTTTTCCAGGAAATTTCCTAGAACCTTGTGGATAGTAAATAAATGCCTGTTGGTTGAATGAAAATGAACACAAGAGGCCTAATTTTAGGGTCCGAAGAAATTGATCAAACTAATAATGTATACACAAGATCCATATTTAAGCTAATCACTCTAAAAAAAGAGAATATTTGCTACATTTGAAGGCCAACAAAATAATTATTCATGTGCCTCTTATAAGCTCATAAAAAGGAACAAGCAATGGAGAAGAAGAAAGGGGGAGAAATTGGAATTCTGGCCTGAGCAGCCAACCCATTTTCTCCTTCTCTATGAAAATAATACTCATAGGTCCTGTCTTTTACTACTTTTCATGTTCTGTTTTCAGTCAATTAAGATTCCTATTGAAGGCCCTGTACTGAGTGCATACCCATGGTTTTCAGTCCTACATATATTTAGAACCCAGAAAGATAAGAATAAATGTAGTTTTATGACATTTTAGATTTTTTTTAATGAGAAAGCTCAAAGATTATTTTTTTTAAAGGTTGTACAAATATTCACGAATTATTTTATGGTTTACTAGTTAAGTGTGAAACATATCTGTCAAGAAAATATCAAGTGGGTTTCCAAACTTCCCTGAGCCCATTTGATTATGTGCAACTCTTCTTTTTGGAAATGAGAGTTGTTTGAAGGAGGTGGGCGTTAGCAAGTCATCTACAATCTTACCACCTACTTGTAATGACGTAAAACCTCAGACTAAATTCTATCACTCACACAGATATTTACTGAGCCAACATCCATTAGCAAGGAGGCACACAACAGTTCACTGGACCAGTTATGAAAGCTCGTGAATTTCTGACTCTGATATTTTTGGGTGAGCCAACTACCTAGAAGATTTATTTAAGGCAGTCACAGTAACTTTCCAGAGGCAAGATTCTGTTAGGCCTACAGTCATTATAAGCCACACAGAAATCCCCCAACTCGATGGCTGGCTAAAGGACTACTTAGGGAAGAATCCTCAGGTATCTCCAGAAGATGCAGTTCACTCTATATCCTAACATTCCATTTTTGCAAGGATGGAAAATGTCTAAAATATTTTAGCCAACTCGTATGTCTTATATCACCACTATATATGGTAATACATATATACACATATGAACATATGTACATATAGGACATGTACACACACATTATAATAACATTGGCTAGGTCAGGGGTCAGCAAACTTTTTTTTGTAAAAGGCCAGATAGTAAATATTTTGGGCTTTTCAGTTTCTGTTGCAGTGTCTATGTCCCAATGACTCAAGCCTGGCATTGTAGGGTGCAAGCAGTTGTAGATGATATGTAAGGGAACAAACATGAATGTGTTCTGGTACTTTATTTAAGGACAATGAAATGTAAATTTCATAAAATTCCCACATATCATGAAATATTATTTTTCTTTTGACTTTTTAAAACACTTAGAAATGTGAAGGTGTTCTCAGCTCACAGTTTATAAAGCCCATCTCAAAACAGGCAGTGGGCAATATTTGCTCTGCAGGGGGGATAGTTTGCAGATTTCTCATCTAAGCTATGAAACTTTCAAGTCAATTTCTGACATTGTAGCATTAAGTCCTGTGACTGGAAAAGGTGAAAAGTGAAAAGATGAAAATCAGAGAACATGCATTTGTAGATGTTAGCTGATTTACTCACTAGAAAACCACTTGGAGTTATGTATGATGTTATTTTCATTGTTTTATGCAAATGGAAAGGAGAGCTCTGTGACATTTTAAACACAGACCAGAGAAGAGAGTCAAGTACAGGTCTATCCTGATTTCAAAGCTCACGTGCTTCTTTAGAGTCATGCTTGTAAGTTTTCGCTTAGAGAAGATCCATGGACCTTTTACAATGGAGGGGATCTGAGCTTTTTTTTTTTTAAGATTTTATTTATTTATGTGACAGAGAGAGAGAGCACAAGCAGGGGGAGCAGCAGAGGGAGAGGGAGAAGCAGGATCCCTGCTGAGCAGGAAGCCTGATGTAGGGCTCTATCCCAGGACCCTGGGATCATGACCTGAGTTGAAGACAGACACTTAACTGACTAAGCCACCCAGTTCCCTGGGTCTGAGCTTTTTCTGGTCAGAGTTGCTCCTGCCCAATTCCAGGGGCATCACTGTTGTGTTATGCATGACTGTGCCCTTTGAACACAATGTGGATGGACTTGCTTGATGTTGTACAAAGATCCTGCCTTGGTTGATTGTTTGGTTTGGTTTGGTTTTTAACCTAGTAGGTTTTTGGAGGCTGTAAGGAATCATTGAAGGGCTTTAAGCACTGAATTGACATGATCAAATTTGTGTTTTAGAAATGTAGTGTGGTGATTTGGGGCCGCATTTTGGAATAAGAACTCAGTACCAAATGAATCAATGATATGACCAACTTTATATAACTAAAGCAAAGGCACAACTATAAAATCCTATACTCATTTGATATAGTAGAAGTATATTCTGTTTAAAAAATGGGCATATATATTTTGTGCATAAAGGGAGCTAACAAAATCTATATATAAAGCACATACAGAATAGAACTGTTCTTTATCTTATATTTAACCTAAATGCTACATAAAATAAATATTTCATAGTTGACATTCATTTTGTTTTACTTCTTGGAATTTTTGAAATAAAATCATTCCAAATGTTCTTTGGAAGTACAATCTTATAATATTAAAAATTCATATAATCTTGACTCAGAAATACTACCTGTAGGTATTATTTCTGTTGTGTGAAATAATGTATATATTAGTCTATAAATTGAAGAATTGTATATAATCACTGGACAAAAATATAAATATCTTCAATACAGGACTGGTTAATAAGTTATTATATATCCATATAATGAAACTGTATGAAGTTTTTAAGAAGATAAGATGGTTCTGTATATATTGCCATTGAAAGAGCTCTAAGATGTATATTGTTTCAGTTTTTAAATAGTTACATGTCAGTATATATCATTTATATAAAACATATCTCTATCTATCAATGTCAATCTATGTTTGTGTGCATGGGTGTTTTGTCTGAATGTGTTAAAGGATACATTATTTCTAGGAGGGGGAATACATGAGGGAAAAACAAAACAAAACACAGCAGAATAAAAACTAATTACTTCAAAAGAGGAAAAGGATGATTCTAGGAGGCCAGGGAAAAGAGGAAGGCTTTTTTCTTTTTTTTTAATTTTATAGCCATTCATATCTTTTGAATTTTAAATATAGCTATCAAAGGAAATCTGATATAAATGGCTGATTTATTTATTTTATTTCAGTAAATATCCATGTAGCAAGCCAACACAATAAAAATTCCTCCATCAAATTTAGTTCTTTGCTTAAAGTAACAAATGTTCAAGGGATATGTATTTGTTGTAGATGATGCTTCTGCTACTGATGTTTCTTCCTCGTTTGAAAGGACAGAGTTGATACATCACCCACAGCTTTCGCTGAAGTTCCCAGTTTACACAAATAGAACCCCACAGTCCCAGCAGAGCATGCTGTATTGATAGCAATCATTCACATTTATTGAATACTTACTTATATATGAATTACTCTTACCATATGCCACTCCCTATTCTGAGAGCATGTACAGATTCATTCAATTCTTTAAACAGTGCTCTTCCAAAGTGTTATTTGTAGATGAGGAAACTGAGTCACAAAAAGCTTAGATAACATCCACGGTCACAGAGCTGCTAAGTACAGGGCCTGGTTTTAACCCAGTCTGGCTTCACAATGCTCAGCCACATACTCTGCATCCCTGGGGCCAGTATGTTTGTCATTATCAAGCACCCAAATCTTCTGCCTTGACCATGACCATTCCCAACAGTCCTGCTTCCTTCCATGAGGTTCCACTGAGTAATGTTACAACCACTTAGGTTAGCACAGATGCTTCCTCATGACCTTATATCTTTCCCTGGAGCTATCTCTTCAGCCTTGTCTCTCACCACTTCCTTCTTCCCAATGGAAAGCTGTGCTGAGCTGCATAAAGTTTCCCAAAGGGTCCACGCTCATTCTTGCTTCCCTGAATTTATATGACTTCCCTCATATGGAGCATCCTTCTTTCATTCCTCTATGCCTGGATGACTCCTGCTCACCCAGAAGAACCCAGGCCTTTCTTTGAAACAATCTTCCTGTACCCTCAAACCCCAAGTGCACACACACCAGCCTGGAATGTTAATCTGAGTGTTCTTCTATGAGAACGTTTGTCCAGGTGTGGTCTGGTTGCTTGATGGCATCCCTTTTTTCCTCAACACTAAGTATTCACTATTGGCAATAACCTTATGTTTCCAGCTGATTGTTCAGTGTATTGGTCAATATTAGGAGTTCAATAAAGGTATTGTAAATGAATAAGTAAATGAAAGCTTCTAGAGGAGAACTGAATCTGCTTGACGATGCCCTGCTGTATGATTAATTTTCCAAGGGTACTCTATGAAGAAAGGCAGAGACTGCCATTCCTTCTAAGTTGATTTAAATAGCGGAAACAATAGATATGAAGGTCTGCTGTTAATTAAAAAAAAAAAAAAACACTTTCTAAAATTTTGCCTGGGCACCCAACAATTCAATCATTTTAACTTCTCACCTCGTCCATAAAATATCTTGGGAAATATTTCAGACAAGGACAGCAACTCTTGCTGACCTCCTTGGAGCCAATTTCATTCTTTTGGCACATTTTTAATTAGAATCAACACTGGATCACATATACAGTTCTGATTTATTCTGAACTATTTCTTAGGTGTTATTCTTGACTCTTAACTGGCAGTCCCTTTTAAATGTGTATATATGATATGTGTTTGCAGCTGTTTCCTCTCAAGGCCCTCAAACCCTATTTCCCTGTTTTGTCATCCACTGAATTAGAAATCTTATGGCTCTCTAACTGCTTCTAGAATGACCAAATCAATCTTCTCATATAAGAGATTTGCTCACATAAACATTTGTCTAAGAAATTTACCCTTAAGGACTTATTTTATTCTCACTAAAACCCTATGATGTAGTTTTATTCTTACACCCAGGGTAACGGGCACAAAAAAGCCACAGACCAATGCAAAGTTACATGGCTAACAAGAGGCAGAGCCAGGATTCGAACCAAGGAGTCACCACCAGAGACCATGCTCATAAACACTACGCCACTGTGCCACTCATAGGTGGCTATGCTTTAAAGGGTTAAAAAAAAATCCTACATAAATGTAATAAAATGATTCACTCACTGAGATAAATGAATAACTGTGTTTTTACCCCCAACACTACCTCTTACAGGCTATGTGACCTTTAATAGTGCACTGAATTTCTCTTGAACTCTCTCAGGCGATTTTGAACCCTAGCATTTATTTCACTGTTCAATGGCTAATAGTGTTCCTTCAGGACATACCTACCTTGGGATAAAAACGTGGGGAGGAGGTTGTGTCTTTATGACTTGAGCCCCACCTGCTCCTGAAGAAATACTTACAGCCATGTCTGGGAATCCCCAGTCTATTTCACAAGTCCCAGGGGGCACCTGCTTATCATTTTCCACCGTTCTTCATGATCAGAATCTGCTTCTGCTATGAATTCCGGGGTCGTCTCATCCTCACTGCTGTGTCAGCGTGAAGGCTCACAACAAGGAGGCTCTTGCCAAGTGGTCCCAGAGCTGCTCCTGCCCTTACCCGCAAGACCCTCACAGTCTGCAGACCCTTTCAGTCTCCAGAGCCATGATCACTAATGCACTGGTGGTGAAGGGATGGTTGGGAGTAGCAGTTTTAGATGCCTAGGAGCTGAGGCCGTTTGACAGAAGGGATGAGTTCCTGCTTTCTGTGCTCTATTCCATTAAACAGATATCAAAGCTATACCATCCTGATGACTTAATTCTCACATAGAGTTGAGTTAATTAGTTCTTAACAGTTTCATACTTGTAGCTGTCTTTTTTTTTGTAAGTTTATGAAAAGTAAATCAATGAACAAATCTGAGTAACAGAGAGTACATTTTGCTAAGAATCTCTAACTCTTCTCTGATGTCTGAGGCATTGTCATTTGATAAAGGTCATGTATCTGACATTTATTTCTTTCTGTTGACTTGTTCCTCAGTCAACCCACTAACCAATATCAGGATCCTGGTCATAAACACAACTTGAAAGTATACTATGTAAATCCCGCAACTGTGGACAACACAGTACTCTCTTCCTTGATGGCAAGTAGTAAGAGATGTGTGTGTGTGTGTCTGTGTATGTGTGCATGTGTGCGTGTGTGTGTATAAAAACCAAAAGGAAGAAGGACATAGTCACTAATGTGGGGTATGAACATGAAGGTGAGCATAAACCAGAAAGTATAAGACATCACTAACATTAAAAAAATTTCTATATTTTGGCATTCCTAAATTTGCTGAAATCAAACCTGATTTCCTCATTTGAAGAAGACAAACTGAAGAGGAAGATAGCTTCAAGCCCAAAGCAGCTGGCTAGTGTGTGAGGTTCCCTACCATTTAGCCGAAATACCTTGCAGACATCATGAAGCCGAATACAGTTAGCTGCCCATTGAAAACAAATTCCAGGCACACAAGACCTATTGGGAAGTGAGCATTTGGCCCTCTGACAGGCCATTGCCAGGTGGCCCTGACGCTTGCTACACACCTGGATGGAGCAGACGAGCACCACCCTGTGCTCGGACGTTGGGCCAGGTCCATTTGCCATGATCCCAGGAGGAGTCTGGCTCCAGCAGGAGCACACAGAATCTCCCTTCACTTCAGAGTAAAAGCTGCAATATAATTTATTCAGGATGGGCCCAGATTCTTAATTGGACAGGTGTGTGAGAAAACTCTGGCTGTGAGCACAGCATGTTCTACTATCGAACTTTTCTGTTGACATCCTTTCAGCACTTCCTGTCAGGCTAACCTTAACTCTGTTGGGTCAGCTGCTGGCAGGTGGCAAGGCTGGCCAAGAATGAGAGAAACATGAAGTTGTGAAAAAATCAAAACGAACCCACAGGACTGTTTTTTTCCCCCTATTTTCTCAAGTTTCCAAAGGCCAAAGGAAAAAAAGGAAGCTTTCATCTCTTCGTTCTCTAGGATCTGTTGTACTGAACCACCATCTGTTGACTTTGACTGGTTAACTCTTTCCCAGATGCATCTCTGTCACCTTGAAGACACGTAGGAATGGAGTTAGGAGAGAGAAGGGAGCAGAAGGGAGAAAGTAAGGAAGAGGGGAGAGAGAAAGATTTCCTTTAATTCCTGGAGAGAGAGAATCATCGGAGGATTCAGATGAGATTTTTTTGCAGAGGTGGACATTCAAAGGAGAAAGGTAAGGAAGAGGAGGGGAAGGAAAGAGAAGGGAATGTGCATTTATTCACTTAACATTAGGTATAAGGGACTGTGTTAGGCTTTTGAAAATATCCAACAACCTTCACTCCCATTTCAGAGGGGGAAAAAACCTCTTCAAATACAATATCCTGCATCATTCATTCTCATGCATTCTAGTTCACGAAGGGACTGGTCACCTGGGTTTCATTTTTGCCTCTAGCATTGATATCCATTGTGTGATTTTGAGCATTGGCCATTACTTTCATATATCTAATTTTCCCTAATGGGGAAAATAGATTAGGAATACTACACTAGCCCTCCCCTGAGAATGTACGTAAGAAATACTGCCTCTAAGAAATATCAATGGAATGGGGTCTAGCTGTCTACAGAATGTTATTATTGATGCTCTTTTGGAAGGCACTCATGGCTATCCAGACTGGGAACCAGGCCAAATTGAAACTACACCACTTTTCCTCCAAACAATTAAGTAGTTGCCATTTATCACTCCCCAGAAATAATGTCCACACTGTATGTTAGGTGTGCAGATTAGTCATATGGCTCCCAGGTAATTACAATCAAATGCTTTTGAGCTTAACATGCCCCTGAGAATGTCATGAACTCCCACCAACTCAGCCAGGGCAACAGGGGGCGAAGAGCCCAAATGCTACTCCATGAGTATGCCATGCTGGCTCACCCCATTTACCTCATGTGTGATGGCTGTTCCAGGAAGAATGACATATTCCTTACCCACAAAAAAGGTTTCAGCCTTCTAGCACGCTGCTGGATCTTCCAGTGATAGAAAAAATTACAGCTCATCTTCCCCCTGAAGACCACTATCAGCAAAAGAAGTTAGACAAAACTAGCTGGCCTTGTATGGATACAGTGCAAAGCTCAAGCTTCCCAGGTGACTTGCGACTTTGGAGCTAGCCTAAGTGACAAGGCCCAGCAGACTTCAGCTGGTCTCTATGTCCACAACAGGCTGCAAGAGCTCATAATGCATCTAATGAAAAAACTTCCCTTAAAGTTGATCTGTTTTATACACTTTAATTTCAGTTGATGGGCAGATTTAAAAGTGTGGTATTTTTTCCTCACCCCTGCATTTTCCTAAAACAAGGCAACCCAAGTAAAAAAAAATTAAATCTGTACAAATAAATCTCAAGAAAGATATTGGAAATTGTATTAGGATTTAAATTTACTTGGAGGTGATAAAGTAGCAGGGAGAACCTAGAGGAGGTGAAGCAGGAAAAAAGTGATTATGGGAAATAAGGAATATGCTTCTCACAGATAAGTTTCGTTTTTTTAAGATTTATCTGTTTTAGAGAAAGAGAGAGGAGGGAGAGAGAGCACATGCACAGAAAGGGGAAGGGCAGAGGGCGAGGGAGAAAAGCGGACTCCCCACTGAGCACAGAGACCCACATGGGGCTCTATCCCATGACCCCGAGATCATGACCTGAGCCAAAATGAACTGACTGAGCCACCCAGGCACCCCTCACAGATAAATTTCTAAGGTCATGATGGAAAATACTGGTTGCATCACAATAATGGTACTAATCATAGTTATATATATATATCTAACATTTGAGTCCTTATTCTGCCAACAACTTTACATAGATTGTTTCAGGTAATCCTCAAACCATCCTACAATAACTTACTATTTCCATTTTAGAACTGGTGTTAAGAACACTGAAGTTAGAATTACAGAAAACAATTTACATGCTCAAAATGTTTTCTTTTTCCCATTTTATCCCTTTCTAATAATGTATTCTCTAGACGTAGCTTTTAAATGAGGACTCCGGGTTGAGATATGAGCTAAAGATACTGGAAAAATTTAGTTTGGAAAAGAGAAAGTATTGCCTGGAAGATGGGAGATCAGGGGAAACAAGTGCTTGTGTTTTCAGATGCTGGAAGGGACTCTAGAGTTCTTGAACTCAGTGCATCTGCCTCTAGGAAGAGTCTTATCCCAATTCAGGAAAGATGAGAATTGCTTCTCTAGAAAACATAACCCAGAAACAAAGAAAAAACAACTATGGTGTTATGGTGAACATGGCTCCCCATCCAAATATTCACTCTCTGTAATGCTGCTCTTATTCTTCCATGATAGTGTGTGTGTGTGTGTGTGTGTGTCATTAAAATGTCATGATCCACATGTACTAGGGATGATATTGGCAACCTGTGACATGAAATAAGTTTTAGTGTTACTCACCTGATCGAAAAATGCTGAAAGAAGTTAGGCATATTTTACTTATTCAGAGGAACTTTATACCAAAGCCTCTACAAACTTAAATCATCCAAAATAGGAACCATCAGCTTTTTGTCCTAACATTCCTTTTTATTCCTGCTTCTTACATTGCTCAGCAAAGCTTCCCTAACTCTCACAGTTGATTTCATCACTTTAGTAATCCGCTAAAAGCACTTTTTTTCGTAACATATTTCATATAAATGATGTTTATATAACTATGTGTTGATATATGTTTTTCTTTTATTTTTTCCAAATAGACCAAACTCTGTGAGAGCAGGAACTACATCTATTTTTGTTCAACGTTCTATCTCAAGGACCTAACACTATGCATGGCACATAATATGTGCTTAAAAAATATCTCTGCAAGGAATGAATGAATGTACATACCTTGTTTCAGTTAATAGATTGATTTTAACATAGTCATACCTAATACATATCAATTGTTCCTCACGATGCTTGAACATGCGACCAAATCACCAAGACCAATCGACTCCACCTCTTCAACATGTCTAAAACCATACTCTCCTTTACATCTTCTCATGACATCAGCCCGTGTTATATGCGATGTTTCTGCATTTGACGTATTAGAAAAACCTTTAGCTAATACCCCAGCCTTCAGCTTTTCCAAATTCCAGTCAGTCCTGAACTAGTTACAAGACATGGCACTTGTTGGCATAAGCCCTATAACCCTGCCCCAATGGATTCAATCAAGATCATCTCTCTGTTTTTGAGCATAGCAAGTAAATCAAGAAGACCTGAGGGTCACTGGGAATGTCTTCAGTTGAGTCAAACTAATTGACTAAGACTATGTCTTTCTAAATGACTGATGTTGGCTCTTTTTCACATTTGCCTGAACTGGTTTTACAACTTCCCATGGTTTGGCCTGGATACTATTTTCTCACAATATCTCTTTGAGGTATTATATACCTTATTTATCATAATATCTTATTTCAAAGTCTCATTCATTTTTCTTAATTATACCTATATTTGGGAGACATCAAGTTTACTGTTTACTGGGTCTGTAAACCATCTCTCTTGTTTTTTTTTGTTTGTTTGTTTGGTTGGTTTTCTGTTTTTAAGTAAACCTCTTAATTTTAGAATAGTTTAGATTTAGAGGAAAATTGAGAAGATAGTACTGAGAGTTTCCATATAACCTGCCCAGTTTCCCTATTATTAACATCTTATGTTAGTATGTTACATTTGTCACAATTAATGAGCAGTTTTTGATCCATTATTATTATTACTTAATCAAGATGATAATACATACCTAATAATACATTATTGTTAACTAGTGTTTATACTTTATCTAGATTTTCTTAGTTTTTACACAATGTCCTCTTTCTGGGCCAGGATCTCATCTAGGATATCCCATTGTATTTAGCAACCATACCTGCTTAGGCTCCTCTTGGCTAGGACGGTTTTATCGACTTTAGTTTTGATGGTCTGGATTAAGGAGTACCGGTTAGGTATTTTGTAGAATGCTTTTCAGTTGGGGTTTGACTGATATTTCTTCCATGGCTAGACTGGGGTTATGGATTTGGGTAAAAAACACCTCTGAGGCAACTGTGATATTCTTATCACATCAATATTAAGGGTTTATACTATCAACATGAGTCACACTGTTGATGTTAACCTTGATCACCTATCTGAGGCAGTGTCTGTGAGATTTATCCAGTATAAAGTTACTCCCTCAACCCTTTCAGACTATACTTTTAGGAAGGAAGAGTGAATGCACAGCCCACACTGAAAAACTAGGAAGTTACGCTCTACCTCTTTGAGGGAGAAGTATCTACATAATTCATTTGGAATTCTTCAGCATGGGAGAATTGTTGTTGAGCCCCCAATTTATTTATTTATTCAATCACTTGTTAATACCAATATAGACTCATGAATATTTACATTATACTTCAGTTTACAACCCAATACTACTTTATTTTATTGCTCAAATTGTCCCATCTTTGATATTTGGGAGCTCTATCAATTGGCTTTTATGTCCTTGTGACATATCCCCATCACTCTGTGTGTGTATGTGTGTGTGTGTGTGTGTGTTTCTTCTTCATTTTTTGGCACTTCTAGATCCTCCAGGCTCATTTGTATACTTCCTGTACCGGTCCTAGAATCATTCATTACTCCAATGAAGCCTATTTCATTTCTTGGAAAATACTATTAGAAATCAAGATTTTGATTGTAGGTGTTCTTGTTGCTTATTGAGGTGCCATTACTTCTAGAGCCTCTCAGATGACAGAGCAAGGAATACATATGTATAAATACTCACTATTGTGTGTATACATACACGTACATAAATATTTCCATATTTAATGATATTAATCTATACACTGTCACATGGATCATTCTAGCTTCTTTCTTTTCTTATCTCACTCCAATAGTGAGAAACTTGGTTCCCACTTTCCACTCTCTGTCTCCTTGTTTAATTTCAGTATATATGTATATAATAGTTTCAGGATTGCTAACCCATACTGACAAGGGAAACAACTTTATCGATCAGAGTACAGTGCTTATGTACAGTTCCTTTGGATTTAAATTTTGAAACTCCATTTATTTCTAAAGTTATTTAGTTTAGCATATACTCTGCCCACCACTGCAATAAGATTGTAATACCATTAGATCATTTGCCATGTCCAGCAGCACATCCTGGGATCCTCTAAACTGTTAAATGGTATTTTAAAATTTGTATACATGAAGGCTCACTCTGTGCTATCAGGTTCTTTGGGTGCTGATAAATGCATATTGTTATGCATCCATCATTACAATGTCATAAAGACTAACTTCTCTACCCTAAAAAAAAAAAATCTCCTGTGATTCACTTATTAACCCTCCCACTCCTGAGCCCATGGCAAACACCAATCCATCTACCATCTCTATAATTTTGTCTTTTCCAGAATGCCATATGAATGGAATCATATGGTATGTAGCCTTTTCAGACTGGCTTCTTTTACTCAGCAAAATGTATTTAAGGTTCATCCATGTATTTACATGACTTGCTAGCTCGTATTCTTTTATCGTTGAATAATATTCCACTGTATGGATAGAGTGCTTTCTTTATCCATTGAGCTATTGAAGAACACCTTGGTTGCTTTTAGGTTTTAGAGATTATAAATAATGCTGCTATAAATATTCACATGCAAGTTTTTGTCAACAGATAAGCTTTCAAATCAGTTGGGTAAATAGCTAGGAGTGTTGCCACTGGATTGTGTGGTAAAACTATGTTTAGTTTTGTAAGAAACTGCCAAACTATCTTCCAAAGTGGCTGTACCACTTTGCATTACCACCAGTAATGATAAGAGTTTATGCTCCTCTGCATTCTTGCCAGCAACTGGATGGATTTTAGCTATTCTCTTAGGTGTGTAGTGATATCTCATGGTTTTAATTTGCATTTCCCTAATGACAAATGATGTGCATCTTTTCATTACTTATTTGGCTTTTGTATGTATTTTTTGTTGAGGTGTCTGTGCACATCTTTTGCCCACATTTTATTTTATTTAAGATTTTATTTACTTTTTGAAAGAGAGAGAGAGAGTGGGGGGAGGGACAGAGGGAGAGAATCTCAAGCAGACTCCAAGCTGAATGTGGAGTCTGATGGCAGGGCTCAATCTCACGACCCTGAGATCATGACCTGATCTGATATCAAGAGTCAGATGCCCAACCGACTGAGCCACCCAAGTGCCCTTTTTGCCCAAATTTTCATTGGGATTTTGTTTTCTTATTGTTGAGTTTGAATTTTTGTGTGTATATATTGTGGATATAAGCCTTTAATCAGATCTGTTAGTTTTCTTTTGCTTTCATAACAAATTGCCATAAACTTAGTAGCCTTAGGACAACAAATAGCCATTATCTTATATTTCTGATTGTCAGAAGTCTTATAAAGGTTTTGCTGGGCTAAAATCAAAATGTAAGTAAAGCTATAATCCCTCTTCTAGGCTGTGTGGGAGAATCCATTTCCTTGCTTTTCCAGCTTCTAGAAGTTTGCCACACTCCTAGGTTCATGTCCCCTCTCCTCCATATTCAAGCCAGCAACACACATTTCTATGACCATTCTTTCATAGTCATATCTCCCTGTCCACTAGCAGGAAAGGTTTTCTGTTTTTAAAGACTCCTCTATGATTCGATTGGTCTTATGAGAAAATCCAGGATATTCTCCCCATTTCAAGGTCCTTAACTTAGTCACACCTTCAAAGGCTCATTTTTCTTGTAAGTAATATATTCACTGGTTTCAGAGATAAAGACACTAACCTTTTTTGTAGGGGGGAGGGAGTAGAAGGCGTTATTCTGTCTGCTATATCAGACATTGCAAATATTTTCTTTTTTTTAATGCAGGTTTTTAAAAAAATTTTTTGTTATGTTAATCACCATACATTACATCATTAGTTTTTGATGTAGTGTTCCATGATTCATTGTTTGTGCATAACATCCAGTGCTCCATGCAGAACGTGCCCTCTTTAATACCCATCACCAGGCTAACCCATCCTCCCACCCCCCTCCCCTCTAGAACCCTCAGTTTGTTTTTCAGAGTCCATCATCTCTCATGGTTCGTCTCCCCCTCCAATTTCCCCCCCTTCATTCTTCCCCTCCTGCTATCTTCTTCTATTTTTTTCTTAACATATATTGCATTATTTGTTCCAGAGGTACAGATCTGTGATTCAACAGTCTTGCACAATTCACAGTGCTCACCATAGCACATACCCTCCCCAGTGTCTATCACCCAGCAACCCCATCACTACCAACCCACCCCCCACTCCAGTAACCCTCAGTTTGTTTCCTGCGATTAAGAATTCCTCATATCAGTGAGGTCATATGATACATGTCTTTCTCTGATTGACTTATTTCGCTCAGCATAACACCCTCCTGTTCCATCCACGTTGTTGCAAATGGCAAGATCTCATTCCTTTTGATGGCTGCATAATATTCCATTGTATATATATATACCACTTCTTCATTTTTTTTAAGATTTTATTCATTTATTTGACAGAGAGAGACACAGGGAGAGAGGGAACACAAGCAGGGGGAGTGGGAGAGGGAGAAGCAGGCTTCCCGCAGAGCAGGAAGCCCGACATGGGGCTCGATCCCAGGAGTCTGGGATCATGACCTGAGCTGAAGGCAGAGGCTCAACGACTGAGCCACCCAGGTGCCCCACCGCATCTTCTTTATCCATTTATCTGTCGATGGACATCTTGGCTCTTTCCACGGTTTGACTATTGTGGACATTGCTGCTATAAACATTGGGGTGCACATACCCCTTCCGATCCCTATATTTATATCTTTGGGGTAAATACCCAGTAGTGCAATTGCTGGGTCATATGGTACCTCTATTTTCAACTTTTTGAGGAACCTCCATACTGTTTTCCAGAGTGGTTGCACCAGCTTGCATTCCTACCAACAGTGTAGGAGGGTTCCCCTTTCTCCACATCCCCGCCAACATCTGTCGTTTCCTGACTTGTTAATTTTAGCCATTCTGACTGGTGTGAGGTGGTATCTCATTGAGGTTTTGATTTGGATTTCCCTGATGCCGAGCGATATTGAGCACTTTTTCATGTGTCTGTTGGCCATTTGGATGTCTTCTTTGGAAAAATATCTGTTCATGTCTTCTGCCCATTTCTTGATTTGATCATTTGTTCTTTGGGTGTTGAGTTTAAGAAGTTCTTTATAGATTTTGGATACTAGCCCTTTATCTGATACATCATTTGCAAATATCTTCTCCCATTTTGTCGGTTGTCTTTTGGCTTTGTTGACTGTTTCCTTTGCTGTGCAAAAGCTTTTTATCGTGATGAAGTCCCAATAGTTCATTTTGGCCCTTGCTTCCCTTGCCTTTGGCATTGTTTCTAGGCAGAAGTTGCTGCAGCTGAGGTCGAAGAGGTTGCTGCCTGTGTTCTCCTTTAGGATTTTGATGGACTCCTATCTCACATTTAGGTCTTTCATCCATTTGGAGTCTATTTTTGTGTGTGGTGTAAGGAAATGGTCCAGTTTCATTCTTCTGCATGTGGCTGTCCAGTTTTCCCAACACCATTTGTTGAAGAGACTTTTTCCATTGGACATTCTTTCCTCCTTTGTCAAAGATGAGTTGACCATAGAGTTGAGGGTCCATTTCTGGGCTCTCTATTCTGTTCCATTGATCTATGTGTCTGTTTTTGTGCCAGTACCATACTGTCTTGATGATGACAGCTTTGTAATAGAGCTGGAAGTCCGGAATTGTGATGCCACCAGCTTTGCTTTTCTTTTTCAACATTCCTCTGGCTATTTGGGGTCTTTTCTGGTTCCATACAGATTTTAGGATTATTTGTTTATATCACAGTATTGTTTTCACATCAAATCAATTTAAACTATTAAAAACATATTTATATTTGTTATTAACATAACATTTTATTAAGTACTGCAAATGATACCAAATAGCACACTGTCTAGTCTCTTCACTTAGAAAGTTTACAACCTGCTAGGGGAAATGAAATACACCACCTAGGAAGGTGTAAATAACAAAACAAGGGCAGTCTACACTTAAGTGAGAAATGAAGGGAAAGTTTTTAGCACTATCTTCAAAATTCTTAATTACTGATATATCTCATGGTTTCTCTAAATTTTCCATATTTTTTGAAGTTGTGAGAAAAACATCCATTGATCTTGAGAATCAGAGGGGAAAAACAGTCTGTGGGGCCACTCAAGCCTATGTTTAAATTAGCTTTTCTACTTAAGTGAGTCTCTGGACTGTAGTTTCTTCAACTACAAATTAAGGTAATAATGACTTTGTAATACCTTATGCAAACAAAACACATGCATGTCACATCAATAACAAAACTCATCACCTTTAGCGTTAAATATAAAGTTTTGCTGTATGTCAATAATTTTCCTAAGAGCTTTATATATTTTGCTATAGATGAGAAAACTGAAGCAGAGAGGTTTCCAGATTGTCAGAGAGTGTTCAGCCAATAAAGGGTGTAGACGAGATATGAGGAAAAATAAAGCACGGCAATCACTGTCAAAATGATTAATTTTAATTATAAAAATTGGAAATTTTCAAGGGATGAATAAATAGTAAATAGATTGAGAATGAGTGTGAATATGAAGAGATTTTTTATTAGCTAAATAACTTCAAGAGGAACATTATGCCTTCTTTGAGACAGTAAATGTTTATAAAATTTCAATGACAATCCAAAGAATAATAGGTACTACCTTATATTTTGAAATCTAAATTTGATTAACATGTTTAGTACTCTAGTATTCATAACTTCTAAAAAAATCAGCATTTTTATTTAACCCTTATTTATTCTATTTAAACTATGAATCTTTTTTTTTTTAAGATTTTACTTATTTATTTGAGAGAGAGAGCGTGTAAGCGAACGTGAGCAGGGGGAGGGGGCAGAAGGAGATGGAGAAGCAGACTCCTTGCTGAGCAGGGAGCCGGACACAGGGCTTGATCCCAGGAATCTGGGATCATGATCTGAGCCAAAGGCAGATGCTTAATCAACCAGGTGCCCCTAAACTATGAATCTTTGAAGGAAATTTCTATCTCACAATTCCTTGCATTTCTTACATTTCAGTTTTCTTACCTCAAAATTTCAGAAGAAAAAAAAATTCTAAAATATGTATCACAGTAACATCCACAAGAAATCATACTCAATTTAGTAAAGGAGTATGAAGAAAATTTGACCTTACTAATCAACTTAAAACCGGCATAAGTTACACAAATTATTTAATAAGACAATTTTTATAGGTGCGAGTCTACAAGGAATAACATTTGAACCCAAGCTCGTCAAAATGATGCCTATACACTCTTAATCATTTTTAGTAGTTGAAGGATTTTTGATATTTACCCAATTTACAATACCAGCTCTTAAGTTCTTTCAGAAAGCACATAACTTAAACCTCTTTTCCTATTAATCCAATTCTGTTGTGTTAAAAAATGTTGGTGATATCATTAAATGTGTCAGCTGCGTGTGTCTATTTGGTATTGTCCACATGCAACAGAGCAACAGTAGAGTTAATCTAGAAGCCATGCTAGCAGTGTTCATGTGCCATATTGTCAATGCCATAAAAGGAAACTATTAAAATTTTTAATAATAAATATTAACATTAACAACTTGTAAATACAATGTCAGGTTCATATCTGTAACCCTTAAGTTTTTCTTATGAAGGTGAATGAACTATTCTATTTCTGGTACACAGGATACCCTGTGCATTTGGAAAAAATGTATTTTCTCTCCCCATGAGTAGGGACTGTTAAAAAAGAGAAAATGTACATGAATAATTGACTGGAAGGAGTGATTATTTGTATGGAATTGAGTGAGGGCCAAGGAGAGTTAAGTCCAGATGATAATACAAAGCTTTAAGCCTGTTTGACTAGGATAATGGTGGTACCACTGATAGAATTAGAAGGCAAATCTGATTTGGCAGAAGAAGCACAATAAAGGGTGTTGAAAAAGGCCAGTTTGGTTTCAAATGTTGTTGATTTGATGATGAAAAAGTTCAATAGCTAAAATAAAATGTGTCATTGAAGCTTAGAAGAAAGGCCACTCAGATTTAAAAATCATTTGTTGATCGACACAGTGTCAAAATTAGACACAGTCTCTAAGGAAGTGCACAAAGTTAAAAAAATATGACGGCCCAAAAGAAAATCCTCATACTTATTCACACTTATTTGTCAAGATGCAGCAGCTAGATAGGGAAGAGGAAAATGAGTATTATGGCAGCTCTGGAAATCTTTGTTAAGGTTCACTCACTTTTAAGAAGATATAACAGGAACTAGAAGAGCAAACCATACTTCTAGGCCTGGGAGATTCCTACAGACAGAAATATATTTTTCGCATAGACAAAATTGATTTGATTTTTCATTCTTCCCATTGATTTTCCAGCTTATTCTTCTGAAGCGTGGATCTGAGGGAATCAGAGCATTACTTGTTCTGGGTTAGGGATCAGAGGTAGATTTTCTTTCTAGAGACCATTTTAAGAAGCTTTGTTATAATAGAAACCTCTTCCTCTGTCCCACTTTATATTATCATTCTAAATATTTGCTGTGCCTCCTTGAAAGAGGATTTATACATTTGTGCCACACTGATATCAGACTAGGTCATATGATTTGTGTTAGCCAACGAAATGCGAGCGGAAATGATGTACCACTTTCAAGCAGAAGTTTAAAAGCCAACTCATGATTCTCCATGTCCTATTCTGACTCCCGATTGACAATGTGCTAGAGAGGGGCTGTCCTTTAGTCTGGACCTCAGATATAGATGGATAAGATCCCTAAGAGACCCCAAAATGGATATGGGGCATGAGAGAGAAACCAACCTTATTGTCTCAAGCCATTGCAATTGTTGGCTTGTTACTGCAGCATAGCTTCCCTAAGCTGGCTGGTACAGTCCCCAACACAGGAGTTCTCCTTTGCTGTCCTAAAGAATAGGCCATGGGGATAGACCAAGGTAAAGAGACTGAGGTTGATATGGAAAAGTCTCTACAGTGTTTCTCAATTATAAGTAGGAGGGTTGCTTTTGACCTTTTGTATCAGACATTTTTTGTTTGTTTGTTTAGCATCCTTGATCCCTAAGGTGATTCCAGTATGAGCACCATGTGCACGCCAGATTAGTACACAATCATTAAAAAACAAACAAACAAAAAAACAAAACAAAACAAAAACAAAATCCCTGTTGAGTGGTGGTACTGTACTTGCTTGAGAACCACTACACAAACTGATGCCTGCAAATAGCAAATTGAGAATGTATGAATGATAAATATCTCATCTAAACATACAGCCCTGAAGAGCAGGAAAAGAATCCTGTGTTTCTTTGCACCTCCTCCAGTCTTTAACAAATACTGTTGCATGAGCACTACTTCTTAAAACATTTTAATCTCTGTTCTACTTCAAAAAAGGGACCCGGTCTCCTCATCTTCAACCCCCAGGCAATTTATATACAGGAAGCAGAATTTCCTAAACTTCAGGATAAAAAAAAAATGTGATAAGTTATGCAGTGGGTACCTTCTAGTTCAGTATATAAGTACACTCTTCCCTGGCAGTTTTATTCTCAAATAAAACTCTCTTTTCCTATTTCTCAGTGTATATATAAATATACATTAAATGGCTATTAGAAAGGTCCAGATTGAGGGAGGTATTTAGTGAACCTGCACCAATAGAAACATTTTACATGATTCCTTTTCCATCCACCCAGACTCGAATGGTAACCTTGGGCAGCTAACAAAGTTCCCCAGGCCTTTGCTCTAAGATCACAGAGAGAACAGGTAGACAGCTATGCATAAAGAGTGTCTAAAGTGTTTCTTTTTCTCTGTGGGGCTCATACCAGAGTCTGTGTATTGTTGCAAGATGAGCTGCTCCCTTCTCTGCTAATTGGATCATGGATTGTAAAAAGTGCCAGGTTTATCCTTAGGTGATGTAAAGCATGGAGGCTCAAAGTAGAAAAAGGAATAATCTGTAGTGAGAGAAAGCTGGTAGGAATACAGGCACAGACATCACTTTCTTCGAATGCTGAGCAGTGGAAGGTGTCATACCTAAGGGATTTAGGTCCTGGATATCAGCATTTCTTATTATGGTTGTTTAGGATCCTCTATCAAAGGATTAGAAAGGACAAGAGAGCCCACAGACCATCAGATAAAGCAAGATCAAACAAGCAGAGAGGGTTAACAGAATTGTATCCCACTTTCCCTTTTGAGCATTCACCTGTTCCAGAAAGGTTCTGTTAAAACACTTGAGGATGGGGCGCCTGGGTGGCTCAGTTGGTTAAGCGACTGCCTTCGGCTCAGGTCATGATCCTGGAGTCCCGAGATCAAGTCCTGCATCGGGCTCCCTGCTTCTCCCTCTGACCCTCCCCCGCTCATGCTCTCTCTCTCTCATTCTCTCTCTCTCAAATAAATAAATAAAATCTTTAAAAAAAAAACAAAAACAAAAAAACACTTGAGGATGTCTGCATATGACTCAAAGCACTCATTATGTTAGTCATGCCAGGCTGCTAGTCCTGTAAATCCACTTGGGTGCATTTCTGATTGTTTCACACAGTAGATTATTTGTCCAATTTAGGTTGTGATTTCTTGAGAAAGAGAATTTTCACTCTACATCAGCAGCGGGATGGGTGATAACTTCATTGATGTAAGCCTTAGTTCTCCAACGAGTTTGTTCAATTTACCCAGGTTGGCAAGGTCTCCTAATTTGGATTTTCTTTTGTCTCCTTCCCTTTACTTAGCACTGTGATGGACCAGTTGTTGACTAAAATGATAGTGCATAATGAATCATTTTCTAACTATTTCTCCCTCTTATCTCTATAATAAGTAATGGCAAAAAAAAAAAAAATGCATTTTTTTCCTGAGGTAGCAAGTACACTGAAAGTGGTCGATTTGAAGGTGAATGTCCCCTTCTGTCCTGAACCATACCTGAGCCTTCATGAAAAGTATATTCATAGGAAGGAAACTTGATATATGTTCATGTTCTGAAAGCCTAAGTCATATTTTAAAATATAGATATTTTGGAGCTCCTAAGATACAACTCGAGCAAGAGGTCTCTGCTTCTTTCTTAATTGCAGAATATCTAGATCTCCAGCACCTCTTACAGACAGAAACTGATTATGTGGTATTTCTGTCCTTGAAAGGAGAAGAAATAAGGCAGCTGGTGGGTGGCATTTGCCTTTTACTTTCACCCTGACTTGCTCTTCATTGCCTTTTGTATTTTTTCTGTGTTGACCAGAACCTGATGAACGGCATTTCAGCACGCTCTCTTTATAGGTTATGTCTGGGGTTGAATCATAAGAGCATTGGTTTATAATTCTCTGAAGATGCTCTGCAAGTATTCCTTAATTCAGCAGAGACTTCTTCTGGTTAGATTCTTGGGAACAACTGAAGTTCAGGGTCTACTGAACTCTGTATGAATGCACCTCTCAGAAAAGCTGAAACATTTTCCAAATTTTAAAGCATTTATCAGGCTTTTCCAAGTATCATGCTTTGCCTTGAATTCACATTTCCCTGAAGGTGAGCCAAGAATATTTATAGATAAATTCAATACTCTTTGCTGTTCTGGCTCTGGGTCATTCTTGATAGTTACTCTAAAGAATCACTGTCTAAAATAACATGTGAACATAGAAATAACATGGCTTTTGAAGATCTGAATACCCGGATTCATATTTTTGTGTTTTCTTAATATGTAAAATGGGAACAATAAGACCTATCTTGCACAATTATTGTGAGGGTTAAATAAGCTAATCTATAGACATTATATGATATTCAAGGAGTGGTAACTTTGTTATTTGTCTTAATGCCATCATTTAAAAATATTCAACATGGCTACTGTACTAAACCAGATGAAACTTATGTCATTTTCTGTAAAACTAAATTCTATTAAAGTCTACCTTAAAGAAAGAGAAAAGCTCAAATAACGATAAAATATGGGTTATTAGAAAAAACTATTTGATAAATATAATAACATTTCTAAGAGGGCATTTCTAAGAGGCTACAGCTCCTCAGCTGTGCCATCTCTGTGGAGAGAAATCTCTAGTTTCAGTATCCTTTCAAGTCTTCCTCATCTACATGTCTTTATTTTTCATATAGAGATGACAATACCTGACCAGATACCTCATAAGGTTGTTACAAGGTCAAAATAAGATCTATAGAGAGACATGAAAGTTTTCTGAACAGTTAAAAGCAATGTGCATATAGAAGTGATTCTTCAAAGAATATCTCCTTCACTGGCATCATTAGAGAGTGAGAGCTTCATATCAAGTACATTTCTATAAAAGTCTTCCCCATTATGTGAATTTTTTGTGACTATTTTAATACAAGTGATTCCAAAATGCTTTAAAGCACCTTCCTTTTCTTTCCATGGTCTACAGTAACATTTTCTTTATGATTCATGAACAAGATTATCAATATGAATCTTTCTGCTTTTCTATAAGAGTGATGCTACCAGAAACCATTGAAGTATAGAACATTATTTCCCCTTACACTTAATGACCTCAGATTGCTGAATTTTTGTAATCTTTTTACCTGTTTTTGCTTTTTTTTCCCTGTCATTTTCCCAATCTTCTTAATAATAGGGACACAAAGAAAATGACAGTATTTTTATTTTTAATTCGATTTCTGATTTCTAATTATTAAATCATATGATTTAATAAGATGAAACAGGTTTTTTTCATTCATAGTAGCTATCATAGGACATCCCGAGGATTTCTAAGTTACTAACTTTTTACCTGTCTCTATTCTCAATATAACAATAGCTAATGCTTCTCAAATACACACCTTACGCTATATTGAATGTTACACACATAAGCTTAGTCTAAGTTAATCCTCACAACTCAGTGAGACAGGCACAATTAATATCCCCATATGGTATATAAAGAAATCGAAGTTTTTGCATGTTTACATATTATGCCCAAGGTCAAATGAAGTGTTTGAGAATTCAAACCAAGTTTATGTGACACCATAGCCCAGCTATTCATCATATATTTTGTGTTGAGAAACATTTATTTTTATAAAGCAGTATAGGCATGAAGTGAAGCCAGTGCTCATACACAGAAAATGCCAGTTATTGCAAAGCAGGGGAGAAGACAAGAAGGTATTGAACACCAAGAGAGCACCCAAAAGGAATAGCCATATTATAGACCACTATCTAGTCTATCTAGACTAGACTCATCAGGAGAAAAATGAAGGCTGAGCCTTAGAGAGAAGGGAAAAATAGGCAAAGATTATTCTATTAACCCCAAAGTTGACATCTCCGAGGCAGCTCAATAAAGAGTAGCCTACTTTCCTACCCTGGTCTAAACAAGTTAAGACAAAAGAGAAGCACACAAAGAATCAAAATATCACCTTTCTTGCTGATAAAAAGTTTTTTTTTTTATTTTTTAATTTTTTTTGGTCTCAGGGCATATATAAAAAATGATAGCAATTTTTATGAGATTGGATAAACAGATAAGGCTTCTTATGGCTAGTAATGAATGGTACAGTGCACTGGCTGCCATAAAATCTCACTCAGTCACCCTAACTCCCGAGAGGATCACTATCTTGAGATACCTGAAGCTGTTCGCAGAACATCATTTGGGAAACTCCATCATAAAGTCTAAGCTAGAGGATATGCTTTAGTGGCAGGGCCAAAAGGGCTTAATAACCAAGCCCTGGATATGAACAGAGTTACTGTTCCCATGCTGAATTACTGCTTCCTTTGGGCAGCTGATCCCCAAAAGGAAAAAGAGAGGAGCTCCACCAGGTATGCCCAAATTATTCTTTCCAGATTCATCTATCCATTTAATCCATTTAATCCATTTCTCTCCCCTCATCGGAGTGAATAAAGGGGTGTATAGAGGCCAGGGTTTAGACTGATTGGATTCCCTCTACAAGGATGGAGCATCAACAGTGATGAAAAAGACATTCTCCTCTGGTATATAAGAGCCATAGGAAGAGTTACACATGCACTATCACAGAGCATCTCTCCACATTGGTTAGAATTTTCTGGTTGGTGAAGGAGGGGAACTAGGGGCTTATTTCTGGGTAGATTCTGGTATGGAATTGTAAGTACTGGTTAGGAAAAGAGATGCTATAAGAAAATCCTTAATGTGTGTGTGTATAGATAGAGATATAGAACTGTGCATCTGTATGTTTCACATCACACATATGTCTATGTGACATGACTCATATCTGTATCTATGACACACATATATACACACGTATCTATATGTAAGAAGGAAAAAGGGGAGAAAAGAGGGAGGGAGAGAGAGAGTATAGGGAGCAACTGGGACTCTTTGACCCATTTTTGCCTTGACAGTGTTTTAGTTTTGTTAATTAAATGCAGTGAAATCTTATCTTGCCACTATTATATGAATGCATGTAAATAATCACTTATTAAGAATAATTTAATTATGATAATTGTGATTTGAACAGTGATCACTTTTAAGTGAAAGTCTTTATCACATGCTTGTTTCTGTATAATGATGATGTAAGCAAAACACCTACACATTTTAATTTAGCAGTCTTTTGGAATGAGGAAAAACAAAATTGCTTCCTTTCTGAAAGGGCTTAAATTGTGCACTTCACACTCAAAAGCCAGAAAGTTACTGGGAACAGCTGGCCGTTGATGTTTTAAAGGTAAATGGCATTGTCACAAAAAAGTGAGTCACTACTGGAGACATCAACCATTCATCCCTTGTACAAAATTATGCCCAGATCCTGAAACTTCATATTCATATTCAGGTTAGCATTTTGCCAATTAGAATAGGCAACTAATCTAATCTTCTCCACCAGACCTGCTAGGGACCAAGCTTTCACTTAAAAACATACTGGCATTTCTAAGACAAGCAAGTATTTTATTGTCTTCTGACTTCATAAGGTCCTTCCTGTCTACTTAGTGATAAGCACACCTTGTCACTTCCCATAATGAAGGGCGAACCAGTGACCCTTTTTCTATTTATCATCTCATCCAATTGTAAGCACAGCAATGTAGAAGACCCACAGATTCTAGGAATCCATAAATCCTTTCCTGTTGACATAGGTGGTCTCTTATTACTTTTTAAACACAACACTCAAATTCTGGGCTGAAGAATGTGGGAAGACTTTCTCTAAAAGGTTATTTCCAGGGGTGCCTGGGTAGCTCAGTCGGTTAAGCATCTGCCTTTGGCTCAGGTCATGATCCCGGAGTCCTGAGATGGAGCCCTGCATGGGGCTCCCTGCTCTGCAGGGGAGTCTGCTTCTCCCTCTCCCACTTCCCCTACTTGTGCTCTCTCTCGCTGCATCTTTCCCTGTCAAATAAATAAATAAAATCTTTAAAAGACTAAAAATAAATAAAAGGTTATTTCCATAGATAAGCACACATAGAGGACTTGGGAAAACCTAGAATTATAATGAACTTGCATGGACCTTGAAAAATCACTGTCCAAATGCTTTGGAGTCCAATGCTTTGTTAAGTACCTGGGTGTTTTCCTTTGGAAAATTCACATTCTTATGCTACTCCTCAAGGTTAGGTAGGTAAGAATCAGAGAAGAGACAAATCAAGAATCTAATGACACAGTCTTCAAGGCATTCCTTACAAAGTCTTCATTTGAAAAACTTCCGTAACAGCTTTACTGTTCCTATCGGCATATGGGAAGTACACACATATCTTATGCAATTACATGAAACCAAATACAAAGCTAGTTCGGTGTAATGTTGTTCCAGGAAAATCTTTAGTGAAGCTCAAGAACTCAGGTCATTATCTGATCATTGCAAAGCCAAGTCCACCATGGATCACTAACGGTATTATGGTGCTTTTCCAGCCCCGTAGATAGAGATTTACAAAAGGATGGAGGATGTTGACATTTCCCTTTCAAGTTTAAGTATTTCCTTGTTTTTAGCCCTATTTGTGACTCAAAGTTTAGTTCCCTTTTTAACCACAATGCTAAGGAGCTTCTGGGAAAAGGGGGAACGGTAGAAATAACTGAAATAGAAATCTGTTGATTGAGGCAAGATTACTGAGAACTAAAATCTTCACTTCGAACAAATGAGCATCCTGGTGACACAAGCCAGACTTCTGCCAGCAGTTTCTACCCTCCCACTTCACACCCAAAATCTTGGAGAAAACAGTCTTAGATTTCTATTCACTAGTGGCTAGAATGTCCCTCAGGGGCTCGTCATTACCATCAGAAAAGAATCTACTTCCAGGTCAACTGTGCAATTATCTCAAGCTGTGTCTACTGAAATGAGTTGAGAGATACATAATAGCAATCAGCTTACTGTTACTATAAAGTACTGGAATTTGTAGAAAATTGTCTTTAAAAATGAATGGAAATTGGCTTAACTTTAAAATCATAGCAATACCTGGGATGCCTGGGTGGCTCAGTCGTTGAGCGTCTGCCTTCGGCTCAGGTCATGATCCCAGGGTCCTGGGATCGAGCCCCGCATCGGGCTCCCTGCTCCGCGGGGAGCCTGCTTCTCCCTCCCCCACTCCCCCTGCTTGTGTTCCCTCTCTCGCTGTGCCTCTCTCTGTCAAATAAATAAATAAAATCTTTAAAAAAAATAAATAATAAAATAAAATAAAATTATAGCAATATCATACCGACTCACCTGCATTTCTTTGCTAAAAAAGAAAGCTGGAAGTTTGTACTGTGCACAGTGCCCTAGAAACTCTATCTGCTCCAATCCACTTTATATATGTGACATCCCTGATCTACCTTTCCAGTTGCATTCCATGTAGTTGTGATTCTAAACAACTGTAAGAGGTACTTCACTTTCTTGTGAGTCAATAAGTTCACACTGAATATAACATCTATGTGATTTTTAAAAATAGATTTTGTGGAAAAAAATTGTGACTCATTGGGTGAGCTGATCCTTTGAGCTTGGAGGAGTTGGAAATAAATCGCATACACTCCTATGGAGGCTAGTCTAGAGTGAAAAGGTACCAAGGATCTGGGATAAACAGAGAAATCCTTGGGTGACAGCATTTACCAGGCATGTTCCATGAAACAAATGATCATGTAAGTTGCAGGTTGTAAGGGCTTCTGGGCACATCAATGAGGGAACTGCTAGATTAAACTAAGTTAAATGAGCTTCTTTAATATACAATGATGAGGATCTTCAGCATGCAAAGGTATATTACATATATACGCAGTATTTCTCAAACCTACTTGGATTTAAGCCCTTTTTCAAAAATGTATTTATCAAAACTAGTGTTCTGCAGAAAATAATTTAGGACGTGCTATAAAAAGATTGTGGGGAAGTGGGGAATCTAAGGAAATAACAATACTAGCTACTATTTGTACAATGCCACACAGTTCATAAAGTACTTCCTCATTATTATCTCTTTCCATCCTTGGGCCAAACAATTTTATAGGGAAAAATAGCTCAAGAATCTTAAGTGCCTTTCTAAAATATATACAGTGATAAAAATGAGGAGATCTGAGTTGGCTCTAGGTCTTCTGATTTTAGTTCAAATATCCTTTTCACTATACTATACTTTCATGAAGACATCATATCTTTTGTTTCTATTTTTAGCATGAGATAATCCTCAATCATATTTCTCAGTGGTGGGATAACTAGGACTTTCTGTACCCAACACAAGTTCCATGAGTTATACATCCCAGTTTCCATCTCCTTCCTCCCCCATAAATCTTCCCTTTTTATTCCTCCATCTTTGCCAGATGTCCCAGCATCTTATAAATGATGTACTCAGAGGGGGTAATGAAAGAACTTTAATACGAAAAATTTTTACAAATATCAGAAGAGGAATATGGGAAACCAAAGGAGGATAGTTAGTCTCCCAAGGCCAGCAATGCTAGGAGCTCTCTCCACAATGCCTGAAAAGGAAGGAAACAGACCACTGGCAAGAGTAGCTGCCTAGAGAGGGCTTCCCAGCACAAGGAAGAAGCCAAGTTGTTCTGAACAGAATGAAAAGAGGAAACATATGCCCTGATTTCATTGTCCTCCCACTATTTCATCTCCTGATAGCCCCTAAAATTAGCCAAAATCAACAAGAAGCCAGAGGGAAAAAAAATCTTATGGATGAAATCTATAAAAGTCAGCCTCCCAGGTCACAGAGCAGGGCTATGAAGGAGGATGTAACCTGAATCTGAGGGAACAAAAGGAAGACAACCAGCACACCAGGTAATCAAGGTTGTCAAACTCTACTAACGACGTGAAAAAGGTGGGTCTTAGAGATTTAAGTGCAACCCCTAAGTTAAATGGGGGAGAAAATCCTTAGGAAAAACCTGGGAACCATATCGTTCACTGATTCTACAGATGACAATTCTCTGTGCTGAGTTAAACAACCTCATTCTCATAAAGAAGGGCATCTCAGATTTGGCTTTCCATTGAACTACAAGTAGAAGTAGCAGCCTGCAATGAGGATTATGTCATGCTCACCTGGTTTCCATTACCTACTAGATGGATTTATTCCTACTACAAAAGCGCCACTTGATGTTCACCTGAGCTGTGGGCTTCTGCTTTCTCTGAAGGTCTAGTTACACCTTAGGTGATATTTACATTATCCTAGCATCACTGCAGATTGAGTCCATTTGCTGCCATTTTCTCCAGATTCTATATTTAAGGTCAGGAAGGGCTTAAATAATTTTATGTTTCTGTATTTTCTACTCTAGCAGAAAGGTTTCAATAAGTAGGTTCCTGTCATTGCTGTGCCCAAATACAGAAGAGAGAAAGGATAATACAGTGATGTGATCAAATACTACTTCTTACATATTTGAACTCATTTTGCCAGTCTTCCAGAGTTCATAGTTTGTGAGTCTTGGAATTAAAGAAAAACCCCAATGCTAATATAAAAAGGTTATTAGCAGCATATGGATATCTATAAAATTAGTATAATTAATCAAAGAATATTCCCTTAAGATCTCCAGATGTCTAACAAGAAGAAATAACTTCTGAAATGATTGGTTGATTACTTCAAGTCAGGTGACCCATAAATGTCTTTAAGAGAATTGCTTGCCTCAAGAAACATTTCTGACCATGGTCTCAAGCTGACTAAATTCTTGTTTAGATCCTTAATAGAGTGTGGTCCTATTTTCCTAGTTTCACTTAATATGGGCTCCAGCCTGGGACAGTCTATACATCAGGGATATGCTGAATCTTCACCAACACTTCATACAAAAAAGGATCCTTATTTGTTTTCCTCAACAAATGAGTCAAAGAATACCAAGTCTTTACAGTAGTGTTCTCTTCCTTTTGCTATAGTTTCAAAAAAGTACAATGTCTTAAATACCCCAACCAGGCCTCTGAACCCCCAAGAAAAGAAGTTGTCCAACGCTTGCACTCCTCACTATTCTGAAGGCAAAGGATGAAACCCTCTTCACGCCAGAGCCAAGGATATTCAGGTTACTGATTTTATAACCTTGGTTGCCTGGTTTCCCTTGGCAACCACCAGTTCTTCCAAGGTTACAGTGGATAACAAATTAGAAGCAGCAAAGTAGGGGGTTGTTAGAAGCAGGCTCACTGAAAAGTGACAGGTGTCAGAAAGAGAGGAGACAGAAGGTATACTAACTGGAAATGCCCAGCAGCCTACGGCCAGTAAGGGTTGGCCACATAGCCCTTAGTACCTTGATCAGCCCTGAGGGCATCACTATATTTGAGCCATACCAATGGCCCTGAGTCATCAAGAAAATATTAACTTATGTCCAGTAAATTCTGTTAAGTAAGAAAATAAGTTTTCAATACATTTTAGAAATATTTCCATCAAAAATGATTATATATGTGTACATATGTAGGGTATGTTTAAATGATTAAGCCTTAGTTACCTGAAAATTCACATACAGAAAACATTTGGTAACTGAAGCACTGAATATAAAAGTCTTTGATCTATGTAAGGTCATTTCTTCTTAGGGACCAAAGGTGGGTGCGGAGAGTTCCCTTGATTGCTTATTGGCCTGGCTGATGTTAATTCCTTTTGTTCTAAAACAGGGTGTGAATGTGACTGTGTCTTCCCAAAGCATGTGAGTGGACATGAACAGGAAGAGTTGGTATATAGAAGGAGGAGTGGACCAAAAAGAAGGTATATCTATTTTCTAAACAGTGGAAATTTTAGAATGTAAGTGATGAAAAGAGAACAGTTACAAAACAACTGATTTAATAATAATTGCTTCCTCTGTTTTTCCATCCTTTCTGCCTACCTTCTGCCTCCTTTGCGCATTTGAATGCCTGGTTTCCTTTCCAAAATTACTACCATTTCCAGAGATAATTTGCTGCTTAAAAACAATGTCACCCTTCTCCTTATCAGTCTGTGTGTGGATAAGGGAACTGGACTCTCTCTCTCCAACACCACCTCTCTTGCCTTACTTTCACTAATGTGTTTGACTGAAAATTAGAGAGTACAGGGCAGAAGCTGAGGTAACTGTCCTCATAAATTAGGCTCCTGAACCTTCAAATTCTGCAGTAGCTTGAGTAAACAAGAGTGGGGTGGGTGGGGTGTTGGGGGACTAAGTCCAGGGGCAAATCTATGCCTCTATATCAGGGTAGGGGCTGCATCTTGTTAGCTGTACTTTTAATTCTTAACTCAGTACCTTAATCTCTTTAGGAAATTCAGGAAGTAAATCTAAACATTGAAATTGGTTAAGATAATAGTAGTTCTTTAAAATAAAGAATAACAATCAGTGCTTCCAAATAACATTGTATCAGAGATGCTAATCAGTACAGAATAAAAAGACACACAGAGTGATTATGATGGAAGAAACAGAACTACTTTTTTTCTCAAATGATACGACAATCTAAAAGGAAAGCCAAAAATAATCTACAGGTAAATTTATTAAAGTTAATAAAAAGTTTATTAGTGTTGGCTAATAGAAGATCAATGGTCAAAAGTCAAGTTAGAATATATGACTTATAGAAGGGGAAAAGGAGCCCATTTCTAAAGGGAACGTAAAATACAAATTTCCTAGGGAAAATGATTTTCAGAAGATGTAAAAAACTTTGTGGAAATTATAACAGTGTAAAATTGAAAGACATTAAAGAAGACTAAATAAATGGAGGGAAATATACTGCTCACAATAGAAAATTTAGTTATATTACTTTTCCTTAAAATACAATTTTATTTTCAAAAAATCCCAACAGAAATATTTTCATGGAATTGGACACGCTTATTATAAAATTAATATATGTAGATAAAGAGCCAAGAATTGCTGAGGCATCTCTGAAATATGAGAACCAGGCAAGAAACTTTCCCCAACAGATATCAAGGGTGAGTTTAAAACTACTGAAATTAAGATAGTGTGGCATTAACAGAAGCTTAGACAAATGGACCAACAAAAGAGAATGGAGAACCTGGAGGAGCCATGCACAAATGGAAGTCTGATACATGAGTTGATACTGAGAATGACAAAATGACAGTCTATTTAGTACTTGTGAATTGTATTGTCTTTTTTTTTTTTTTTTCATTATGTTCAGTTAGCCACTGTATTGTATTAAGGAGGAAAACATACCTCCCTTCCTCACACCATATAGAAAAATTATCTCCAGTTGGATTAAAACTTCAAATGTGAAAATAAAAGACATGTAATGAGGGAGAAGCACAGACATGCCTAATTTTTTTTTTAAGATTTTATTTATTTATTTGACAGAGAGAGACACAATGAGAGAGGAAACACAAGCAGGGGGGGTGGGAGAGGGAGAAGCAGGCTTCCAGCTGAGCAGGGAACCCGATGCAGGGCTCGATCCCAGGACCCTGGGATCATGACCTGAGCTGAAGGCCAATGCTTAACGACTGAGCCACCCAGGCGCCCCCACATACATGCTTTAAAAGGAATGATTCATTTATTAAACTGTGTAGTGAGTACAGAAATGTATATTTTCATGTCTTTCCTTAAATGGTACACTTGTGTGTATGTGTGTATCATATATACATGTGGATGCATATATACACACAGGGATCTATAATTTTTATACATGATGTAATTCATAATGAAATGTAAAAATTTGTATAGATAGAAGTGTTAAACTTTACACATTTAAATTCCTGATTATTTTCTCTCCTGAAGACTCTCTTCTACATTGTTTTGTAATACAACTCTGTTTTCCTGGGAAAATTACATATGAGTGTTACAGTTTCAACATTTCTACACTTTCCATAAGTGAAGCTGAAGTTTAGAAGCTTACTTCTGAGTCCATTCATCCACCCATTCATTCTTTCAGATTGAAACAGGGTGGTAAACTTATATCAAATGACATGACAGTTAAAGAGCCCTGTCCACTTGAGGCTTAAAGACTGGCCTCCTATGCCGGACAGTCTCTAATGGAACTCCATTTCCAAATCCATTTGTCCACTCTTCCTTATCACACATTGTGCCCTGGGATGCTAACTCTTACAAACAGCTTGACCTAAGCTCCCTTACCCTCCAGCTTCTGGCTGGATTTAGCTAATGGGAGGCACTAGGAGAAGATGGGGGTGATTATAGGTGAGAATATTTATTACCCCTCCTGTTCCCTCTCTGACTTGCCAAGGTTTCAGTAGCAACTATTTTCCTATAGGCTCGCAACACTTGTTAGATGCCTTTTTGTAGCTCCAACTCTCACTGGGTTTTGACATCACTGGTCCCATCTTTGCCCTTTCAGGATGAAGAGTGCTAACAGCTTTCCGATCTTCCTCTTCCCAGAAGATTGGAAAGGTTCCCTTCTGGATCCTCTCATGCCTTCTCTCTTGAGTTAAACCTTGTGAGTGTGCCAGCAACTTACAACTTGTCATAAGTACTAGAAATAAAAACAGGAAGATGTGTGTCTGGTGCATCTTGAGTACTTCTAATTAGCTTGACCACACCTGTCTCCCATACCCTCAAAACTTCTTATGACACAGAAAATGCCACAGAAGACAGATTCCATGTGGGCCCATGTGGTTCTATCTTCTGAAGTCTCCAGACACATGCCTGGGTCTCTGGCTCTTGCTACTTCCAGGGATCAGTGAAATTCCATAAGGTACACTTTGGGTCCTGGCTTTATGAACTGATGTCAAGGTGTGCTATGGCAAAATCTAGTTAGCTGCACTAACTAGATAATCTTTAAGCATTTACCTAGGATTAGGATTCTATTTCTTTATATTCATCATTTTGACCACATTGCCTTCTGTATTTTACCAGTTTTCAATTATTTTGGAATTATACCTGCTATTTGCTAAAAAGGAACTTTAAATAACCAAGATACATGTGGTTTTCTTCTGCTTCCCAAAAGACAAAATTGGTGGAAATACAGTAATCTATATAGATAACACTTGGTTAGTCACACAAATGGAGCTTAGCCTCATTCATGATAATTTGAACATTAGATAATAAAAAAGCCATTTATATTTGGATTTGAACCACACTGTGACATTATTTTGTGAGTGTACTTTCTTAATTACATTGTAAACTAAACAAAATTTGCATTCTCAGGGTAATTATCAGCTAGGAGGCCTGAGGATGAAGAGTTTTGGATTTATGCTAATGGAAGGGGAAAGAGCAGGCTAAGAATTCCAAAGATAATCAATAAATAAATCCATTGAATAATGGAGAGTTCACTAAATAAGCATAACTCTTTGACCATCCCCACATTTAAATGACCTAGAGTATAAATGTCCTAGCACAGTGCCTGGCACAAAACAACTCAATAAATACTGATTTCCTTTTCTTTCTTCGATCACTATAGAAGTTCCTTTTTCTTTTTTCTTTTTTTAACTTATATGAAGGTCATTTCTTATCTTCTTCTCTATTGATTTAAATCCTTGGAGGATAAAGAGATCACAAATACAAAAGAAAAGGTGTTGAAGCCTTGTTCTATGGCACAGCCTAATGTGACAATAAGAATGTTTTCCCCTTCCTATAAGGGTATTGTTAGGAAATGTATGCACTCAAACTAGCATCAAACCTATTTATTTAGCAGATATGGGGTAGATTGCCCCTTTAGTTACTCAGATAGGACATACGGCACCACAACAATGATTATTATAAGCAACCAGGCTTAAGAAGGACAGTTTGAACATAATACAATATCCCTTAACAAATAGGATTTTAGCACTCTCCAGGTAAATCCCTGCTGTGTGAGATCTTCTGTGTGAAATCTCTTTGTTCAGTTCAGATGGGTCGTTTGTCAAATTCCTTCTCATTATTAAAAATGTATTCAATAGCATTTAATGAGTACATATGGGTTCAGAAATGATCACAAATCAAAATTTCAAAAGTCGTATTTTTATCTGCACTCTCCAAGACTATGAATATGTAGCAAGCCCTTAATGTAGACAATTCTTAATGCTCAAACAGGATCTGATCCTTATAATATTCACTGAGTTTTTACAGCCTTCAATTTTCAGGTAAGGAAATTATAAAAACCCAAAGAGATGATGCTGGTGTTTTTATTTTATTTGTTTGACAGAGAAAGAGAGAGAGCACAAGTAGGGGGAGTGGCAGAGGGAGACGAGAAGCAGGCTCCAAGCAAGGAGCCCGACATGGAGCTCGATCTCAGGACCCTAAGATCATGACCTGAGCCGAAGGTAGACACTAAACTGACTGAGCCACCCAAGTGCCCCGGGAACCTTATTTTGAAGCCCTGCTTCTTGCTTTTGCACACTCAGAACAGTACATCACAAAATCAGGGAGTAGGGAAAATTTCCTCTCCATTCCATGCAGAGAGACCTCCCAGGTGTTACCTAAACTGAGAATATTCCTGTTAATAATGCTTGCTATTTACCATGGCAGAACATTTCACAGGACTAAGAACTATGGCAATCCATCAAAGCCTCTCTTATTTGGGCCAGGTTCTAATCCAAGAAGACCTTTAAGATGTGGTTCACAAAAGTACGCAAACTGCGTGGGACTGTGGACACAGCAGCCACCCAAAGCTGGACAGAAACAATGAAGGGAAACCCACCCAGATTTCAGGCCAAGAACACTCACCTGGGCCTGGCCCACAAAAACCTGCCCCCACAACTTCCCATGCTCTCTCACCCAACTTTCTGAGGTGGGTGAGTGTGGACATTTCAGAAGCCATGAAAGGTGACAGAGCCCTGAGATGGGTAGCAGCCTGGATCCTCAAGCCATTGTTTGAATGAGAGCTACTTGTTTTGAAATTTATGTGAGCAAGAGAAACTTCTACTTGACTGTGTATGTGTGTGGGGTGTGTGTGCTGTAGTCTAGTTCTCAGATCCGCTGTGCTCATGAATATATACATATATACATAATAAGCACTATATATATATGTATATATTCATATAATACTGGGTAAGAGAGGCAGAGACACAGTCTCAACAAAAACCTCACCTCCCACACAGCCACCCACAATCAGGAGGGATCTCACAAGTGCAAAGCTACTCCCTGAAGAGTGAAGGGTCTGTGTTCCACATCAGGCACCCCAACCTTTGGAACCTGCAATGGAGAGACGAGCCCCCAAGATGGCTGGCTTTGAAAACCAATGAGGCTTATGTCCAAGAGACCCAAAGGGCTGTCTGGAATGAAGATATTTCTTTTAAAGGGCTCAAGTACCCTTTCTTTTAAGGTCCCTGATCCCGGGAACCAGCACAAAAGCTGCAGTTTGTAAGTGCCTAGACTGTATGCAGAAGGAGATTCATGTGCTAATCTTCCAAGTGTCTGCCATAGAGGCAGGAGCCTGCTGGGACTCTCTCCAGGAAATGAGACACTGGCAGGTGCCATTTTGTGCTCTCCCTCTACCTTGATGACTCTAGTGGGCATGCCCTGACCCCGTGTTCTCCTTCGGCTCCACTAAAGCACATGAGTGTGCCCTAGTTCTGCACACCCTCGGTGCTTCACTAAAGACGGTAGATGCACACCATACACACAGGAGATGCTCCTTGATCACCTTGTTCTGGTGACCAGGGTTTTGCCTTCCTGGGTCCCATGGGACTAACAATCAGAGACAGTTCTTGGTAGGCTACTACCCTCGGGGCACTACACAGACAGCAGGCTAAGCTACAGACCCAATTTTTCTGTGAAAAAGGCCTATTTACTTGTCCTGGGGCTTGAGCCTAAGAGGAAGACTTCAGGTTTGCCACACATCTAGAGGCTATGTTTCTGTTCTCAGGGAACATTGGCTGGGGGATGCCATCTTTGTGCTCTCCCTCAGCCTCACCTGGGTCTACCAGGACCTCCCAGAAAGGAGCTTATACATTCATACAGAGCCCAATTTTTTATCCAGGAGACATCTCCACATTGCCTGTCCTGGAAGCCAGCAGGATTTACAATTGCAATCCCACAGGACTATATATATTTGCATACCTTAAAAGCTGCTGCCTGAGGATCTGTCTTCCAATCAGCTTGAAACTAGATGCTAACTAAGATCCCTCTCTTTGGAACACTAACAGGTCTTGGAATACCCTTATGGGATCAATTAAGTCAGACTGCTTAGAACATCACAAAGTCTTGAGAGAACCTATGTGGGGCCTATGTGATACCATCAAGCAGAAACCATTTGCATTGTAGGGATCCCAGAAGGAAAAGAGACAGTGAAAAGTGTGGGAGACTTATCTGAAGAAATAATGGTTGAAAACTTCTTAACCTGGGGAAGGAAACAGACAAGTACATCCAGGAAGTCCAGAAAGTTCCAAATAAAATGAATCCAAAGAAAGCTACACCAAGATATGCTATAATTAAAATGTCAAAATTAAAGATAGAGAATCTTAAAAGAAATAAAAGAAAAACAACTTGTTACCCACAAGGGAAACCCTATAAGATTATCAGCAGATTTTTCAGCAGGAACATTGCAGATGGGAAAGGAGAGGCATAATACATTAAAAGTGCTGAAAGAAAGGGAAGAAAAAAAAAAAAAAACTTTCAACCAAGAATATTCTACCTGGCAAGGTTATCATTTAGAATTGAAGGATATATAGAGTTCTCCAGATTAGTAAAAGCTAAAGGAGTTCATCACCACTAAACTGGCCTTACAAATAGTTAAAGGAACTTTAAGCTGAAAAGAAAGAGCACTGATTAGTTACAGCAAAAAAAATGAAAGTATAAATCTCACTGGTAATAGTAAATATATAGTAAAGGTATGGCTTATACTCATAAAGCTAATATGAAGGTGAAAAGTCAAAAGTAGTATAAATATTCATCCTTTATGATGGCTGAATAATATTCCATTGTGTATCCACCATTTGCATAGACATGGATGGAACTGGAGGGGATTATGTTAAGGGAAGTACGTCAAGCAGAGAAAGACAATTATCATATGGTTTCACTCATATGTGGAACATAAGGAATAGCATGGAGGACAACAGGGGAAGGGAGGGAAATCCAAAGGGGGAGAAATCAGAGAGGAAGATAAACCATGAGAGACTATGGACACTGAGGAACAATCTGAGGGTTTCAGAGGGGAGGAGGGTGGGGGGAGGGGTAACAGGGTGATGGGTATTGAGGAAGGCACATGCCGTGATGAGCACTGGGTATTATACTTAACTAATGAATCACTGAACACTACATCAAAAACTAATTATGTACTATACAGTGGCTAACTGAACATAATAATAATAAATAAAAAACCCAAAAGTAGTATAAATAACTATAACTAAAATAATCAGTTAAGGTATACACAAAATAAAAAGTTGTCAAATATGACATGAAAAACACAAACATGGAGGGGTGGGCTAAAAATACAGAATTTAGAATGTGTTTAATTATTTAATTTTTATTTTTTTTAGGGAGAGAGAGTGGGGGGGTGGAGGGGTAGAGGGAGAGGAAGAGAGAGAGAAACCCAAGCAGGCTTCACACTGAGCACAGAGCCCCATGCAGGGTTTGCTCTCATGACCCTGAGATCATGACCTGAGCCCAAATCAAGGGCTGACTGAGCCACCCAGGTGCCCCAGAATATGTTTAAACATAAGTTGTTATCAACTTAATATAGACCGTTATATATATGGGATGGTATATGTGCACCTCATGGTAATCACAAAGCAAAAACCTATAGTAGGTAAACAAGAGATAATAAAAAAGGAATCTAAATATAACACTAATACCACAAGGGAAATAGAATAAACAATCCTAAAATTGTATGAAACCACGAAAGATCCCAAATAACCAAAGTAATCCTGAGACAGAAGAACAAATCTAGACGCATCATGTTGCCTGATTTCAAACTATATACAAAGCTATAGTAATCAAAACAATATGGTTTCAGCATCAAAAAAAGACACATAGATCAATAGAACAGAATAGAGAGCCCAGAAATAAACACATGCATCAATTAATTTATAACAAAAAGACAAGAATATACAATGGGGATAGGGCAGTCTCTTTAATAAATCATGTTGGGAAAACTGGACAGCCACATGCAAAAGAATAAAACTAGACCACAATTTTACACCATACACAAAAATTAATTCAGAATGGATTAAAGACTCGAATATAAGACCTGAAACCATAAAACCCTTAGCAGAAAACATAGGCTTTTCGTAAGCTCTTAGACATCAACCTTGTTGATAAGTTTTTGGATCTGACTCCAAAAGCAAAGGCAATAAAAGGAAAAATAAACAAATGGGATTACATCGAACTAAAAGGCTTCTGCACAGCAAAGGAAAAGGCAACCTACTGAATGAGAGAATATATTTGCAAATCATATATCCAATAAAAGGTTAATATCCAAAATATAAAAAGAACTCATACAACTCAATAGCAAAACAAAACAAAACAAAACAAAACAAACAAACAAAAACCCCAATCAATCCAATTAAAAAAATAGACCATCTAAACAGAATTTCTCCAATGATATACAGATGGTTAACAGGTACATGAAAAGATACTCAACACTCCTAATCATCAGGGAAATGCAAATCAAAACCACAATGAGATATCGTCTCACACCTGTCAGAATGGCTAGTATCAAAAGATAAGAAATAAGAAGTGTTGGTGAGAATATGGGGAGAAAAAGGAATCCTGATGCACTGTTGGTGGGAATGCAAACTGGTGCAGCTTTTCTGGAAAACAGTATGGAATTTCCTGAAAAAGTTAAAAATAGAACTATCTTATGATCCAGCAACCACACTACTGGGTATTTACCCCAAAAATACAAAAACACTAACTCAAAGGGATACATGCACCCCTATGTTTATAGCAGCATTATTTACAATAGCCAAGATATGGAAGCATCCCAAATGTCCACTGATTAAGGAATGGATAAAGAAGATGTGGTATAGATATACAATGGAATATTATTTAGCCATGAAAAGAATGAAATCTTGACATTTGCAATAACATGGATAGAGCTAGAGAGTGTAATGCTAAGTGAAATAAGTCAGTCAGAGAAAGACAAATACCATATGATTTTACTCAGATGTGGAATTTAAGAAACAAAACAAATGAGCAAAGTAAAAATAAGAGAAGAGAGAGAGACAAGCCGAGAAACAGATACTTAACTACTGAGAACAAACTGGTGGTTACCAGAGGGGAGGGTTTGGGTGGGGGATGGGTGAAATAGGTGATAGGGATGAAGGAGGGCATTGTGATGAGCACTGGGTGATGTACGGAAGTGTTGAATCACTATATTGTACACCTGAAACTAATATAACATTGTATAGTAATTATGCTGAAAAAATTTTAAAAAGTTCACTGTCAACAATTTCCCCAAGTCTGGTTACAAAATAATTTTATAAATATGTATATGTTATGGATCATTAATAATTTAAATGACAAATATAAAGTGATTTGAGCCCTAAATTTTAAATCACTATCACTATTCTAAAATATTTTGATCCTATCTGTATCCATATTAATATCACATACCTAGGAACAGGATGAAGATGTCCAGAAGATAAAAACTTCTAGTTATAAGATAAATTAAAGTCCTGGGGATGGCATGTACGACATGATGATGATAGGTTTGTACTGCTACATGATATCTTTGAAAGTTGTTAAGAGAGTAGATCCTAGGAGTTCTTATCCCAAGTAAATTTTTTTCTTTTTCTTTTTCTTTTTTAACTATCTATATGAGACGATTAACTAAACTTATCGTGGTCATCTTTCACAATATTTGTAAATCAAGTCATTATGCTGTATACCTTAAACTTATACAGTGCTGTATGTCAATTAGTTATATCTCAAAAAACCTGAAAGATACATACATTATATAATTTATGTATATAATATAGACCATAGAATGTAATAGATTGCATATTATATAACATATATGTGTAATTATACATATATATACATATATAATATATAACACATACACAGTAAGCTATAACATATGTCATATATATAACCCTAAGTACAGCTACTATGAGAACTAGACTAGAACACACACACACACACATAACTCATGTGATAATATTATGTTACACAGATAATCATAAGAGCAGCTGATCTGAAAACTATACCGGGATCAAACTTCTAGAATGACAGTTCAAGATCAGAATGAATCAGCCGTCAAGCCACCTTGATGTCAAGTACTGAGCACCTAACCAGTGCTCTACCATTTCTCAGTGACTAAGGACAGGATTGGCCCCAGATGTCAGGTTGACACTGTCGCCTGCATATGGAGATCAAGTGGCTTTAATAGTGTAGAAAGGAGCATTGTGGGGACAAGGAGTATAGCAGATGCTGACAGCCTTCTTTCAAGAGACTTCTTTGTAATCATTTACAGGTGGCAACTAAAGGCAGATTCAGCCCAAGGCTCTTGGCTGAGCTACCTCCAGCCCCTGTCAAACTCCGGCAGCACTGCAGGCTACCTCTGGCCCTGCAGACTTTGTCACTAAGACCCTGTTAATCCCAGGTACACGCCGGCTTGTTCAGGCCATGCTCACCTCTGTGACTCTTCTGTGTTTAACAGCAGGTCAGCTAACTTCATAATCCTTCACTGGATTTTTCTTGCCCAGCTTCCATCTTCAAGAAGATTATAGTCCTGTAATATCTTTCTTCTTCCCTCTATTTACTCCAGGGCTGCGTTAAATGTGATTAGGTGTACCCCGAGCCAGTGCGTCTTGTGTCTGGAGTCACAGACTGCTAAAAGGTAGCCTGAGAGATGCTCTATGGTTTTGCCTTTCTATTTTGCCTTTTTATTTCTCTCCGAAGCCCAAGTGCGTCAGTTAAAACCAATTTCTTTCTTTCTCAGACAGATGCTGCAGCCATTACATTGGGGTTTAAATGGTTTTCACTCTTCTAAAATGGTTAGGATGGCTGTGTTATTGGGTTACCTCAGCTCCCTGTGATCTACATCCTATTGCCAACTAAGGTCACAGAGATTTTGGAAGCAGAGTGATGAAGTCTTGGGGGTACTGGTTTTATTGAAGTAGCATCAGCCCATTATCGGTGATGAAAAACCTGTGAGTCCTGAGATCTCTCTGGATTCCTGAAGCTCAAGCTGGGATTAGGAGCATAAGGTAGGCTTTTCTTTCCCACTGGAAGTGTGGCTTCTATTCTTAGGTTCACAGCCACAGACACAGGAGACCGGGGCCGCCAAGGGCCCTTCAGAATGTTCTAGTAAGATCAAGCCTAGCAACCTGAACCTGCTTAGGTATGAGGCTCTTTCTCCTATCCATTAACACAATAGGGAAGAAGATTCTGAGAATTTTTCTACGGAGCTGACACATGATGATGTGTCCATCCGGAAATTCAGGGCATTCTCCATAATGTCTAATTCTAACCTTTTTAATTTATTCTTATTTTTTATTGAAGTATAGTTGACACTAATTGTTACATTAGTTTCAGGTGTACAACACAGTGATTTTTTTTTCTTTAAAGATTTTATTTATTTATTTGAGAGAGAGAATGAGATAGAGCATGAGAGGGGGGAGGGTCAGAGGGAGAAGCAGACTCCCTGCTGAGCAGGGAGCCCGATGCGGGACTCGATCCCAGGACTCCGGGATCATGACCTGAGCCGAAGGCAGTCGCCCAACCAACTGAGCCACCCAGGCGCCCACAACACAGTGATTTGACAACCCTTTACATTATGCCATGTCCCCACAAGTGTAGCTACCACCTGTCACCATACGATGCTCTTACAATCCTAATCCTTCTTTTTAAATCTGCTTTTTCTCCCTTCCTTTTCTCCTCTTCACAGTGGAATAGTATTATGGCAATCCCTCCATAACTATGCCCAATTTGGATAGGGAGGAAGAACATGACTATAAAAGGACAGCACCATATATTTTATACCTAGAAAACCTCATCCTCATAATTTTATATATTTTTTTCCTTGTGGCACAAATATTGAAGCAAAATTAAGGACAATTAAAAATTTGAGGTGTGGGTTACATGTTACTGGATTTTGCTGCTCTTTTACGACAGAGAGAACAGAGCAGGTCTTCAGCTCAAGTGTTGCGATGATTTTGAGCCCTGTGCTCAGAGAGAGGAAACAGAAGAGAAAGTAGATATGCAGCAACAAGGAGCAGCCAGCCTGCGAGGAGAGTCACAGAGACGTGGCAAAGATCCCAGAGCCACTTTCGTCTGTCACTGGGCATTTTCACTCAGCCCCTGCTCAACTCACCAGGGTGACCTCTGCTCCTGATATCACCACGTGTATGCTTGTGGTTTTGCTTATTTCTTATCTATATCACCTGTCAGCTCTTCATTTCCTAGTTTGGATTCTGAGACACCTTGCTAATGCCACTTCCCTTCTTAATAAGCTTGAATAGCTCCTCATTGCCTATAAGATGAAATTGCATGTACAATTAACTGCAATACACTAAGCTAATAATAGCTAGCATTTGTTGAGCCCTTTTAAGTGCACAATGCTGAGTGTGTTATATGTATGACACCTAAATACCACAACTACCCTGCAGGGTTGGTGTTATTATTCCCATTGCACAGATGAGGGATCTGAGGCTCCCAAAGGTAAGGGGTTTACTTAGGGTCAAAGGTCTACCCAGTGGTGAAGCCAGGACTTAAACCCAGGTTCTCCTGATTCCAAAGTCATTACCCTCACAATAGGAATGCCAGTTGTGCTCATTCATCAATTCATTCATTTACTTAATTGACATTAATGGTAATTTTACCAACAACTTATTAGGGGAAGACAAATGTAGGAGCAATTAAGTCAGAGACATTAAGGAGGGCTAGTATGTGAAGGACAAATAGAATTGTATTTGTGGGTGTGAGCAGGGGTTAGCATGGCTTTTGGAAGATGGCTTTGCTAGCTCAGTGAACCACAGGAGTAAACAAATAGATATTCAGTCCACAAGGAAGCATTCTGCCATAGCAAATAAGAAAAAGAAACCAAACCCTGTGAGAAATGTTCTTTTCTTTGATTCGGTCCAAACCTACTGACTTTTAGAAAGAAATTGTATGATTCACTATAATTTCCTTTGCAGAATGTTGGCTTGGGGAGGGCAGAACGCATATTTTGTCTTAAAAATCTACAGCCTCCTAAAGAGGTATTTCTTTAGAAGACAGTGAGGCTAGACTCTAGGGAAGGCCATACATTTGGGGAATTATCAAAGCTGTCACCTGCATCTTCCTTTCACTAGACTCTTCTAGTAGGTGAAGCATACTAAACATTGGGGGTGGGCACTGCGCGAAGGGAGAAAGGATCCCAATGAGTATTACGTGGGCAAGAGTCTCCTTTGTTATCTGGGAGCCCCTGGCATCATATCAGAGTGGCCAACTTTCACTCGGCATGGCCACTTGGCTAGAGGGGAGGAGGCTAATTCTGTCGTGCTCTGATGTCTATTGCCCCTGAGACATAACCTGCCTTTGAAGGTATCCATTTCATATGATGGCGAGTGGAGAAATCACTTCCACTTAGCGTGCCCGTTTGCAGAGATGGTGACTGACGCCTCATTCTAAAACAAACATGTGTGAATGAAACAGCCAGCCAGCTCAGACAAAACCTATCTCCCAGCAGCTCTCCCAAACCTCACACAAACAATTGACTCAAACACAAAACACACACACATTATCTTGTCAAATGCTTCTCTTCCTGTCTCAATTTCTCAGGCTGACTGCAATCTTTACTCCTTCCTTTTCTGTGTCTGTTACCATTCTTCTTGGGATTCACAAGAAATATGGTTGTTTTCTTCCCCCCCCTCCGAATTCAGATATGTCCAAATATGAAATTACCATGATTTCTCCTCTTGCTCTCCTGAGGCCTCCCCTCCTAACACAAAAATCAAATCATATCCGATGATCTGGGGGCAGTTTATCTGAGAGTGCGGGGTCACTGGCTACATCCTACTCCTCATTTCTGGTCCTATTTCCCATTCCTCCTTTAGTATATCATTGGTGTTCTCTGGTAATTTTCTTTTGTCCCTTTCCTGTATTATTTTTAAAACTCAGAAGGTACACAATGATTCCTTAAGAGAGTCTCCTAATGGTTTATTCTACTTCAGAGAAATGGCTCAGGAAATAGACCCACAGTTCTACTTTCTCTCTCAGCTTGCAATGGAACACTTGTTGAGTTTATTGGATCAGGTAGCTTTGAAAGCCTCAAGAGCCCACCTATGACTGTGAGTACCTCTTTATCCTTTTTCACCATGGCTTCACCAATCCAGAAAGTAGACCCTAGCTTTGGCAATCAAAGCTAGTTATAGCTATGCTAGTAAATGGCAGATAAGAGGTAACTTTTAGCCGTCTCTCTGGCTCTCATTTCTGTAGGGTCCACCATCACTGACTTCATATTTCTGACATGTTTAATAGCTCCTTCAAAGATTTTCATTGTGCAGTTTCTTAATGCAACCATAGTGAGTGCAGCCCGAAGAATTGCCTCTCCTAAGAGGGATCACAGAAGGCAAAATACCTGGTTCCCAGCTCTCATGCTTTCATATACTCTCTAGGTGACCTCAAACAGGTCCTATATCCTTTCTGGTCTCTGTATCCTCAGCTGGAAAAGAGAATTGTGGGCTCAATGCTCTTCAGCATCCTCCAAGCTCTAATTTTATGACTGTAGAATCTGGTGGGGTGATGATCACTATTGACAGTCTCTTGAGTGAGTCTTTTATCCTTCTATGAAAAGGCAAACTAAAGAGAGTCTGAAAACCTGCATATTCTGAGGATCATAAATTCCACAGGCTGGAATCACAGAGGCAACCAGTGCAAGGTGGATAGCAGAAGAAATTTGTGACTTTGAAGGAAAAGCAAGTGATCCACCCATACTGGTCTGCAATCACCCATCCACATCCAGAGACATTATTAATGATCCTATCCCTGCACAGCCCAATGCCTCACCTTCCTCCTCAGTGTCTGTTTATAGAGCAGTGAAGACTTGGAAATTACAGTACCATTTTATTTTGCCCTAGGATCTCCCTGCAACAAAGATGAATAATTTCTACACTCAAAGCAAAACTGGAGGATCTTACTCTTTCCTTTTTTCTCCCCTTCTGTGAAACTCTCCATCCCAGATAAATTTTTCTTCTGCTCTCACTCTTCATCCTTTTCCTACTCTTCATGTCTCAGGTAAGACATTTTGGTCAGGTGGCACTTTCCACCGGCCCCTTCCGTAGCTCTTAATATCTGAGCCATGTGCTCTGCCCCAGATATGTTACTAAAGGGACCTTGAGATAGGAAGGTGTGTGGCTGCAGGTACTCGTTCCTGCTAAATTTAACTTCACACTTGCTATCTCAAACAAACCATTTCCCTCCTCTGTGCCTGAGTTTTGCCTCATATGAAGTAAGGATAATAACAACTTCTGGAGCCCACTGGGGTGTTATGAGGATTAATTAAAGTTCTTTGAAGATGACAAGTCCTGGGCATAGTTATTATTAGCTAAGCAAAGTACCTGTTTTAATACCCAGGGTCTCTGGGAAGGTCAGACAAGCTCCCTTAAGGGCAGTCCTCTCTCTCATTTTTCCCATATTACTTTCTGCCAGCCCCAGCAGGCAGAGGACCTGGGGGTGTTTTTTGGAGAATGTGCTTTTTCAATGGGATTAAGCCGCATAAATAATTGAAAAGTGCCAATGTGCCTGAAGAGTGCAGAGCACCTTCTCATTACTGCCCGCCTTCTAAGCCACCTCTGTGGATTCAGAGACTTCAATGGGTTTCTGAGGTAAACACGGCCAGGCAGAGGCCAGTGCTAATTAATTCTGGGCATATACATGCCATTTTGCTCACTCCAGAATATTTTACAATGTGGTATATAAAAAAACAAAGAAGATTGGTTCATTGATTCTCGCTTCAATGACGGAAAACCTGAAGTATAAAGATAGGAACCCATTTCCTTCTGGTCACAGAGGGGGGATCAAAAAAAGGCACAACCTTGATTCTTAGACTCACAGATTTTTTTTGAGCCGGAGGATTCTACTAGTGTAAAAGATAGCATTTTAAAATTCAGAACTGTCCACCCCTGGCCTGAGCTCTCCTCTTTCAAGTAGTACCAGCTTGGTGGTGGGACAGCCCAGGAACTAATGAAAACCTAAGTTTTCAAGTTGCTAGATGTCTCTTGCCTGCCCCAATCTATGCTTTCTCATTATAATGTAAAAAAAAAAAAAAATCCCTATTTGGGGTGTCCACTCTAGTCTCCCTTTTGTAAAACCTAACGTCCTCTCTGTCAGTCTTAGAGCACAATGCTCACAATGTGTCCCAAGTACTCTAGATACATGGAGCAAAACATGCTTTCTCTCTTCCTTGTTTCACACCCTATTCGATCTTACATAAGTCACATCAGCCTGATGACTCATATTTAACATCAACTAACACTGTCCCCATCCGTTTCACCTCCTGCTAATGAAGGATTTTTTTTTCTTTATCTCTAACTGGTGGAATTGATTTTTGACCCATATGCAAGACTTCACGTTTATGGATATTCATTTAGCATTCTGGTCCCAGCCTGTTTTTCTCAGCTTGATTAAATCTTTATCAACCCTGACTTTTCCTTGCAATCTATAAGCTAACTCTTTCTCCCAGCGGTGGGAATGTGGATCCCTTTCTTTCCTTTATTACCTTTGCAGATGTCTGGTCTGCAGAGGAAGACAACTCAGGAAAAATAAAAGCAAGGCAGAAGCAAGAAGAATGAGAGCCGATAAGTAAAATAAAGTGTAGAAAGGAGAGTGACAGCGGAGAGGAGGAGACTTTAAAATTTCCTAATTTCTTAGCAACACCTTTCTAAAGGTATCAGTATTGCAAAATAAGGAGAATTCAAAGCTCCCCCGACCACACAACAGGAACTTGGCTAATATGAGATGAAAAGGTCAAATTTCTAATTTTGCTGGCATTTTCTTCCCCTTGTTATGACTTCATTTTCCCTGTGTCATTTTACCTTCATGTTTCCCATCAGGAAAAGGGAAAGGGCCTTGCTAATTTAGGGCAAAAAGTTTTTTAAGGGATCATTTAGAGGAATCATACCCCCCATCCCCCCATTCCTGGGAGTCTTTACTGATGCAGAAGCTCCTTTATTATTTTCTGGGGATCTGTATTATAGCATCACCTACCATCAAGCTATTAGTTTCCTGTCTATTGAGCTTCCTTTGGCTATTAAAAGTTCACCCCTCTACCCTCTTTTGGAAATGAAGCTACAGGGATTGTCTTTCATTTCTATTTTTATTAAAAAAAATTTAATGCATTGCCATTTTACCCTCTCGCCTGCAATGATTGCATAAAGAACCAAACACCAGCCAAGAAGAAGTCTTAAGTAATCCTTAGAGAAATAAGAGAAATCATAATTGAATAATCTGCAACCAGCAGTAATTATCTGGGTTACAGGCTTTCCTCAGGTACCTTCACGCCAGATGGGGGTGGAAATAGCTCCGTGCTCTGGGAAAAAGGAAGAACGTCGCCAAGAGAAGACAAAGTAGAAGGTAGAGTATCTTGTAAAAGCCAAAGCTTTAAAAAATTAAAGTTGTAGTAGCACAAAGATTGTTTTTTGAATTGGACAAGTGCGAATCTCTCTCTCTGAAATCCAGTTGAGGTTAATGGCCTGTGGAGGCCTTGGCTTCAGCCTCCCTGCAAATGTAGGAATTAGGTTTGTGTGGCGCTGGCTGGAGGCTCGCGGCGGGTCTCAGAAAGAGGCACGATGCCATTTTTCCCCCTTAAATCAACAATAATAATTCAGCAAGATAATTTGAAATCTATTAGCAATAATAATTGTAAACACTGAAAACAGTGTGGAACATATTAAAATAATTTAAACAAGCAAAGTAAGAGTACCAATCCTCCTCTTGTTTCCTTTTCACTTGACTGTGGTTCAGAGAAAAGGCTCCAGCGATGCAGGTTTCCATCAGAATAATATGACAATCAGAAGAGAGAGAAATTAACTGGGCAGACTTCTCTGCTACCCTCACTCCCCACTCTTTCCTCCTTCTTCTCCCATATCCCTAGGGTACATAAATACTGACATTGCCACGAAATACCTCTCAGCTGTTGATTCCTGCTGTCTTAACTTCTAGGTGACACTTTCATTTCCTACTTAGAGACCTAAGGAGCATTCTTTTGACAGGTGCAGCCTGATTAAGAAATCCGCAGCAGGGTGTGGGGAGGTGGGGTGGGAGAGGCCCATCTCCATTCCAGTGTTTGTGAGCCTGGACTCTTGGCTGGGATGCGAGTCCTCATAAAAGTTTATGGGCATGAGGTCCTCACTTTTGACCCTGAGGGGTTTTTTTTCTACCTTAGGGATTTTCAGAAGGCTACTTGACCCCTCAAGGGAGAGATGTAGAGATGGAGGAAGTAAAATGGAAAGGAATAGGATGGGGCACAGAGGACTGCCTATGACGAGGACAACTTATGAAGCCAGGAGACAGTTTTTCTCTTGGATAATGGAAAACTTGTGACTTACCATGCACAGTGTGCTCCTGTGGGTCTCTCCATGGGTGTCTGTGTGTGCAGAAGCATCTGTGTATAAATAAGAGAAGGGTGAGAGAGATAGAGTGTTAACTAGGAAGAACAGGCTCCCTTTTCAGCTGCCATCTTTAAGTGACAACTACGTAAGTGCTTGGCAAGTTCGTACCCATGGTCACCCTCCTCTGAGTTGGCAGAAGACACCCCCTTCTCCATAAGAAACAATATGTTGCCTCTCAGGTCTGATGGCCAGCACAGAATTGTCTTAGTGTACCTAAGAACAAATCCTATGGGCCTTTGTGGTAAAAACAGAACCCAAACCAAAAAACAAATCAAAATAAAATAAAACGACAAAATAAGAAGGAATGAAAAGGTTAAGTATAAAAGTAAGTTCTCCCAGAAGTTTACAGACACTGTTATCCACTCCTAATGATCATTTGCTAATTGATCTGATCTTACCACATAAAAACATGGGCAGGTCTTAACCTTCTTAGATAACATTATCCTGGATACCGAGGAGTTTCCTAAATCAATATGACATTGAAGAAGGCTGGAGTAGGAAAATGTCATAGGACTCTCTGTGATGAGATGTGCAATAACCAGGACACCTCCAAGTAATATCAGGGAGAAGATGGATTCAAGTGACTGTGGTCTTTTGTTCACGGTGATGGGGAAATTGGGATTACTGCTGGTGCACCTCCTTTGTACCCATGAACCAGTGACACCTGAGAAAATTCTAGTCATTCTTACCACATTCTATGGTATGACTATGAATAATAATTCTACAAAAGGAAATCATCATCAACATCTTGAAGACAAGGAGCAGAAGGACTTAGAGACATCGCCTCAGGAATACACGTAGTCCCAACCTCTTACATCAGAAAGTGCCCAAATTGGGTTATGTTTTGGTACATGGTCCTGGTGTATACATGGTTCCACTCAAATTTTTAAGGCAGTAAATTCAGAATCTCGTTCCTTCCTTCTTTTATTTTTACTGGGAATAACTTCCATCAATGGCAAAATAAATCTGAGAAATGATTAGTTATTATCTTCATGGTCCATTCTTTGACAACTTGTCTTGGCTTTGGTTTTATCATCCCATGACTGGTCATAATGAAGGTTTGTCTATTTCCAATTGACAAAGTTGGAAATTGAGAGCTAGTAATGGTGAGTGTAAGGTCTATATCTCCATAAATAAAGCAGGGGAAATGATTTACAGAAACCATAATAACAAACTAATTCCCAAATGTTATCTTAGGCTCTTTCTTCAGTTCAACACCCTTTTTAGAGAAATCAAACCAAATTCCTCTAGAACAGTATAAATCTGGCAGTGAAATTAGTTGAACTTGAATTTCTTCTTTTGTTGGTAGTAATAGCTATGCTTTGGAGTGGGGTCTGATCTGTATCAACCTGTTTTTCAGAAAAACTAAGTCTGTGTGCCATTAAGAAAGGTGAAAAGGAATGTCCATGCTAATAATCTTGCACACTACAGGACTGACCGCATCAGTCATGGTGTCTTACAAGAGACAATGATGACTGTCCCCAATGCCTTTAGAGGAGAAAATCCTTTTGGGAATGGCAGTTCAGGATAATTGAACCTAGAATTTGGAAAAAAACATACATACACCTTGATGTACAAGAAGATTTGACTGAAATCCAAGACTCAGGACTGGAAAGCTAGACAGCTTGGCATTCCTTCCAAATCTCAAAAACCACTTTTCAGTGGGCCAGTAAAAGTTATTTTCTTTCTCTGAACTTGGGTTCCTCCAGGAAACAGGAAGAATTAAAATCAGCGCTCTGAACCAACAAATCAATCCCATCAGTGGATTCAGTGAATTGTCACCAAATACACAGCTCCTGAAAGACTTCTCTGGGCTGCTATTATTTCAGGAGTTACCAAAGGAATTACTACAAGTTCTTCAATCAGTAAAATCTTAGGTGATTGCTTTAGTAACCATTTAAATATATACCTTAGTAAATATTGCTCCCAATATTATTATTTTAAAAATGTTCCATTTTTTAAATACCCTGCCTATTGTTTTTTTTTAATTGATTTACTCATTATCTCCTCTGAAAAGCTTCCCTCACACCCTCTATTTTCTCAATAGATAACATTTTCACCATTTTCTCTGCATTTTCTTCCATTTGCCATATTGCTTTGTGATTTTATCCATTAATTTGGTCACTTATTCCCCAAGTACATATTGAGTACTTATTGTGTACTGATTACTCTTCTAGGCCCCGGGAAATGGCAGCATATGAGATAGATAAGGACCCAGAACTCAGGGAGCTTTCATCCTCTGAGAAGGAAGATGGATAAGAAGCATTTCACATGACTTCCTACAGGAACTGAACTTCTCTGGATCTGCTTACACAGTGACTACACATGATAGGTGTGCAATATACAGTGGTCAGGCTGAATTTAATTGGATGTATAATTTTAAGTCACCTGAATCCCCTGCATCCTTGATTTTAAGGCTCTGTCCTAGTCATATACCTGGAAGTCTTCTGTAGATATCTCATCTGTACTCACAGGTCATTTCTGCCTAGGCTGAGACCTGGCATCCTACTCTGCTCTGGTTATTAGTCATGAATCTCGTCTTGAGCGCCTATTGCCACTCTGCTCAGAGCCGTTCCCTGGACATTTTGTTTGGCCACGGACCGTGATGCTCTTGTTGCCTACAACGAACAGCTCACTGCTTTCTGGTTGGCAGGAGCTCCTGCTGGTCATGTTGCCACCGAGCCCTGGGCTGTTGATCTCTATGATCTGCTGTTCATATTGGTACCAGCATTTCCTGGGGACTGACACAGAATGATCCTCCTGTGAACCTCAGCTTTCGCTATGGACGTTTGGTGCCCACTGCTCCAAGTGCCCTGGGGCCGCCGGTGGCACTCACTGTTTTACCTTTCAGGCCATGATGGCTCACATTTCCTTTTTCAAGTTTGAAAACAGCTTTCCTTCCTCTGAGCTTCGCCTTCCTAAAGGGACTCTAGTAGGTTCGCTTGGGCCCTGAAATGTACACTTTTCACATACACAGCGATTCATTCCCTAAGGCACACATGAAATATGAGAGGAGCTGAGTCCGGGTGGAATTTAACGAAAGCCACCACATTGTTATTTGAAACATTTCACCTTTGTATTCTCCTCTCTGGCTTCCAAGTACATCTATTTTGCCTGATTCATTTCCCCATGATGGATTTTCTCAGAGACCCTGAAATCCCTGGAGGGACCCTCAATTTAACCAAGCATGTACTTGGATCCCAAGTGTGTGCATGAGTCAAGAATGTCCTGGCCAGAAATGTACCAGCTCCCATGTGAATCAATGGATGCATAGAGATAATGGACAGCAATGGCATAATAAGTGTCATTTATGCCCACCTGGGAACCCCGCTACACGTTTACAAGAGGAGAATAAATTAGGCTTACAAATCGTCTACAAATCATTCACAACATAGATTCTCTAATTATTCTTAGTTTATCCACCCTTTAATTCATCTTATTTTCTCACCATGACATATCTTTGAAATATGTACGATTTGCCTCATTTTTACCTTTGAGGTACTGAGTTTAAGTCATATAAATAAAAGCAGTAGAGAGTTCATACATTCTGACTCAAAAGCCAGTGCTTGCCTTGCTATTCCATTGTGCCAGTGTACATATTTAGCCTGCAATATACATCTTAGAGATTATGATTCCTGCCTCTATCTAAATTAGAGAGATCCAGAAAAGCTAAGTGAGACACCATTTGACCTTTGTGAGTCTCCTATGTGGTCCTTAGGTTAGCAAAGCCACCCTTATTTCTGGAGGGAAAAGAAGCCTTAAGAAATAATCCTCTTTCCTCTGTTTACTACATCCACTTCAGGAAGAAACCACAGGGATAAAGCTGATATAACTTACTTACTTTGTGCAACTTCCAACTATTCCTCATACATTAGCTAATCTCTCTCTCTCTTTTTTTAAAAGATTTTATTCATTTATTTGAGAGAGAGAGAGAGAGAGAGCACATGAACAGGGGCAGAGGGAGATGGAAAAGCAGACTCCCTGCTGAGCAGGGAGCCCAACAAGGGGCTCGATCCCTCGACTCCAGGACCATGACCTGAGCTGAAGGCAGATGCTAACTGACTGAGCCACCCAGGTGCCCACATTAGCTAATCTCCTAAGTGTTCTCTTATCAGAATGTGAATACTCAAAAGAGAGAAGATGGTGATGCCTATGTCCGAGTACTAACCCTCTATCAGTTTTGATATGCAAAGGTAATCCACGGAGGATTGAAAATGAAATCTGTCTCAGTTTCTCTGTGCTCTCACTGGGTAAAGTGGATACCAAGGACCAATGAAAGGAAAATGGGAACCAGGGAGACAATGGAAGAAAATCTAAGAGTATACTAGTTTAAGGAGATTACCTCCAGATAATCTCAAACTGGGCATGCCATAGGGACATAGATTATGTATTCTTGATCTCATTTGTTGTCACCAAGTAAAGATGGGAAACTACTCAGTTAAGTAAAGTGTCTTTGCATGGCCACTACCTCAGCTTGAAGACACAGCCCCCTGCCCCCCATAGGTGAAGCTGGTAGGGAATATATATATTTTAAAGACTTTATTTATTTATTTGTTTTTGTTTATTTAGAGAGAGAATGCAAGCAGGGGGAGGGGCAGAGGCAGAGGGAGAGAGAGAAACTCAAACAGGCTTCACGCTGAGTGCAGAGCCCAATGCAGAGCCCCATCTCACAACATGATCTTAGCCAAAATCAAGAGTTGGACACTTAACCGACCGAGCTACCCAGGTGCCTCCGGTCAGCAATATATTAACACATATTGCATAGTCTGCAGCTGTCTGACTACATAAACACAAATAGAAATACTATATAAATAGAGCCCTAGACTATGACCCCTCTTGCCTAATTAAATAGGCAGGTGGACAAAAAGAAATGGAATGAGAAACACCAGATGTGTCTAATGTGGGCTATCTGATGTCACCTCTATCAACAGGAAAGGTTGGTTTCTCATTGCTGTCGGACAGGCTACCGCACATCCAGTCTTCCTAGAATGTTCAGTGTGTACTAACCTGAAAAAGATATCATCCTTCTTCATTCTTCCACTATCCCTATCAGTGACCCTCTGGAGAATTCATAGATCTTGATAGGGTGAGTTATGACTATGTCATGGGAAGAGGGATGAGTTTTTTCAAAGCTTTGAAGTCTCAGATCAAATCCACAGGGCTGGATGCCATCTGGTGATTTGATCCATATAGCACCACAGGGAATGAAATGGGGTTTTATTCCTTTAAAAATGGCAGTGTGTTTTTCTCTCATTAAAATGTGTTTTCTTTTCATTTTATTGACAGTTCTGAGTTTGTTCTCTATGGAAGGGACTTCCAGGGTTGGATGTCCCTTATCATCTAGCTTTATGCTTTTTTGAACTTCATATTAAAATGCTGGCTTGTTTTTTGAATCAAACTACCTACCTCATGCATTAACAAAAAGTGAATCCATAATTATTTGTCAGAGGCCCAAAGGGATATCCTTACAGCACATGCGTTACTCTGGAGGTCTCTGTCACTCCTCCACGTTAGGTTCTAAAGCCAGGAAAGACAGTGTGGACTGAATGCCCACACATGACTTCATAAAAATAAAGAAAAAAAGAAATACTGTGTCTGCAAATTATTTGGATATCAAATTTTATCATTTGAAGGTTCACAGCTGACTTCTTTGGGATAAAACTCAAGCCAACCTTGGAAAATGATCAATCTCTTGCTTTAGGAAAGGCCTTCTAGCTTGAAGGCAGTGGACAGAAGAGGTCCCGCCCTGTCGAGAGGGCCCTCCCTTGCTGTATTTCCTGGGCCTTCCTCATAAGTGCCCATTGTTTGTGATGGGTTTGGTTCATTCTGCAGAGACTTTGTCTCTTCATAACACGACTAAGAAAAGCAAGGTATAGGATGAAGAGTGCGTTGCAAAGGAAACTGGGTCCGTGGAGAACAATCCCCACCAAGCATATATCTGGGCTTTGTGGGTCCTACAATTTACAAAATTTGAAGTAGCCTATTAAAGAAAAGCAATACAAAATTGCAAATACAAAATTAGATACAAGATTTTTATAGGCACCAAAAAAGTGAGTGTTTTTTTGGTTTTGGTTTTGTTTAAGTAATGTCTCTGCCCAATGGGGGGCCTGAACTCATGATTCCAAGATTAAGCGTCCTATGCTCTACCAACTGAGCCAGCCAGGTGCCCCTAAAGTGAGTGGTCTTGATAAACAAATCTCATTAGCTTTATGGTGAATCTGCCTTTAGTGTTTGCCTTAGCTCCTTGCACCCATGCATAAACCTGGTGCTTCTTGACTTGTAATATGAAACATACCACTCAATATGTAATATCTACGGCAACTCCTCAACACATTGTATATGTATAAGGACCTTCAACCTGGGTTAATAAATGATAAAGTGACTCCTAGGCCATTTAATTACACTTGACTCAGCAGTCAGAAACCAAAACAAATCTAGCAAAACAAAACAACACTAAAATTACTATGTAGAGCCTAAATGTGATTGCCAAACTTCCAACGCTCTCCATTTCCTGCTGTATAAACTCATATCCTTCAGATATTTTATCTGCCTCATTCTTTCTCCAGTGGAACTTTTTAAATAGCAATCTTCTCTCCAGCAAAATCATCTTCCTTAAAGTCTGATAAGTACATGTTGCTTGTGTCCATAGATAATTTCTCACCTTCGCTCATGTTGGAGAATCTCCTCTCTCTCTTTTAACATCTCTCAGTGGTATACTGCAGTGGTTCTCGATGTGTCATCCATAGACACAGGAGTCTCTGAGCCCCTTTCAGAGGTGAGTACTAAAATATCTGCATTTTCCCTGGGCTGACATTTGTACTAATTGTCCAAAAGCTGTGCTAGATAAGACTAGTCACTGACATGCATTTATAAGAAAAGGAAAGAAATGGGAAAAAGTAAGTTCCACATAAGACTGTCTTATTGCTGTTACTAAATAGTGACCTCTGAGTACTCATAGTTTTAATATTCTGTGTTACAAAATGGGATGCCTGTGTAAAACAATTTAGGCTTATCTAGGTGATAGGCTTTGACAAATGGAATGTGGGCAGGCATGAGAGGAGATACACCCAAGTAGAACCTTTAAGAAACATAATGATAAGCAGAATATGTGAAGGAATAAACTATAAAAGCTATTAGAACTAATAAAGGGGTTCAGGAATGCTGTAGATTATATAAGATCAATATGCAAAGATTGATTGTATTTCTCTATGTTGGCAGTGAAATGAACATTCTGAAAATAAAATTTAGGAAAAAAATATATTTAATACCATCAAAAATAACAAAATACTTGGGTATAAATTTAACAAAAGTGTGACAGTTTTACCCTGAAAGCTACAAAACATTTAAAAACAATAAATAAAGGAAGATATAAATAAATGGAAAGCTATCCTACCTAGGGTCATTGATCAAAGACTTCATACTGCTAGGATGTCATTAGTACTCAAATTGATTTACATATTCAACACAATACCTACCAAAGTCCCAGCTGGGCTTTTTTGTAGAAATTGATGAGCCAATCTTAAAATCCATATGGAAATGCAAGGAACTCAGAATGACCAAAACAATCTAAAAAAAGAAACAAGTTGGAGGATTCTCACTTCATGAATGAAACCAAGTTAGTCATGAAACTAAGAAAGCTTGCTTTCTTACATACAGCTTAACTACATGCACAGCAAAGCAAGCAAGCAAGCAAGCAATTGTACTATGTCAGAATTAAAAATTATTATACTAAAAAGAATTCCATCAAGAAAGTGAGTAGACAACCCACACATTAAAAGAAAATATTTGAAAATTATGTATCTGATGAGAGATGTGCATCCAGAATATATAAAGAACTCTTATAACTCATCAAGAAAAGAAACAAAGAACAAAAGAACAAATGGCCCATGCAAAAAATATAAAAAAGGTTTGAATAGATTTCTTCAAGAAATTTAAAAAAATGGTCAATAAACATCTGCAACAATGCTCAAGATCATTAAGCATTAAGGAAATGTAAATCAAAATCATGAGATAACATTTTATACCCACTAGGATGGCTCTAATAAAAAAGACTGACCATGTATGTCAACTATACTTCAATTAAAAAAAAAAAATCTGACCACAAAAAGTGTTCATAAGAATGCAGAGAAACTGGAATGTCATTATACATTATGTGTATATGGAATTATACAACTATGTAATCACTTTAGAAAATAATTTTGTAATTCCTTAAAATGTTAAACAGAGTTACCGTATTACCCAGTAATTCCGTCCCTAGGTATACACCCAAGAGAAATGGAAATATATATCTACAATGAAAACTTGTACACAAATTTTTACAGCAGCATTAGTCATAATAATAACAAAGTGGAAATAATCCAAATGTCTATCAATTGATGAATAGTTAAATAAAATGTGATATATGAATATGATAGACTATTATAAAAATAGAATGGAGTACTGATACAACTACAACATGGTTGGACCTTGAAACCATATTAAGTAAAAGAAGCCAGTCACAAAAGACCATATATTATATGATTCCGTTTAGACAAAACGTCCAGAATGATCAAATCTATAGAGACAGAAAGATTAGTGATTATCTGTAGCCTGGGTTGGGGTGAGAAGAACGGACAGTGACTGCTAATGGAGACAGAGTGTCTTTTGAGGAAGATAAAAATGTTCTAAAATTAATTACGGTTGCACAATCCTGAGAATATGCTAAAACACATTGCAATGTACAATTTAAATAGGTAAATTGTATGGTACATGGGTTATATTTCAGTGAAGCTGTTAAAAAAAGAAATAAAGCAGCACTGTGATGTTCTGCCAGACCTCTACCATAAACTCCTGGACATCCTATTCTCCTTTAGCTGCCAATACTTTTCTTGAACACATAACCTCCTTGAGTGTTTATATAGTCTGCCCTGCACTATTTACCATTCAGTCATATGTTCATTTAACTTCTACTGAATGTCTATTACATGTTAAGTGATGTGCTACACACTGAGTTGAGAGAAGCAGTACAATAAATAAAAAATTAAATGTTTATACTCCCTAGTCTCATGAAACCTATCATTTATCGGAGAGAAGGGGGCTGTAAATTTTCACGGTCATACTTTTTTTGCCTTCATTCACTGTTTCCCTTTTGGTTTTTCCCAAAGTCACTGACTACCTAATTTATACTGATCTGCACAATGCTTAGCTCAGTACTGAGCACTTTGTAACACTACAGAAAGTGCTTGGAGACTAGCGGAAAGTATCCTAAATGTATCCTGAATGTTATCAATTTATAAAGAGAAGTAGGAAATGCTTCAGATACTTGTGCATTCACTTCAGCTTTGGCAATACTGAAAATCAGGAAAGAGGGAGGCCTCCTTCATCTGGCTCTAGACACATTTCCATGTGGGATGAGCAGAGTCCCTGAGGTGACCTCCATGTTTCACATAGTCACCACTGTCACTGGGGTTCTGATCATCCCACTCTCAGTAAGTATTCTCTAGGGTTCCATTTCCTCAAAGCGATTTGCACCCCATACTAAACAGTAATCAAAAAGTGACCCCGTAAATCTCAGGCTTCCCGCATCATTGTGCGTATCCTGATTCCCTGGGATTTGCCAGCAGCTCTCCATTCAGGCTGTAAAACTGTAAAGATTGGAGCTCAATGAGTTGCATCCTTCGTTGGTGCTGGGATCTCCGGTAGGGTTTCTGGTCACTGAGCCCGATACCTCAGGGGTAGAAATGACGGCACATCTGATCTAATATGCCAGAGAGACGGGGATTAGAGCACCTGAGACATTTGCATTCACTAAATAGAAAACACAATTAACTTGCAATTTTGCAAGTCTTTTTGAAATTACCATTCTATTTAAATGAGGTAAGCAGAAAGGATGTCTGAACTATTGGGATGGGGTCTGAGTAGAGAAGCACGGTGGTTATGGAGATGTAATCATACTCCTGGCATGAAGTCTGAGCACTTAACCAATGCCTATGAAGCCCCAAGGAGGTGGCTGTCCCATTATAACTGTACCCCCCAGAGTTGTTTTATAGTCTGCATAAACCTTTGTTCAGGAAAAGAAGGGAGGGTGTCATTTTTAGTTTGGAAGGGAGATGAAGCTGACAGCTGAGATTCTGCCATCAACCAGATCATCTTTTTAAATAATGGCTTGGAATTTTCCTCCACAAGTAAAAACTTCTTATCGCGAATATTCTTTTTCAGCAAAAACTATAGTGAAATTAGGCTTAAGGTCATGGAACTTATTGGGCAATCCATCTGCAAATAATTATCGAATGCTTATTAAGTCATAGCCTGGTGCTCGGCCCCTCTGGTATGGGATGCAAACAAATACAAAGCAAATACCTCCGCTCGAGGAGATTTATCACCTCGTAGGAAAGACATGCTATAGTCAAATAAAAGTCACAATCCTAAGAGTTTTAGAGTATTTTAGTTTTCCTGAACATTTTTACATATCTGGTCTCATTTGAACAACAATTACAACAGGACATTTGGTGACCATCAACATTAGGCTGGAAACACCAACTGATTTGCTCAAAGTCACTTGTTTAGTAAATGATGGAGTCTAAACTAGAAACAAACCCTTTGCTGTTAGAAGAGATTGTTTTTACTGCAACAATGCTTTCACTTACTTCAAACTAGCCAGGACCGATGACATTCAGGCCAGGATGATGAAGCTCCCGAAATTCCACTGGTTTACCCGCTATTGTCTCGGGTTCCTGTGGTGAACTGACCACACACAAGAATACTCCCAGCAAATGAATGTTCTTGAATTTCCACTTCTTAATTTTTATGTAGGGCTTTGGCCCCCATCCCATGTGATCTTTATATGTGATCTAGGCTGGGTCCTCATGCAACACCAGAAAACTTTTGTTTCTTTGCTTAAAGGCTAGATTTAAAAATCATATAAGCAGCCTGAACGTATCTCTTGTCCCCAGGCTGTGCCTTTATTCCAAACAAGGAGTGAGGAAGATCACACTTCTCCCTGTGGCACAATCTCCCTTGCTGCACGTGAAGAATGGACAGGAGGAAAATGAGAGATCCAAAACATAGCGTGAGAGTCAGAAGGAGAATGTACAGCATTGCTTGTCCCAATGAAAGGTAAGTCCCCTGTTATTTCTTTAGTGCCAGAGTCCATGTCTTCTCTTTCTGCAGAGTTCTTCCTTTTAATATCTGAGTTTTTAACCCAAATAAATCTGCTGGGTTTTTATTTCTAAAGATTTATTTATTTGAGAGAGAGAGAGCGAGCACGGGGCGGGGGGGGGGGGGGGGGACAGAAGGAGAGAATCCTGAACTGAGCCACGAGCCTGATGTGGGGCTTGATCCCATCGCTCTGAGATCATGACCTGAGCCAACATCAAGAGTCCGAAGCTTAACCAGCAGCCACCCAGGCACCCCATTTTTTGTTTGTTTGTTTTTTTAAACAAGATCCCTTCTGATTGCATTAGGTAGCAGATTAAACAGGGGCTAATCTATAGATCCTTTCATCCCACTTAATGGATTCTAGCTGCAGAACAAAAGAAGGTGTTACCAGTCAGGTCTGGTGTATGAGCAGCACTCATTCATTCCTATATTTGAGCTGCTGACGCTGGCTCAGGAAAGATGGAGCCAGAAATTAGTGGGTGGACTAGAAGTCTGAACTACCAGGAAAACACAGGTGGTACTATCAAAGGCTAGTTTGTTGTTAGGCAGCAGAAAAGTTAAGGCCAAGGGTTGGATACTGGAAGAATAACCGAGGAATGCCAAGGCCAAAACGGGCAAAATCGGAGGGACAGAGACAGAGAAGGAAAAGGCAGTCTGCTTCAAAAGCTAACAAGGGTTAAAGAAAATACCAAGACCACATTTTTTTTTTTTTACCAAAACCACATTCTGTCTTTAATCGTCACTCATTTTATTTTTTAAAGATTTTATTTACTTATTTCGCAGAGCGAGACAGTGAGAGAGGGAACACAAGCAGGGGGAGTGGGAGAGGGAGAAGCAGGCCTCCTGCCGAGCAGGGAGCCTGATGTGGGGCTCGATCCCAGGACCCTGGGATCATGACCTGAGCCGAAGGGAGACGCTTAACGACTGAGCCACCCAGGGGCCCCTAATCCAGTCACTCATTTTAGAAGACAGAGTTGTCTTCCTCCAGCACCTGGCATGTTTTGTATTCCTAGTTTTTGCTTTCTCTTTCTGCTGTCATATATAAGCAGAGACGACCTACCAGGGTGGATTTTGTTTTAAGCACAGGGATTTAATTGGATTGAAGCTAAGATGTTTAAAGAGAAGGAAGTTTTTTTCTACCTCCCCCATTTAGCCCACCTGATTTTTCCTTTCTGATGCAAGTTTGCAGCTTCTTGAGATAAAAGGGATGTGACCATCCTATCTCACTCCCTTAGCTCCCTACTCTGGGAGATGTCTCAAACAATGACAAATGTTATCATGTGGATAATTGAAATATATAAGTACTCCATTTGGCAAAACTACACAGATATTTTACCTTTTCAGGAGAGAGAAAGCCTTTTGATTTGTTACATACACAAGCAAGAGGTTCACCACTTGGCCAGACTCACATATGTACAGCTATGCATCTATTCAGGGATCAGGAGTTTCTATGGGTGGGCGTGGAATCCATTCTGCCAAGCCTTGATTTACAAATGCAGACTGTACCAGCTTAGGATTTTTCATCTTTACAGATGGTGCAAAAGCGAAAGCATTCAGTAGAAACTGTACTCTGAATTCTGAATTTTCATCTTTCACCGGGCTAGTGATAGTCTCTGGTGACATTTGAAGTAGCCGCCACCTGGTCACAAAGGTAAGCAATCTATATACCTACAACCCTTTGGTACCCATTAACCATTCTGGTTTTTGCTTTCGGTTCAGTATTCAATAAATTACATGAGATAGTCCACACTTTAGTATAAAATAGACTTTGTGTGAAATGATTTTGTCCAACTATAGATTAATATAAGTGTTCTGAGCATGTTTATGGTAGCTAAGCTATGACCTTTGGTAGGTTAGATGTATTAAATGCATTTTTGAATTACAATATTTTCAATTGCGGTGGGTTTATGGGATGCAATCTCATCGTAAGTTGAAGAAGATCTGTAACAGGATGGTTTTGCAAAATTTGCTAGGCATAGTTTTGTTTAATTCCTTTTCATCTTGTGTAGAAATTATCAAGATGGTTTCCTTGACCATACTACTTAGTGTAAGGATTTAGTGTAGGTATTAGGCTAATGATGTTTCCCCTTATTCATTGCAGTGATCTCGCATGGCTCTGAGACACAATAAAAAGGCTGATAGTGGTTGGAACGCTATGATTTGATAAAACCCAGAGCTCAGATGTAAAATTAAGGTAATCAACACTCAAGGTGCCGATTCTGATGACGGCCAAGCAGAAGAGGAGAGAACAAAATTTTCTAATTACCTTTGGATGAACACATCTCTGAATCTTTTTTTCCTACTTGGCATTAAATGATATTGGCCACTTCCTTTTATGTTCTGGACTTACCATACCTAGCCTATTTTTTTAACTTTACCTTTAAGGATTTGTTTGCAAATGAGTTGTCGAAAAGCAGTTCTCTGGGTTGAGCACAAAGGATCCCATGAGTAAGAAAACCACTGGCTCATTGAAAGCTTCAGGTGAACCAGGTCGAAATCATCAAGAGCACAGCAGGACATGGGCGAGTAGGGGCCAGAAACAACTAATGAGGCACATGGAGGAGGGCCAGATGAGCCTCCTGAGTGAGTGGGGAGAAAAATGGGCTCTAAGGTCATGGAGAAGGAAGAAATGATGGTAAGAGAGGAAAGCCCATTCAGGGATCTTCCTTGGGAAGAAAACTATAGAAACAAGGACAAAAATGTCCTACTGCGGTGTGGTTCAGAAAGTTGGGAGAAGAAAAGAGACTCGTCAAGTCCAGTTATAAAAATGTTAATATCAGGGCAGAACTGATACTGAGACCTAAAGATGCAGAGTGGTTTCCCCAGTGTCCTGTGTCTTGCCAGAAAGTAGATGGAAAGAGTCCATCTCATCATCTGAAATTATTTTATGGAGAATCTGCCTTCCTTTAAAGAAGCTAAACCTTTTTACTAATTGCTTATGTCTCTCCCTTGTGGTATATATTCTTAATAGTAATGCCTTACAGCAGTATAGAGCTTTACTACTTACAGGACACCTGCCCATACATTATATCACTTATTGCATGAAAGGAGTACTACCCAGACCTCTGAGGAACTATTTAGGACATCACTGCTTCAGTTCCAAGTTCAAGTCCAGAAACCAAGATAAGTCTATTTGAGAATGTGAGGAGACATAGGACTAAAATGCAAAAGGCTTCAATTCCAGAAACTGTGCTTCTGATCCAAAGGTAAGCATGATCTGGATGGTAGATCATTGCATCAGAGTCTTGGGATATTTTTTCCCTTTCACAAATATACCTTGACTTCCCTGTTACACTGACCCTCAAAATAGCAAGGAGGCCCTAGCTAGGAAGCCCCCTGCAATTTGCTGACAAAGGTATTTTTTACAAAGGGTTGTATATTTAAGCCACAATTAACATCAGGTACCTTCCACCAACATGGAGAGCAGAATAGAGGCATACATTTAAAGTCATTGTGTTGTTATCATCATGCAGCTAAGAGCTTGAGTTTTCAGAATGAGACTGCTTGAATTTAAACCTACCTGTTGTGTGTAATTGGCAAACAAGTTTACCCCTGTCTCTGATTTCTCACTGAAATAAGAGGAAAAATAACATGGCCTCCTCACTGGGTCTTCGAAATGATCAATGTAAAATCATGCAAAACTATTAGTACAGTGCCTGGTGCAAAGTAAGTGCTCTTAACTGCTAGTGATTTTTAATGATCAGTGAAGTTGAACAAATACTTTACCCCCTTTTTTTCATATTGACATGATTTGATGGCGTAGGGTCATGGCTTTTAAAATTTAACAGGCACTGGAATCACTAGGAGGGCCTGTTAAACACTGATGACTAGGTCTCACCCCCAGAATTTGATTCACTGGGTCCAAAGTGGAGCTTGAGATTTTATGTTTCTAACAAGTTCCCAGGTAATGCCGATGCTGCCAGTCCAGGGACCTTCCCTCAACCTCCCTCCCCATTAACACTTAAAACAGAATCTCAGGAAACAGACTCTTAACTATAGAGAACACACTGAGGGTTACTGGAGGTGCGGTGGGTGGGTGATGGGGATTAAGGAGGGCACTTGGGATGAGCCCTGGGTGTTGTATATAAGTGATGAATCACTGAATTCTACACCTGAAAATAATGGACTGTGTGTTAACCAGCTGGAATTTAAATAAAGACTTGAAGGGGAAAAATTTTTTAGAAACCCAAACAGAATCTCTGAGGGGTGAGTCTATGGCTTCAGGATTTTTTTTAAAAGCTTCCCTGTATTTCTGCTATGCAGTCAAAGTTGAAAGCCCCTACAAAGACTATCTTGGTTAATGAAAGAGAAATATTTTATTTGGCTAACCCAAATAATAATAGCATCTTAATGCCACATTTATTAGGTAGAAAAGGAAGGTCAAGAAGACAACTTTAGGATAGAAAAAAAAAGCAGCTCTGCAAAATTTACATATTAACAGGGCAACAAAAGTTAGACTTGGGAGTAGGAAGATACATTTATTAATTCTCCTGGGAGTTGTAGGTTGATAAAATGTAATTGTTTGCATTTCTACAAGAGCTTAGGGCAACTTCCTTTTGGAAATTGCACTTTGGGTCCCCATTTTTGCATTTCTGTTGTAGCGTTTGATGAAACCTTAACAGCTAATTTCCATCTACAACTTTACCTTTTCTCCTATCTACACATACAGCTATGTTTTTGGCAGCTGTATTTTTCCTATTTTACTTTGTCCTTTGGATAGAATATTCTTTTTTCTCCAAAAAAAATCTTAATACTATGAGGAAATGCTTATGATAGAATACCACATGTGGGAAAATGTCCCTCAAAAATGTAAGATATGTAAGTGAATATGCAGCTTATTTGTAACTTTATGTTCTATTTTCAAATGAGTATTAGTTTCATAATTAGGAAATAAAATTATTTAGCTGTTAAAAACGAGTCACAGGGTTGATGACTCTTTAAATTAAAAACAAGGAGAAACAGGTAAGAAGACATAATTTATGAACATTCCTTTAGAGTTTAATTCTAAGTACAATTCCATATTTAGTTGCAGTGTTAGGAAAGAGACTTGTGCTTACTGGTTTTACTCAAAATAATGATAAAATTGTTTCTCATTTGCAGGGTTCTGTGTTGGAAAAAGGGAAGGTACATGCAAGATATGTGGGCTTTGTAATTTTGCTACTGTCTCCCCTTGCTGTAGAAATTAGTGTTAGACTTGCAGATTGAAAATAATTTTTATTTTCTTTTGCAGATGGCATTTTTCAGACTCCACAGTTATTTGAATTGGGGTGGTCTCCTTCATAGAAGAGTGTGTAACAAAAAAGGTTAGAGGTCTACCTTGTTGAAGTGCATAGATGCTGGGCTACCCTAGCTCGGAGATTCTCAGTGTATGGTTCCCCATCTAGCAGCAAGGATCAGCAGGGAGCTTGTTAGGAGTACAAGTTCTCAGACCCCATCCCAGACTTCCTGAATCAAACCTTTGGGGAATATGGGCCAGAAATATGATTTTAGCAAAGCACTTCAAGTGGTTCTGGCTGCAGAAATTCTACCCCAGTCTATGCATTTCTGGTGTTTGTTTTGCGGTAATCCACTGGGAACTCCATGGGAAGTACCCTCAAATCATAGTGCCATCCCGAAGCTGGAACTTGCTGGCTCACTTTTACGTAATCCCAGCATTGGCAGCGCCTTTCATGGGGTCCAACTGCTGGCCCTATAACATAGTAACAGCCATAGCTTATTTAGGCCCACATGAGACCAATGCTGGGACACTGCTGGAGTAGCCAGGAGACATCAAGCAAGTGCCCCAGAACAGCACTTGGCCTGGCTGGACAAGCAGCAGAGACAATGGTAGCAGTGGGAGATATGTGCTGATGATGTTAGGTGACCTTGGGACTGTCCTTGAGATCTACTGCCAGGAAGTCCATGAACTTCCACGATGACATTTGGAAAAATTCCACCCCCAGTGATTCTCAAAGTGAGGTTCAAGGATTGTTTACCTCAGACTCTTCTAGAATACTATGGGTTTGAAGAGAGGAATGCATTTTAATATCTGCTGGAGCCCACAGGGATTAGAACCCAGGAATCTGCATTGGCAATAACCTCACCAGATGCAGCTTGTGTTCACTGCACTAAACTAGCTGAAAGCTCCATCAAGGCAAAGATCATACAGGCATTTGTTATTCCTTATCTTCCCCAAACCTAGCACAGATCCTGGGTATGGTAGTGCTCCTGTGTATTAACTAAATGAATGAATTAATGTAGAATGCACAAAGCAGTAAAGGAACAGATGAATAAAACGAAGGATGGATGGATGCATGGATGAATTCAAAGACGAACTAACCTTTGGGCATTTGGCTAAGGCAGAGGATTCTTATATGTTGGAACTATTATTCCAGTTAAAGTCTCTGATCTTAATTAGAATTCTCTCCATTATAGGGACAAGGAGACCTCATGAATGAATATTCATGTGCGATTATATAAATTATCTATAATGAATTTTAAGCCAAGGCTACTTTTCCTTCTTTCCCACTTGCAACAGATTTATGAACTGCACCCCTTCCCATGCTATTAGCTCTACAAGTGATGGAGGAGGCATAAAATCAGGATGTTCAAACAAATATTAGCCTAATCAAAACATAATTAGAAATGGAAATCCTGGAGAAAAATAAGTGAATCCCAGAGGAAGGTTTAAATGATTATTTGGAGGTTATAGGGTGTTTGGGATTATCCACTTCACTCCATTTCCGCACTATACAGTGTGTATAAGGGAGAACAGCTCTGTAGTGCTTGGCATGGAATGATTCTGGCTGGAAAATCTGAGAGCACCCCTAAAAGAGGGTCAGGTTTTTGGCAAAATGCAGATAGTCTCTCTTGCGGATTTGCAAAACAGCAGCCCCCCCTCCCCCTTTTCCCCTTCATTGATGAAAACCCTCTCTCCTGGATCAAGCCACTGGCCTAGTAAAAAGTATCAAGTGACCCTATCTTGTAAAGGACACAGGCAAGACCAGGTTGCCATTTCTGATTTGATCTCCTTGCCTGGGCCTGAGGGGCCTGGGATGGATCTGCTGGTAGAGATGAATGGAAGGCGAGAAGCACACCCAACAGACTTGGCAATGAATGGGCACTGAGTTGTGAGCATCTACTTCCCCAAGCCTCCAGGCACCTTCAAAGGGTAACAAATGATTGAATTAGCCATAGTGCCACCATCCAGCAGGATTAACACAAAAAATACGGTTTTACCATTTATCCGACAGTCACAGTAGGGCCACACCTGCACATTTTTTTTTTCAGTCATACAAAGTTTGAACTCAGTAGTACTAAAAGGCTTATGCAAAAATCAGCCATTCCTTGCCCTGTTCTTTCTATTCCTCCTCCCTAGAAACAGCCTCTTTCAAAGTATTTAACCACTTATTTTGTTCATTATTCTCCATATTTCAACAAATATCTTTACACTGCTGTTTCATTTTTATTCACGTTAGATAGAATCTCTTTACCTCGTTTTATGCTAGTTACCACCAACACATATTCTGCAATCTCTACCAACCTTCCACTAACTAGCATAAATTGTGCTTGAAATAATAACTTTACAAATATAGTTCAATACCGAGCCAAGTGTTCTCTGAACATGTTTTATTTCTTGTACAACTGTTTTCCCCTAGAATTAATAATTGCCTTGTCTTTTTAATTTTTTTTAATTTTCTATGTACCTAAGACTATTTTATTTTTCCAAAACCTCTAGTTATTTCCCATACTTGAAAAATAATTTTCTTCCCAAATCTGTGAAAATATTCATTTCTTCATGTTTTTCTGTGAAAAACTCCATTTATCTCCACCCATTTGTTGTCGTCTCAACTGGTTGTGTTCTAGGCTTTGTGCATACTCATGCTGTTGGATTTTCCATTTGCTGGGTTTCTGTGTTTATTCACCTATTTCCAGGATTCTTATCTGGTTTAGTCCCTTAATTTTTCCACCATCTTCTAAAACCTTAAAGCTGCTTAAAGTGTGGGTCACTGACCAGAAGCATGGGCATCACCCGGGAATCTGTTAGAAATACAGACAGTCCCTGCCTACAACCAAGTGAAGGACGAGCTTCAGTTTTACAAGATCCCAGGTGATTTGCATACATATTAATATTTGAGAATCATGCTCTAAACAGGAATAAATATTTGGGCTGGAGATAGATTTTCTGATTGGAAATACTCTTCTCTAAGAATTACTAACCTTCTAGAATCCCAGATTGCTGAGGAAACACCCATCACTATTCTGAATCCAGTTTCTTGGTGTGATCAATCTTTTCTTTTTTGGCCTCCTAAAACTTTCTTTTCTCCCCCATTGTTCTGAAATTTCAGAATAATATTCTTGTGTGTGTGTGTGTGTTTAGGTGTGATTTATTGCTCTGGACACTCACAAGCATCTGTCAGTTCTGAGAATTTTCTCATATTATTAGTTTTGGGGTAATTTTCTCTCCTCTGTTCTATTTTTCTTAAATTCCTACTTGGATATTGGATTGTCTGTACTTATCTTTAATTTACCCTTACTTTTGTTATCTTTCTCTTCTTTGAGTTTGTTTTGTTTTCTGGAAGATTTCCTAAATTTTATCTTCCAACATTTTAATGATTAGTTACGTTTAATTTACAACTTCTCTTTCTTATTTGTTTCATTCATTTTACAGCACTCTGTTCTCTCCTTTTTGGGGGGGCACTCAATACCTTCTTTTTGTTCTCAAGAAGTATTAATCATAATTGTTTTGAAGTTTTTTTGTGCTCTGTGTATTATTTCTTTTTTCTTTGAGTTCCTTTTTCCTGTTTGTTTTTTCCTTCATATCTGAGGCATTCTTCAAAAGTCTGAAGTCTGGTAATCCACATTTGTTCATATTAAAGTCTGTTCAAATTAAAGAGCAAAGCCATAAAAAGCTGATATTTCTCTGTAGATATGTGTAGGTACTGGATAGTACTTATGAGTTGTCCTCTTCATTAGAGGGTCCTTCAAAATCAGTATATCGAGGGAAATCTTTGTTCTGTGCTGTTCTGTCTGCAGAGAATCTCCTAATATCTTGTATAAGGGAAGAAGATAAGATATATGCCTGAGAGAATTCTGGAAGCAAGATGAGGGGAGGACACTGAGGTCCTCTCTCTTTATTTTTCAATTAATCTCCCTGCTGTGGACCTCACAGAGCACCCATGCGATCTTCTGTGTTGATGGACATAAAGGGTCCTTTCCATTTCAATTTCTTCAGAGAGTAATCAGTCTGCCTCAAAGTGGGGATGGGGTGGAGGGAGAGATATCTGGATGCCCAGTACGTGGGAAGGTGTCTGAGGGGTTTTCCACATACAGACTTTAAACTAATGAGCCTGTTGTCCACCCAGCCTATCAACCCCAACTGCTGTGGCACTTGGTGTTTTCCAAGGATGACCAGTCTCAGGATGGAGTGGAGAAAACCTGCTGTTTCTTAACAGTCATCCCATGTCCAGGCACTGAGCTGCACTTTCCTCCACTCTAGACAGTTTGTTCAGATGTCCTGTTCCTAAAAAAGACTCAAAAAGTGTTCTTTCACAACTGTTAGGTTTTCAAATTCTTTGGGGGCATCATTTACTGGGGCTTGCAGAGAAAGAGAAGATAAATGCTTGTGGTTAATCTTCTATGTTTAACCAGACAGCCATGAAATGATCTTATTGCCATTTATTCACACATTTAGCAATGTTATTGAAGAACACTAATTAAACATAGTGAATTAAAAAAAACCTATGAAATCCCACCAAAATGAAAGTGAAGAGTTTTTGTGGGTGTAGGTTTTTATTTGTTTGTTTTAATATAAACCCTCACTTGTAGATAAAATGGGAGCAAACCATTTTAGAATCTGGAAACAAGATAGATAATGTTGGTTCATTTAGTATATAAAGAACACTGAAACCGATGTTGGGGGCAGGGCAAGAATAAGCCAACCGCAATCTTACTTTTACCACAGAACCTCAGAAAGCTTCAAAAATTAGTCATTCCAACCAGGCACCTTGGAAAGGAGAAGTGCAGTTTGGCCTAAAATCAACAATAGTAACTGAAAGTCTATAGTCACTCCAGATTAGGGTCATAAGGTTTAACAAGTAACAGTGTGTATGCCCAGTTAAATTTGAATTTCAGGTAAGCAATCATTCTATTTTAACTCATAAATTATATAGGAAAAAGCACTGTTTATCTTAAAGTCAGATGTAACTGGGTGTCCTGTAGTATTTCAGATCCCTTCCCCCACCCAGCATGGAGTGGAGACGGCCCTCCTCTTTCAGACAGAAGGTTAGAAACTTACTCCTAGAAGTGATCCAGAAACAATATGGACATTTGACTACCAGACCCAACTGACTATTTACTGAAAAATGGGGATTGACTCAAGTCTCTAGTGGAATGGTGAGTCCGCTCCCCACCACATCCTGTCTCCTTCCCCAACTTGTCAAAAGCCAGGCTTACAAGTCTCTGACAGGACATTACTTTGGGTATATGTTGAGCCCATTATATCAGGAAAGTCCTGTTTCTTGATTAGAGCTTTGGCAATCTAGATTTCTTTCCAAGAAACTGAACTGAGACCTGTACCTGTACTAAGGATGGGGCCCCTCAATTCTCCCAACTACCTAAACCCACACCAGGCAAGAAGCCACCCCTCCCCAGGGCCCACAGACCTTGTAAGCTTTTTGGGAACTCACTCTTTAAATATTAGTCATCAGCTAAGACACACCAGATACTTAAGGAACAACTTTCATGTGAAAGACAAAGATCAAAACACAAATATTAAAAAGGGTAATTGGAGGAAAGAAGAGCAATTCAAGGATCAGAAAAAAAAAAAAGAAAAACTTTAAAAAATTACAGTCTTCAGAGACAATATTCAACTCACTAATTCCTGGGGATAAGAAGGAAATGAGATAGAAAAGGAAGACTCAAGAAAACTAAAACTCTTACAAATTAGAAATACGATAGCAGATATAAAACCTTCAACTTGCCACTTTCTAAGGAAATATTCCAGAAAATGAAAAGTAAAATAAGATGAAGCTATGAAAATAGGAGAAATGATAAGTCTCCAATATCTACTAACAGAAGTAGCAGAGAGAAAAGAGAAAACAGAAGAATCTTGCAACATAAATGAATAAGAAAAAATATAAAGTCAAATTCTCATAACTGAAGAACACGAGTTTCTCCATGAATGAGCTCAATATGCACCCAGGATAATGGCTGAAAAAATAAAGGAACCATGCCAAAGCATATTATCACCAAGTTTCAAAAGCAATCTTATTTGTCAACATCAGTATTGGAAGACAGAAGAGAATGTAGTGAGGCTCTCACAGTACGGAGGAAGTGTAATTTCCAACCAAGAATTCTCTAGAGATAAACTATGAAATAGGTGTAAGCCCAGACTAAAAACAAGCTTAGATGTGTAAGTACTCACACATTTACTTTCCAAGTATTCTTTTTAAGGAGGCTATGAAAGGAGTGCTTCTGCAAAATGAGGAAACAAATCAAGAACAAGCAAGATCTGATATTCAAGAAATAAATAATTCATTACAGGAGAGAAGTGGAGGGAATTCCCCAAAGATGGCTAAGGCAATATGAGGACAACAGGTGTAGAGTCAATCTGGAGAGCACCATCCCACACTGGAGAGGAAGAGGATGAAGAGGAAGAGCACCTGGAGGGGAGTCTCCAAGAAATAAAAATGGACAGATTAGAGTTTAGTAGCTGAAATTTGGGGAGGATATTTTGAGAGGATATTTGAAAGAAAGCTTGTATACAAACAGATATTAGGTCCCTGGAAAATGGAAAGTGGAGAGGGAGAGGAGAAGGAGAGGAAGAGTGAGAGAGGGAGTGAGAAGTGAAAGAGGGGAGGAAGAGGGCAGAGGAGAGGGATCAGGGATTGATTCAATTTCAACTCCAAGGAAAAGAAAATGACCAGAAAATAAAATGTAAACCCAAATTGACTAAAGGAAAGTTAAATTCAACATTACTTGGCTCAGCAATAAATACTTAAATAACTGTATTTTTCAGTAAAAATTACGGCATAACTATATTGGGAGGATGCAAGAAGAGCTTGATTTGAGTGTGCAGGAGTAAGAGTATATGTGTCTGTGTGAGAATGTGTGTGTTTAGAGAGTTTTAAAAAGCAAAATCCCCATTTTACAAAGCAGAGTGAGTAAAACCCGATCTAAAACTGAAACAGAAATTAGGAGTATTTAGTGGTGACTGGGTGGCTGAGTCGGTTAAGCATCTGCCTCCGGTTCAGGTCATGATCCCAGGACCCAGGGATCCAACCCACATACCTGGCTCCCTGCTCAGAGGGGGGTCAGCTTCTCCCTCTCCCTCTGCTCCTCCCCCCATCACTCATACTCTCTCTCTCAAATAAATAAACAAAATCTTAAAAAAAAAAGAAATTAGGTGTATTTAAATGTTGTTTTAAAATACTTCAGCTCATATTAGAAACAAAAAACCTCTAAGAGTTGAACATGATTTGCATCCGGGATTGGTACTGAGGAGGGGTGGGACAGGGAACTGCTTTTTAAGTTATAAAGCTTTGATAGCTATTTGATTTTTAAATGATGTACTTAAAAATTTATAAAATAATATGTGCATACATATTTGATAAAATAATATATATTATACATATTTTCTCCTCTAGGATTCCTTCCCTTGCCAGGGATTTTGAGCATACCAGTGAGATACACCAGTTTCTTCTTGAAGTTAACTTTTTTGCTGACTTGGTGCAGCACCAAGTAGCCTGCATTGTCTTGTTTTCTAGTTTTTATACATCTTGGTGTAGTTCACCTATAGTTCATCGGTCCACAGAGATATAAATCTATAAACCTCATGTTTCTTTTGTGTCTCTTGCCAACAGACAGAACCATGCTAACCCCTAAAATGCACTCAGATAACGCCTATTATGGAGTCTGCTGTTCTACTGTTTGGAACAATGATCTACCTGAAACCCAGACAAGGCAAAAATAAAAAGGTAAACATATCAAAGAAAAGTTCTAGGAAATCTCCCTTCAATTTGAGAGAGAGGATCCATTGGATCTGATAGTATAGTAATAGCACTCTACAGGTCCATGCTACGGATCATTTCTCTACAGTTATCTACTGAGTTGGTGACCAACAGCATCCAGACCCTGAAAACCCCATTCTAAGGGCTAGGGCAATGGAGACCATAAATGGGAAGGTCACCTCCATCCCAGTCATGAGGCTAAGGCTAGGTTTCAGATTTCTGGATTCCACTTGAATTTTAAAACAATACAAATAAAATCATTGGGTCTAGAATAATGATGAACATGAAAGGCTATGATTGGCATCTATAAAACTTTCAAGGATGTGAATTAGATCAAAACAAATTTATGTACAAAATACTGGGTTTTTAGAGCTGTGAGGAATCCACTGATGCTTGGAAGAGCTAAGTTAAAACAATTTAAACAAAATGCCATGTTACACAGCAGGAAATAAAGTTTATGGAACTCATTACTTTAAAAAGTGAAACAGGAATTATAGTTCCTAAGGAGGTTTAAATAAATTCATACATGACTGATCTGTAATGGGTTATTCATGAAAATTAGATTATATTTTCAAGCTAAACATTGGAGGATAACGCTAAAGAAAAACGGTAACAACAAAAGTAACAATAAAATAATAATACTACTTATTGGATGCAGTGAACCACTCTAGGTGCTTTATAATAGATTATCTTATTTAATTCTATAGCAACTAGCAAGCTATTATTCCCCGTATTTTACAAATGAGCAAAAGGAATCTCTAATCAGTTCATGATGGGTATTTGATTTTGATCAGTCCAAGGATATATGTTCTGGGATAAGGTAAGCTCCTATGATTGTTGGTCCTGAATGGAAAGGGCCATTTTTCAAGGGTAAATGAGTCAACAATATCCCTACTCTCCAAGGACTTATAAGGTGAAATTTGGTAAAGGAAGAGTAAAAATCAAAAGTGAACAGTGCAGCCTGAGGAGTGTGTGTGTATAGGATGAATACATGTCCCGGTTTGCCTGGGACAGCCCCAGAGTAACTATTATGACAACTCTCTGTCACTCTGGCTGAGGAATAAGGAAGAACTGTAATATTTGGGTACTGAGTAAATAAATATACTTCAAGTTTATCCCTTAAGTAATTACATAATATAAACGTAAGAATATTAAAAAATATTGTATGTTTATATTAAAACATATCCTCAACAAGGCAAAATTTCTCAAAATATGAGTCTCGGGATTCTTACCACATCACCATCTCCAGTGCTAATTCAACCTCACAATCTTTGACCCTTCCCCATTGCATATTTTTATCTTCCTCCCACAGTAAAAATCCTGGATTCCAACAATATTAACACAATTATGCATTTGTTCAATTCTGTGATTTGTTCAACACATCAAATAATTTCTAGAATTGCTACATCCATACCACTAAAAAAAAGACCCCTAATCTATTAAAAAGAATTCAAGATCTGTTTGCACCCCTTTTCTCCCCTACCTTAAGTCAAAGTTTCATGTTAAAAAATTATTTGGTTTAGCACTTTTCCCCCCACCTTTCAGTGTAGTTATGTTATTTATGTGAAACTTAGTAAGTTTTATTTGTATATTGGCATTTAGACTTAGATATTTCTTTTTTTAAACTCCCATCTTGGTTTAATTTGTTTGACTATGTAGATAACATTAATGTGCTTCTAAAAGTCAAAACTGTTCAAAAATTATATTCAGAAAAATGGCATGCTCTCTTCTTTCTTCCACTCTGTATGGCTCCCTCCTACTCCCCCCTTACCTCCCTGCCACCACTTACCCTACTTGTGGATAACCAATTTTACTGCTTTCTGTGTTTGCTATGTTTCTTTATGCAAAAATAAGCACTTTGCTTTTTTTTCCTTAACATATATCCTAAGTACAACATTCCATCATTTCATGAAGATCTTTCTTTTTTTTTTTTTTAAGATTTTATTTATTTATTTGACAGAGAGATAGAGAGAGCACAAGTAGGCAAAGAAGCAGGCAGATGGAGAGGGAGAAGCAGGCTCCCCGCAGAGCAGGGAGCCCGATGTGGGACTCAATCCCAGGACCCTGGGATCATGACCTGAGCCGTAGGCAGCCGCTTAACCGACTGAGCCACCCAGGTGCCCTCTCATTCTTTTTTAAAGCTGCATGATACACCACCGTGTATAAGCCAAAGGTTATTCTATCAATTTCCTATGTTTGAGCACATCGATAGTTTCCAATTATTTTGCAGTTACAAATAACACTACAATGGATAATATCAGATACGTATATTTTTGTATGGTTAAATGCATACTTTGTGGTAACTTCCTAGAAGTGGAATTTTTAGTTCAAAAGTTAAATGCATTTGTGGGTTGGTGAGATATAGACAAATCTAGCCATGTGCCAGTTACACATGTTTTAATTACAGAGACTTTATAATATATCCGTTCATCTCTTAGGGCTACTTCTTCACAGCTCCTCTTTTCCTGTATTTCCTTAGGGTTTTTTTTTTTTTTTCCGTATTTCTCTTTTTCATATAGACTCTCGTATTGACTGACTAGCTCCACAAAAGCTCTTTTTAAAATTAAGATCATATTGTCTAGAAAGAAATGACATCTTAATGATGCCAAGTCATGCGAACCAAGAAGAGATGTCTGTCCATTTACCCAAATCTACTTTTGTGTTGTTCAGGAGCATCTAACAGTCTTCTGCAGATATGTTTTGATAAATTTTGTCTTACTGATTATTCCTAAGTATGTCATCTTTATATTTTCGTTATTGTAAATAACAACTTCTCTTCCATTACATTGTCTAACTACTTATTATTTGTATATGTGAAACCTATTAATTTTTGAAGGTTTATTTTATATCTTGCTGCAGAGCTAATAGGGACATAAAAACAAACATGCACACAATTGCACAGCATTCACAAAGGTCTATTTCATTATTGGGGGGTAACATATTTAACAGTTAAATACATTTAAGTAACATATAGGGGACTGCATGACTGCAGCTTTGGCAGCTAGATTAGATCACCAATTCACCTAGAACCCAGCTAAGGAGTAACTGTCTAAATACTTGAAGTACAGTTAGATCAAACTTTGTTCTGATCACCTTCTTGGTCAAGCTGGAAATATACAAAGGTGAAATCTTCTGATATCCCTTCCCAGAGGTTTCTTTGAGCTAGATTAGGCCTCTAGCCACAGAACAAGCCCAAGTTTGGGGTCTCCAGCATGAATGCTCTTCCCAGCTACCAGAGCAGAGAGTATAAACTTGACCCCAGGCCTCAGAGTCTGAGCCCACTCCAATTAAACTAGAGTTGTTGACTTTTGCAGAAATGGAAGCAGTAGGATCCAACTGGTACTTGACTGTAATGCCAAAGCAAGTGTAGCTGGTACCTGATGTGCAAGCAAGGTTTCCTGAAGTGTCAAGATCTTCACATACTTTCTGCTAATTGATCCTCCAAATTCTGTCCCATCATTAACATTAGTGTGAAGCAGGAAGTCCCCAGTCCTGCAGCCCATTGCAGAGTTATTTCTTGTCACCTTTGATTTGGCACTGTCAAAAGGTCTTCTGATCCCCAGCAAGCCAGCCCTCATAACCAAAGATAGCTAACCAAACAAAATCAAAGTCAACATCACAACCAAGGTTTATTAGCTCCCTCTTGTAAGAAGACTTGATTTTACCACTTGCTCGTGTTGGGTGAAAAGGGTATTAAATACTAGCTTCAAACTTTGATAAATCTGGTCTTCAATTGCAATTTCTGTTCCCAGAGAGTTACCCGTGTTCCATTTTTCTGTGAAAGTCAGACCAGACCCACACCATTTATATTTGGTCTCCGCTGTTCCACGAACTTTACGAGTGTCTGTATTAGATGAACCAGATGTTGAGAATTCCACACCACTGCATGACTTTGTTTTCACATCCGGTTTCACCAACCCAAAACCAAATCCTCTGCTGGAAATATCTCTGGCAGCTTTCCAAGGTCAGCATACGATGGAGGATACGCATTGGCCACGTGGGGCTCTGTCCATAGGTGGCCATGGGAAGGCAAGGCCAGGGGAAGAGGTGATCCGGTGGTCTCCTGAGAGGGGCAGCCACCACTCTGTTTACTGCTGAGTCCCCTCAGCTCGGTCAGGGGCTCAGGGGCTCAGGGCTGGGCTGCAGCTTCCACAGCTGGAGGGTGAAGGAAAATGTCTTTTTTCTTCATCACTGCCTTTTTGTTCTTGTTAGATATTACTTGTGTACCATTTTAATTCCCTTCTTGTTTCTTATATTTATTTTCTTAAGGGTTGCCCTGGGTATCCCATATATTCTGTTATGTACTATTTTCACAATCACTAATTTTTCTTCAATTCTCTTATTTTGCTCTGCAGCTTTTCTTTCACTCAAAAGTTTGATAAAAAATGTTTATTTTTTTGTTGTTGTTTTCAAAGTGGACATCCTTTTATTTCAAAATTTTCTAATTAATGCATTTTGTGTTTGGCTTGCATTCTAATAAAAATATTTTTCCTAATATCTCTAATTTACCAAACTTATGGTGGTTTTGTTTGTGATCCTACATATGATCAACTTTCTTATGAACAATCCATATATATTTGGAAAGAAGGCATATTCTCCCCCATCGGGTGATATATATATATATAGATAGATCGATCTATCTATCTATCTACCTATCTATCTATCTATGGTCTATCTTATTGATATTTTATTATGTTCTTTAGATCTTCTAATCATTATTTTTTCACTGATATCATTTGAGAGTGATGTATCCTATTACTGTTTTTTTTAGTCTATTTATCCTCGCAATTTCTTTATTTATTTTGTGTTTTATATAGGTTATTTCTCTATTATTTGGTGCAGACATAATTATAACTGTCAAATATTTATTGTGAGCTGTAGCTTTCAGCATTACAACATATATATATATACACACACACATATATATATACACGCATGTATATATATATATATATGTATATATATATAAGTTTTCTTCAATACTTTTGCCTGAATTCAATATTCAATTCTGTTTGATATCAAGATTGTAATTTCTGCTTTCATTTTTGTTTTCCTTTGCCTAGTACAGATTTGCCACATGTTTCTTTTTAGCTTTCCAGATATTTACATTTTAGGTATATTTCCTGTATACAGAATAATTGGGTTTTGTGTCATTAGCCAACTTGAAAATCTACTTTACTTAAGTAGGTAACTTAGTCTGTTTAGGCTATTATAATGGAATACCATAAACCGGGTGGCTTATAAACAACATAAATTTATTTCTCACAGTTGTTGCAGAGACTGGGAAGTCTGAGATCAAGGCCCTGGAAGATAGAGTGTCTGGTGAGGGCCCATTACCTAGTTCATAGACATCTGTCTCCTTATGGAGGGAGCTCTCTGGGGACTCTTTTATAAGGACATGAATCCCATTCATGAGGGTTCCACCCTCATGACTTAGTCACCTCCCAATGTATCTTATACCATCCAAATACCATCACATTGGAAATTAGATTTCAACATATAAGGTTTTCTTTTGGGGGGGGGCATAAATGTTCAGTTTATAGCAGTAGGTGAATTAAAACCTTTTACCCTTATCATAGGATTGTTATGTTTGACCTCAAAACTACCATATAATTTATGTTATGGGGACATCTGGATGGCTCAGTCCATTAAGCATCTGTCTTCAGCTCAGGTCATGATCCCAGGGTCCTGGGATCAAGTCCCACATGGGGCTCCTTGCTTGAAGGGGAGCCTGCTTCTCCCTCGGCCTGCCGCTCCCCTTGGTTGTGCGCACTCTCTCTCTCTCTCTCTCTGACAAATAAATAAATAAAATCTTAAAAAAAATAAAAATATGTTATGGTTACTGATTATATTATATTTACAATATTTTTCTATGGAGTTTTCCTTGCTATTTTAAAATATATTTTAGTATCTAGTAAGTGTGTATTTTTTTTCCAGTGGTTACATTTGTATTCTTCCCCTTAATCTTATCTTTAATCTTAGTTTTTCTTAATTTTTTACAGTATGGTTTTAATCTTTTACTATTTGGTTGTAAATAGTAGTTTTGACTCTCACCTAGTAACCTTATATAAGTCAATGATGTTATTCCATTTTCTCCTTTCTCTTTTCCTTCACCTAGTTGTCTTTAGTTATATCCTTTCATCTTTCCCAGAAAAGATAACATTTACCTACTACTATTCCACTCATAACTCTACATTGTTTTAGTCTTCTTACCTCTATAGTACTATATGTGATTGTGTACATATATACAACATATGTGCATATACACACTAACATATATAATATTTAATAATGCAATTAATATAATATATAATGTCTATGTGTGTATATATAATATATAACAAATATATAATATGTATATACACATGTACATCCACATGCATACACATACACATTACTATGTGTTGAAGTTCACTTGGTTATCTTTTTTTTAAAGATTTATTTATTTGAGAGAGAGATAGCATGCATGTGAGTGGTGGGGAGGGGCAGAGGGAGAGAATCTCAGTAGGGAGCCTGATGAGGGGCTTGATCTCACGACCCTGAGATCATGACCTGAGCCAAAACAAGAGTTGGATGCTTAACCGACTGTACCACTCAGGTGCCCCTACCTGGTTATCTTTTGTTTGGATGAAGTTCATGCTTCAGTAGAATTCTGAGATGGAGTTCTTTGATGGAGTTATTGTATTCTCGAATCTGTTTTTTGTAGCATATATATACAAAGGACCACTTGGCTGGATAAAACAAAAAAAAAACAAAAAAAACCTTGACACTACTTTTTCTTTGATTTTCTTAAAAAAGCTCCTTCGTTGTTGCCTTGCTGTCTGTGTTGCTGTTGAAAAGTCTGGCACCTGCTTCATTTCTTCTTTTTATCCTCTTAAAGAATTCATTTTTTGTCTGGGAAATATGTGGATTTTTTTTTTTGGTCAATAAAGGCCAATTTTGAAAGATTTTCTCAGAGTTCATTGTTCTAGGTCAGTTTTATCAGGTATACAGTGGGACATTTAAAATTTTAAATTTAATTTATTTCTATGTCTTGGATTATAACTTTAAATATTTTTTTTCTATTGGTTTGTTTAGTTTTTCCAGGGACACCAATGATATGTTTGTTAGACTTCCCTTGCTTAGTTTTCATTATTTCTTTCTCTCTGAACTTTTCTTTTTTCATTTCATTTTCAATCTTCTGTTTTCATGTCTTTCTTCAATATCCCTCACTAAATTTTCATTTACATATTCACCCTTGCACATGTTGTAATTTGTTCTCCACTTATGAGATGGTTCTATTTTTGTCTTCAATTTTTCTCCTTAGTTTAATGCACTCATCTATTCTCATTTCCTCCCCTCTCCCTACCTCTTGCTTTTCTTTTTGGTCCATTTGTGTTCTGAGATTTTCTTTTCTTCCTTCTTTCCTTCTTTCCTTCTTTCCTTCTTTCCTTCCTTCCTTCCTTCCTTCCTTCCTTCCTTCCTTCCTTCCTTC
>NW_023270387.1:22842081-22847742 GCF_011800145.1 Mirounga leonina | reverse complement strand
TTCCTTCCTTCCTTCCTTCCTTCCTTCCTTCCTTCCTTCCTTCCTTCCTTCCTTTCTTCCCTTCTGTCCTTTTCTTCTCTTTCTTTCTTTCTTTCTTTCTTTCTTTCTTTCTTTCTTTCTTTCTTTCTTTCTTTCTTTCTTCTTTCTTCTTTCTTCATTTTCAAGTTTTTATTTAAATTCCAGTTAGTTAACACATAGTGTAATATTAGTTTCAGGAGTAGTGAGATTTGCATTTCTATTTCTAGCTGTGTGTTTATTTTCTAAACCTCCCAAAATTTTTTTCAGGATATTTACTTTAATTTGGATAATTGTGCAATCATTTTCTTCTGTTTTGTTTTTGGTTTAGGGAGGAGCATTTTAATCAACTGTTTTTATTCATATTTTCTGCCTTTGTATTTTACAGTGACCTTGTTGGAGTTTGATTTTTTTTTTCTTATTCCAAGGCATTTTTTTTGGATAGGTTATCTAATTTAAGACTGCTCTCCTCTGCTATCATCCACAAGTCCAGTTACTTTAATATATGATGCATAGGAGGTGGAGGGAGAAATAAAAAGTGATTTTGCATACCTGGTTTCTCTTTTGCTTATTTAAGATTCCTAACAACCCCCCCACCCCTTACCTCCTTCTTTTGCATCTCCAAGGAGCACCACTCCTTTTCTCTTTATCTTTTTCACTCAAAAAAGCAATATCACTAGGAGGCACCACCTCTGGTTCCAATAATAAGTAAGCAACCTCCCTGTAGTCAATTCTGTGAACAACCGTGTTCCCCACATTCCAGAATTTATTATTTATTTATTTTATTTATTTATTTATTTATTTATTTATTTATTTATTATTTATTTATTTTTGCACAGAGTATTGTACTTTTTCTTTCTGAGGTGATTCATTTATGTCTTCCACTCTGCTCTTATCTTTTCCATGTCATCTTTTAAGCCTCCCTCTCACCCGTCTTTCATTTTCACAGGCTATGACTATGGTGGAAACTCTTTTGCAACTTAATGTTAATTTCTCTATCGAAAAGCAATTTGAATTTTCTGTCTCCTAGAAAATGTCAAATATGTGGATCATGTCTTTCATTTCTGTCCCTTATTGAACTTACAGGTTTTAATGAGGATATCTGGAGATATTTAGATTCAGAAGGCTACCATTATGTTCAAGGATGATAATTTTCAAAGGACATAGACTTTGAAGACAATTGGAATTTTAATAGAATTTAAAGAGACTGTATCCTGCATAAAGAAAACTGTGTAAGCAAAACTATGGAATAGGGTAAATTTAAAGGGATATCTCAGAAATAATTTGATAGTTTTATAGAATAGGTTACCTAAAATAACAATAAAACTAGAAAGATTGGTTGAGTTTAGATCTCAGAGGATTCCAAGTACTATGATGAAGAGAGTGGAATTTATTTATTTTTATGCAGAGATGAATCTAAATGGGGGTGGGAAACAGGTTGTTTATTGGTAGCTTACCAAATATAATTTGTTTCAGCAAGGAAATTACAATTTATAGTTAACCTACTATATTCCAAGTGCAATTCACTACATTATTTCATTTAACTTTTACAAAAACTCATGAGGTAAATAATTGGAATTATTAGAAAGTTAAATAAGTTGACATAGGTAAAATATTAGATTTACAGACTAAGCCTAGGTTGTCATGATTCTCAAGCCCATATGCTTTCCTCCAACACCACACTGCCTTCCTAAATCCACAAGGATAAGGGATGAACCAGAATAGAGGGGAACTGGGGCAAAAGCCTGACCTAGAAATTGGTAGCAGGACAGTAACAAAATCAGTTTATCTGATGTGGAATTGTCAACTTATAAAAAGAAATGGGGTACATTTTAGCACAAAAATAAGTAGGAACTGGCAACAGAACATTGTAGCACTTAGGAGTATGAGTTCTAGAAACAGACGGCCTGGGTACAAATCCTGCTCCATTATTAAATGTGTGACCTTGGGAGAATTATTTATTATTTCATTGTTTCAGTTTTTTTATCATGTTAAAAATGGGACTATCCAGCCAGAGAAAGACAAATACTGTATAATTTCACTCATGTGGAACTGAAGAAACCGAACAAATGAGCAAAGGAAAAAAGGAGAGAGAGAGGCTAACCAAGAAACAGAGTCTTAACTACAGAGAACAAACTGATGGTGACCAGAGGGGAGGAGGAAGGGGGGATGGGGGAAATAGGTGATGGGGATTAAGGAGTGCACTTGTCAAGTGAGGAATACCGGGTGATGTATGGAAGTGTTAAATCGCTATATTGTACATCTGAAACTAATATAACACTCTGTGTTAACTAACTGGAATTCAAATAAAAACTTTAAAAAATAAATAAAAATGGGACTATCAATCTCAAATGGGTTGTTGTGTATCTCAAATAAGTGAAACCTTAAATGGTGCCTGGAACATAGTAAGTATCAATAAACACTGCTTACGACTACTACTACTACTACTACTATTACCATTATTATTTTCATTACCATTAATGATTAGAAATAAAAGAACATAAAATGCTCCAAAATCTCCAGGTTTTATATTTTTAGGTGACTGGAAGGATAGAGGTATGCTGAAGGACTGAATAAAAATCTAAAAAAGGAACTCATTTATGGGGGAAAACAATTTATTTTGGGAGGGAAAAGTATGCCTTAAATAGCTATAACTTTTCTGAAGATTTCTACAATCTGCTAAGTTTCTTTCTATGCAGAGGATTTCTATACAGGCATTTTCTCAATAAATAGTGTTTCCTGATATTATTCTCTAACATGCTGATACTGATATTGAACTGGTTTCTTGGACTTGGAGATCAGTCCCCACCAATCAGCTCCCCAGCTGAAACCTTTTGAGTTTTACCTGCTACCTTCTAGTCTATACTCAGCTGCCCTTCTTTCTTATTCACCTGCATCCTTGCCGTAGCTCAGCAGCTGGGAATTCAGTTTGTACTTTCACTGAACCACAAATGCCAGATTAGAGATTTCAAGAATCACAAAACATGCCTGGAGTAAACATACATGTGTTTGTATGGCATATGGGTTACTTAGATTTCAAAAAACAGATTAAAAAATTGTGATATTGTGACAAGAAATCAAATCATCTATTTTGCATCCCTAATCTCCTTTTAAAGCACAACTACTGAGCATCCACTAATGCTTTACCACATACCAAGTTTGGTACTTGGAACATGTAATTGAATAGGAGACTGTTTCTGCCCTCAAAAAGCTCCTGGAAAGATGGTGGTATGTGTAAGAAAATCACTCATCACAATACAGTGTGATGAGGATCGTATATAAAGTGCTAGGAAAGTATAGGAGAAGCCCTAACATAGTCTAGCACAGACAAGGAGAAGGCTTCCTGGAATTGCTGACCTTGGAGGTGGTGGGGCTAGAAGGATGAAGTTCCACATGGAGCATCTAGCATGTGCACAAGAACCGCATTTAAGTGGCAACTGCTGGTCTATGTAGTCGGAAGGGTAGGAGATGGGTCTGAAAAGGGGCCAGATTATAGCCAAACTAAATGTCAGAAGGAGGGCTTTGGCATTGTTCTGATGGGGAAAGAAAGTCACTAATGGGTGTTAGGGTGGGGGATGGGGAATGGGGGTGATAACCAGGTTTGCATCTTAGAAGGATTCCTGTTGAGCAACCCTGTGGACTGGGTATTGAACTGTGTCTGCAGTATCGCTGCATTCAAGTTCCCACATGCACTTGAGCACCCAATCAATGAGACTAAACCAATCATGAGTTCTTACTTCTGTGTTACAGATCAAAAGGCAGGTTGTGGATGAATTACCCAAATTACTTTGCCAACATAAGGCAGCAGCCAGTCTGAGCCCTGAACTATATCCCAGCTAGCAGAGGGTCAAAGAGCCTCTTAATTCAATTTCCTATAATCTTCAAGTAAGTGCAAAATTTGAAAAGCTTCCCCAAATGAGTTGGTTTTAAAAATTGAGCTGCATTCACTGTAGAAGTTAAGTTTAGGTTTTCTTAGGATTGAGTTTGCTGTGTGTACCTTCACTGCTCTTGACTATGTCTTATTAATGTTGGCAAAGAAAAGATGAACTTTTTCTTCACTGACATTGTCATGCTTTTTGGGAAGATAAAAGAACAGCACGGGGTGAGGTTGGGATGGCAGGTAAAGGAACTGTAGTAAGCAACTCACAGACTTGAATGATGTCTGGATAAAATTCAAGAACTCTAAACAGCTTCTAGTCTCTTTGCTAAAAATGATGGAAATTTGGTAGCCTGGATCTTGGGAGTAGAGAGTTAAATCCAGTTCCAAAACTCATCAGTTCTATGTGTCTAAGTAAGTTACTCCACTTCTCAGAGCCTGAGTCTGGGGGACATTGTTCTCAGACACAAGAGGGGAATGATGTGTTGCTCTTTAAAAGGGCCTTTATTTCCTTAAACTGTTAGCCTTTCCTGATACTTTACTCATAATCAGGATCCCATAACCTAGGTGTGGTTCGAGTCCCTTTGTCCTTCCTTCTTTGGCTTCCACAACAGAGCCATTGGCTCCACCTGTCCAAGGACTCAGCCTGCTCTGCCAGGCTTCCACTGGCTATTGAAACCACCAGCCAGGAAATTTCTTGGGATACAAAAAAACAAACAAACAAAAATGGTGACATCAATACTGACAGGTCCCCATGGGCTTAGCCATGGCTTCTGACAGTACAGAAAAAACAGGACAATTAGTGTCCCCACAAATGTGCAACTTTAGTGATAGACTAATGCCTTTTAAAAAAAGTAATTATCTTTGTAGCCTGTGTTGACACAGACAGGGCTTTCTCTAGAGGCCACTGGATTCCAGAAATATGTAACATGTCCATTTAGGAACTGAAGTGTAATCTTTTCATGCCACAAATCTTTTTTTTTTTTTCCCCTAGGTGAAAAGCTCAGAACTTTCCTACTATAATCCTCGCTGGACAAATGGGGAAAGAAAATGAGCCACAGCATCAGGGAAATCCAAATCAAAACCTCAATGAGATACCACCTCACACCAGTCAGAATGGCTAAAATTAACAAGTCAGGAAACGACAGATGTTGGCGGGGATGCGGAGAAAGGGGAACCCTCCTACACTGTTGGTGGGAATGCAAGCTGGTGCAGCCACTCTGGAAAACTGTATGGAGGTTCCTCAAAAAGTTGAAAATAGAGCTACCATATGATCCAGCAATTGCACTACTGGGTATTTACCCCAAAGATACAAAAGTAGGGATCCGAAGGGGTATGTGCACCCCGATGTTTATAGCAGCAATGTCCACAATAGCCAAACTGTGGAAAGAGCCAAGATGTCCATCGACAGATGACTGGATAAAGAAGGTGTGGTATATATATACAATGGAATATTATGCAGCCATCAAAAGGAATGAGATCTTGCCATTTGCAACGACGTGGATGGAACTGGAGGGTATTATGTTGAGTGAAATAAGTCAAAAAGAGAAAGACATGTATCATATGCTCTCACTGATATGAGGAATTCTTAATCGCAGGAAACAAACTGAGTGTTGTTGGAGTGGGGGGGTGGGAGGGATGGGGTGACTGGGTGATAGACACTGGAAAGGGTATGTGCTCTGGTAAGCGCTGTGAATTGTGCAAGACTGTTGAATCTCAGATCTGTACCTCTGAAGCAAATAATGCGATATATGTTAAGAAAAAAAAAA
>NW_023270387.1:22728139-22832081 GCF_011800145.1 Mirounga leonina | reverse complement strand
ATGTTAAAGTCCCCCACTATTATTGTATTGTTGTCGATGTGTTTCTTTGCTTTTGTTATTAATTGCCTTATATAATTGGCTGCTCCCATGTTAGGGGCATAGATATTTACAATTGTTAGATCTTCTTGTTGGATAGATCCTTTAAGTAGGATATAGTGTCCTTCCTCATCTCTTATTACAGTCTTTGGTTTAAAATCTAATTTGTCTGATATAAGGATTGCCACCCCAGCTTTCTTTTGGTGTCCATTAGCATGGTAAATGGTTTTCCACCCCCTCACTTTCAATCTGGGGGTGTCTTTGGTTCTAAAATGAGTCTCTTGCAGACAGCATATTGATGGGTCTTGTTTTTTAATCCAGTCTGTTAGCCTGTGTCTTTTGATTGGGGCATTGAGCCCATTTACATTCAGGGTAACTATTGAAAGATAGGAATTTAGTGCCATTGTATTGCCTGTAAGGTGACTGTTACCGTATATTGTCTGTGTTCCTTTCTGGTCTATGTTGGTTTTAGGGTCTCTCTTGGCTTAGAGGACCTCTTTCAAGATTTCCTGTAGGGCTGGTTTTGTGTTTGCAAACTCCTTTAGTTTTTGTTTGTCCTGGAAGCTTTTTATCTCTCCTTCAATTTTCAAAGACAGCCTAGCTGGATAGAGTATTCTTGGCTGCATATTTTTCTTATTTAGTGCTCTGAATATATCCTGCCAGTCCTTTCTGGCCTGCCAGGTCTCTGTGGATAGGTCTGTTGCCAATCTAATGTTTCTACCCTTGTAGGTTACATATCTCTTCTCCCGAGCTGCTTTCAGGATTTTCTCTTTGTCTATGAGACTCGTAAGTTTTACTATTAGATGTCGGCGTGTTGACCTATTTTTATTGATTTTGAGAGGGGTTCTCTGTGCTTCCTGGATTTTGATGCCTGTTTCCTTTCCCAAATTAGGGAAGTTCTCTGCTATAATTTGCCCCATTATACCTTCTGGCCCTCTCTCTCTTTCTTCTTCTTCTGGGATCCCAATTATTCTAATGTTGTTTCATCTTATGGTATCGCTTATCTCTCGAATTCTGCCCTCGTGATCCAGTAGTTGTTTATCTCTCTTTTTCTCAGCTTCTTTATTTTCCATCATTTCATCTTCTATATTACTGGTTCTCTCTTCTGCCTCATTTATTCTAGCAGTTAGCGCCCCCATTTTTTATTGCACCTCATTAATAGCCTTTTTGATTTCTACTTGGTTGGATTTTAGCTCTTTTACTTCTCCAGAAAGGGTTTCTCTAATAACTTCCATATTTTTTTCAAGCCCAGCTAGTATCTTTAAAGTGATGATTCTGAACTCTAGATCTGACATCGTACTAATGTCCGTATTGAGTAGGTCCCTGGCAGTCAGTACCACCTCTTGTTCTTTTTGTTGGGGTGATTTTTTCCATCTTGTCATTTTGTGCAGAGGAGAATAGATTAATGAGAGAACAAAATGTTAGCAGAGTAACCACGTCCCCAGAAAATATACTCTAAACAAATCAGAAAAGACCTGAAGCAGTGGGATAAGAAAGGGAAAGAGAGAAAAAAGAAAAAGAAAAAAAGGAAAAAGATAAAGATAAAGATAAAAACAAAAACAAACAAAACAAAACAACAACAACAAAAGAAAAACCAGAATGTGATCAAATATGATCAGGCTGGTATATAGATCAGTGCCACACACTAGATTTGGGGTGTATTTTGGTCTTTTAGAAGAAAGTGCCTCCCAAAATTTTAAAGAAAGAAAAACTTATATATGTATAAAAATAAGGGTTGATATGATGAAGGGATGGAATATGACTGTAAATGGAAATTATAAAAAATTTGTTTTTATAAAAAATTTGTTTTTCTTTCTTAAAAACCCAATGTATTATTTATCATTATCTCAAGTTTATGGTGAGAAAAAGAGTCCATAAGAACTTAAACAAACTTGGGTGCCTTAGTGGCTCCCAGTCAGTTAAGCGTCTGCCTTTGGCTCAGATCATGATCTCAGGGTCCTGGGACCTAGTCCCGTGATGGACTCCCTGCTCAGCAGGGAGTCTGCCTCTCCCTCTGCCTCTACCCCTCCCCTGCCCCCTGCTTGTGCTCACTCAAATAAATACATAAAATCTTAAAAAAAAAAATTTAAATAAACTTGTACAAGGTCACACAGCTGGCAAGCAGCAGAACTGGGATTTGAACCCAGGTATAACTATCTCTAAGGGGCGCATATCTTATTGTTAAGAAGGCTTATTATTGGTAGCTATGCAAATTTTCCTAATTCTCATGGTACTGTGGGGAACTTCCTGATTCCTCAGAGCTATGTAGAGACAACCTGTGTGCTTGAGTCTGGAAACATCAGAGGACTTGCTTTGATACCGGGGCCTGCAGTAAGGTGAGCTTTTGTTGAAGCCTTATCAGTTCTAATCTCCACTTATCCTTCTTCCAACCCCTCTCAACCCACCACCTCTTAGAGAATCTGACATGGGAAACCCAAGATTTAAAACTGTGTATCATCCCAGGAGGTCTCCAGAGACCAGCCCAGCACAGCTCCTGAAAGCCAGAATGGACATCTTAAAGGGACTAACTTCACATCTGAGTCTTACAAAACTGTGCCTCAGACTTTCTTAGGACTTTGAGTCTGGAAGGTGACAAAGGTTCAGTGTCATCAGCAGGACTTTCCAGTCTTTGAAACCCACACATTCACTGAATTTCATATGTATACCATTCCTTCTTTAACTCTCAGTGGAAATCATTCTCTCATGTCAGGTTTTCAATGTATTATTATTCTCCTCACCCCCCTCCTGGAATCTTTGGGGATTTCTTAGACTCTACCATCATTGCAACCCCTCCTCCTTCAGTAGAACTTCTACCATGCCAACTTTCCATTCTAACTGCCAGCAACAGACACTCACATGTCACAAAAAGTATTAGTTGCACTAGTTAATAAAGAGAAAAACAAACCAAGATATATCAAAGGCTTGCTGTGAGGGGCACCTATATTCCATCATAATCATGTTACTGTTTTGATCTCCACATTAACATTGAAATAACAAACTGTCAGAGACTTCGGTGACTTGCCCAAAGCCACACAACCACTAACTGAAGAAAGAGAATTTAAATCTAAGTCTGACCCAGGCTAGAAAACTTCTTTCTACTCCTCAAACTACCTCATTAACTTATGTGAGAGTCACCCATGCTGGCTCTTGTTATTTATACTAGTTTGTCATCTGAAAGTTGACAGACACCTTTAACTTTGTCTGGTTGAAGGGACCCAACCTTTATGGGAGTAGGCATTGCATTTAAGCCTCCCAGAGCTTGTTCATCCACAAAGAATGAAAGAGTGAGTACCGGTGACTGATGGCAGGGTTGAGGAGAAATCATCCATCAGATAGTAAGAGGGAAGAACAAAATTCTAGAGTCGGGAATGAGAAGGGGTTGCCTGAAAAGATGCATTTTGGGTTAGAGTCACTAATGGTAATCCATATGGTAATCCTCCTTCCCACCCCTGTGTCAGCACAGGGACTGCAGATCCAGTTTATTACCATCTTTTCCTAATTTTAAAAATGGGGGGATGATGCCAGAAAGATGTAATACAATTCCCAGGTTAAGCAGTTACCTTAACTCTTTATAGTCTAACTCATCTAAACATAGTTTGGGACTGATTAAATATACAATTTCCTGAAAGATCTGGGGCTACTTAGATGCTTGGGAGGTATTTGCCATGGTGAACAAAGTCTTCCAAATAATGATATCAGTATCATATTTATTTTAGCAGCTAGAAAAATAAAGAAGCAAGCAAGCAAAAAAGGAACAAAAACAAAAACAAAAACCAAAGTTGTGGATTCCCAAAAGTCGCTTACCAATATGCTGCCCACGTACAGAAAATTAAGTTTTCTGCCCCTTTAGGAATATTCCAAGCTATAATTTAATCAAGCACACATTATGTTCTCTTTTTAACCTGTACAGATGTAGCGATAACCATTGTTCCCACTAGCAAGGTGCCTCTGTGTGCCAAACAGTCATAAAGATTGCATGAGGGAGAAGTGAACTATCACTCAAAACCTCCTACTTGTGCTGGAATGTATGTCAGGGTGACTTCAGCCCTCACAACGACCATAAAGGAAAGATATGGTTATTGCCAATAGACAGAGACATTGAGGCACAGAGAGAACAAGTAGTTTGCTACATAATTGGTAAAACTGCTTGATCCTACATTTGCCTGACTCCAAAGCCCAGGCTCTATTCCCTATTCTATGCTAAGCCCATTCCCTATTTTTCTGAATTCTGTAGTTTGAAAAGATCCAATGTTCAACCAGGACCTCTGCAGACTGGGGTTGCCATCAGATGGAAGACAGAACAAAAGCACAGAGTCTTGCCTCTGAGACACCAGTGAACACTTAGTTGGCTGTGCATGTGCCTCAGTAGGATTTAACAAGCCCAGCTGTCAAACCAAACTCTGCAGGGATTTCTGAAACCAGGCCCATGAATTCCCAACCCATAAGAAATATTGATTATGCTCCAAATATGGGTAAAGCTAAAGACCAGGGATAGTGTTCAATTCTTTGTCAAATTAGGGATGGGGAGCTTTATGCCTCGTACTAACAGCACTGAACTGCAATTCTATCACCTTTTTGCCTCAGTCCCCCCAAACAGAACCCCCTTGGTCATTTCATGACACATGTAGTTTATTCTGGAGACTTTCACCTCCTCAAGTCTCCTTTGGCTGATGCATGTGATATGATTATTTCTTCCTGTGTCTCTAATCCTAACAACATCCCCTGAGAAGTGGATAGCTAGCAGAAGTACTTATTCTGTCCTTGGATCCTGCTAAGCCCAGGATCCCCAGCCCAGTGATTTTCTAAGCATTATTTTGTTCCCAGACTATGAGTCCCCCAGGTATACCTGGTATCTTCAAATGTGAATCACCTTTATGTGGGTGTGGAGAAGGTGAGGAAGAGATATGCCTGATTGACTCCATCAGGGCAACAGAGAATAAGAAAACACATCATTTTCTCCTGGCACTTCTATATTGAAAGACTTTCCTCATCTTTTGCATCATAATGCTCACGGTATCTTTCATTGTTAGGGAGAAGAGAGATTAGTATCCCTTTCCATAGAAAGAAAACTAAGACCCAAACGGATGACCTGACCCAACTAGACTTTATTTAGATAATTAGCAGCAGGTCTCTTGATTCCCAGCCCAGGACATTTTACATAGACCCAGATGCTTTTCCCTGTTAGCATTTACCCTAAAATATAGCCAGGTTCCTGGGGAGTTATTTAGGAAAGATTGATTTCTGGTGGTTGATTTCCCCACTCCTGTAACAGGCACAATAAATATGATGAATATTACCTATGAACAGAGATAATAACCTCCCACTTCCCTCTGCACATTCTGGAAATAGTTCTTCTGTGAAAGGCTGGTGTTACTGTCAGTGATGTTGACCTAGACTACCACCAGCTAAACCCTAGTGGTTGGTAACGTGTCCATGCGTTCATGGAGCTAAAGCACGAACACACTGCATCTTAACTGACTGACAGTCTTAGTTTCTGGCTTCCTAACAAAAAAGAGATGGTATTAAACCTAGCAATTGTCTTTTCTGCAGGCTTAAGGGAAGCCACTCAGGTGAATAAAATCTCAAAGCCCTAAGTCTAAGAGCCTCATTAGGAGATGTTTGAATATCATACTGCTTTATTCCAAAGGTTAAACACATTTAACCGGGGAGGGAGAAATCCTGCAGAATGTAAGCAGGGTAGGATTTGCTTCTCAGCTAGTTCTGACAGAGCTAATGATGCAGACAGCCCAATGCCATCCCATCCACTGAGGGGGAAGACAAGACACAGAAGGCTGGAAGATCCATTCAGATGCAATCTTGGGACCTGGGGAAACACTTAAAAAGTGAGTTATTACTGTTGTTAGTCTCAAATGTCAACCCCAATCCCTTAGTTTTCTCTATGAAACAACTTGGAATTTAGGGAAACTGATTGTGAGTCCATAGGGTCATATTTTGTTAAGGTAGCTAGCATATTGCTGTGCTCAAATGAACAATGGGTAGGCCTTGAGTGGAGAGTAGAACTGAGGGAAATCAGTTTCTTTGTTCTAAATCCTGGCTGTGGCCTCCCTGGTGCCCAAGTCCATTTCCATATGCTTCAATAATAGGAGATTTGGATGAGCTGAGAGCGTTCAGAGAAGACAATGGAAGATGAATAATGGGTAGAAAATAGAGTATTTTTTTAAGTTAGGTGAAAGAAGATTGTAATCAACTACATGAAAAAAAATAATAAAAGCTGATTTTCTTCTTGAATATGAAGGGTTTAGCACGTAGTAACCTTCCACTCAATGAGAGGAAATTGGTTTTAAAATATACCAGAGTGTGAGAAGTTGCAAGGAAGTATAAAATCAAGTAACAACTACTTGTGTTGAAAGACTGAATGCCTTCCTTGCAAACAAGGGTATGGACTAAGTGTCCAATACCTTTTCCATACTGTGATGATATAGAAACCAGGACCTAATGCTGTGGATTGGCTGCACCTTTGACTACCAGCAATTCAGTATAATTCAAAGAGCTATTGCCTTTGACCTCTTACAGAAGGACAGGAGGTTGAAACAGGGGCTGAAACATTTCTTTCCTTTAAGGCCTGCCATAAATATCACCTCTTCCAAACATTCCACTAACTTACGAGAAGGAGTTGTTTTTTTTTCCTTCTTCATTACTCCCATGGATATTAATCTCATCTTTTCTAGGGTGCTTGTCACAGTCTTCTTTTCATATAATTAGCTAGTTCTCTAATAAATACTGTATTTCCTGATGACAGTTCCTATGTCCTGTTCATTGTTGTTCACTTCACGGTGCCCAGAAGGATGCCTGGTACTACCAGAAGCTCAATATATGTAAACCGAATTGAACTGAACTATCTGGGTCTCTGGCAGAAATTTAAAGCAGCAGACGGTATAATATCATTCCTTAAAGACTCGGCTTTCTTATTTGGTCAACAAACCTTCTAGACACTTAGAACAAAATATAAAAAAAAAACCTTAAGCAAGACACAGTTAAACAACTTCAAATTAGGAGCACTCAGAGGAAATGAATTAGGATGGTGCATCAGAAATTTGTATCAGGTTTCTAAAATTCTTGAGTGCCTACCATCTACATGGTGTTAAAAATTGCTTTATATACAATGTTTCACTTCACACTAAAAATTAAAAAGAAATTTTTAAATTGCAGGATGGGTGATACTGTTTCCATCTTAAGGATGGGGAAACTGAGGCTTGAAGCTATGATGTGATTTCTCCACGGTCACATGATTGCTATTAAATGATTAACCTGAGCTCATAATTAGTGCCCAGGTTATCTGGCGGCATTTTCAGTGACTTTTCACTCAACCTATTTGCCTTGTAAATGTAATATTGAAGTAAAGAAGGGAGGATATAGATTGGAGGGAAGATGGGCATGGCCCAGGTATGCTATGGGCTCCTAAAAAGATCACTGTTCTCTACCCCTCCCAAGTTTTTGTTATTAGCAGCTTACCACTCTCAAGCCCTTTACCCACCAGCCAACCAATCAAATGTTGGCATTTTGCAGAGTTTCTTTGTTAAGCTGGGTATTATTGCCATCCCTGTCCTTGTGGCATGTTAATTACGTAACTCAAGACTATCTTTCTCAGTCCCTTTAGCCCACCTATCTGCCTCCTAGAGACTAGTCCCTCTTGGTACATCTCACTCAACACTCCCGTCCTCTGACAAAATCCAGTTTCCTCCCTCTCTAGGCTTCCTGGACCTGCTGAGGTTTTCAAACTATAGTTCAAGCTAAACGTTTTTCCATTCCAGTCTCAATGGAAGTGGAAAATTTCTCTGGAGAAGAGTCCTTAGGTACACACATGAGACTCCATGGCTCCTCTGAGCCCAGCTGCTAGGATAAACCTGAGCTCAAAGCTTTAATGCAATGTGAACTTTAATGTGACAATTAATGCAAGGACCTTTTCCCTGAGGCAATTAACTTCTGCTCCTCTGTCTAGCCATGATTTCAGTACGGGCAGCAGGCAGGAAATGAATGTCACCGTCACGGTCACAGCCAGTCAACTTAGACACATGCCCATAGGGGCCTTTCAATTCACCATTTCTTTGCATCTTTCATGCTTGGGGACCCAAGATTCCCTTCAGGTGCTATGACTACATTAGAAGAGAAAATAGTCAACCAGCAGCCCCCAAACCAAGCCAGACTTCTCAACATCTGGAGAACGCTATTCCAGTGCATTCCCATGTTGGCATTTTCCCAGTGCCCTTAATAAATAAATGAAACCCATATCTTCTTATGCTTCTGTCCCTAAGTGGTAGCTGCTTGGGGATGCATAAGTGTGTTACTGCCTACCAGGGAATCTCTGCACTGGTGGAATGTCCTATATCCAAGACAGTCAAGGCATAAACAGTGAAAAACAACCAATTTGGGAAATTAAAAAAAAAAAACAACAACTAAAGAAATATCTCCAAATCAATTTGGAAATACACTGGAAAGAAAGGAAGAAAGAAAGCTTGAGGTATATAAGCCAGGTAGAGCAGGAGGCAGGGTAGTAATGTGACAATCCTCAAACTAAACTGAAAAGAATAAAGAAAACCAGCCATTCTTCACTGAGAAAGACACGGGAAGAAATGTGACTGACCATAGTCTGAAAACTTCAGGTCAGATATTAGAGATTCCTTTCTATAAAGTTTATGAGGTCCTGGAAGAAATAAGAAAATTGTAATTTAAAAAAATTCTCCTGGCGAGCATTAAGAGAGTGTCTTAAAGCAAGCCCACATGACAACAGGACCTCCAGGATTCTTATTACTAAGTGTGTCCCATAGATCAAGAAGTTTTGCCAGCATGTTTTAAAATGCAAAATCTTGGGTCCTACCCAACACCTACTCAATCAGAATTTGCATTTAAAAGATCCATTTAAACATTAAGCATCAATCTAGATAAACAACGGAGTATATCTATGGCTTAGAAAGCATTAATGGTGCATGGCATTTGTTTTTTTGTTTTTTTTTAAAAGAAAGTCAACTGCATAGCCAGCAAAGCTAGAGATTTTCAGCTGTTTCTTATTATCGCACTTGCCTGCATGTATCTTTAGGAGCACCGATGACCGTGAAATGTATAGCAAGCCTGGGATTATGACCTTGACCACCCTCATCCCTAAATGCTTAGGCATCCCTATGTTGCTATTTTAATTTTTGAAGAAGCTCTTTAAAAACTAAGGCATGCATGCACATACACCCACAAACACACACACGTATAAGCACACACAAAGAGAATGAGTTTTGAAAAGAAACAAATAAAATGAAATCAAAGTATTGATTTATGTAATGAAATAATGTTATCCTCATACTGTTTGTTTGCTTCTCTGGTTTCCTATTCTCTCTTTAACTTTTTATTTCAAATGACTTTCTGTTGGTTAGATATTGGAAAACCTTGATGGGTATAACACCACTTAAAAATCTTATTTCCAAAATTACATTTATTAGTGTTTCACATCATATTGACTATGCCTCTGTTTTTCTTTTTTCCTAAACTATGTCAACTGTATTCATCAAAGCAGAACTACCATGTTCCTCCTTTGGCTTAAATGTGACTTTTGAGGGCAGGCCCAAGAGGCTGGTGCTCCTGGACCTGATTTTGGTGTTATTGTTTCCCAAACTCCATTTTCCTGCACTCCTCCTTTTATGTACCTGGAAGAGCTCACTGCTCCCAAGAGGCAGGAGAAGGCAGATGCACAATACCTACCCTTGTAATATATACACAGGGCTGCCCAAGAAATAGCAATAATCAGAGATTCATAGAATTTTGGAAAGCTTAAAGGGACTTTATCTAGTTTAACCCCTTCGTTCTACAGATTAGGAGACTAATGAGAAAAGGAACATATGCAGCCCCAGCTTATGTGCTTATACAGCTATTTAGTAACAGAGCTGGAATTAGTCACCTAGTTCTCCTAATTTCCAATATCCAATGCCCTCCCCGCCCTGCCACAGTCCATCTTCCAAAACTAAACCACAGCCTCACAAGTTCACATATACCAAGAAAGGTCAAGGATCATGTCACATTGTTCATAACCATGTTCCTGGGGTAACAGGCACAGGAAGCACCAAAGACATTGTGCATTGAAGAAATGAACAAATGAGCAACACTTTCACTGAATTTTCTGTTCATGGCTCAGCATAGTCAAAGACTAATGTTCAGTCTGCCAATGTCCTGATCCAATAACATACCACATTTCTGTATACATGTGAGTCTGCCTAGTGATTTAGAACTGCTCATTTAGAATGGGAGTAGCAATGGGCATTTGTTTCTTCTGGTCCTAAAGTGAGCACATTCTGGGAGACAGACATCAGCAGGTATAGGCTGTGGCAGGACAGACAAAGCTTTCTGAATAAATGTGGGAGGGTTATGCATGAACAGACAATCAAGGAGAGATGTCATGGGCATGGTCCTTTTAACACAACACTAAATCAAGTTATTCATCTCTAAGTACACCTTTATTCTTATTCCTTAGTTAAAATATCAAAATACTAGTGATGCAAGTAAAAAAAAAGACATATATATGATACACATGATGTATATTATGCATGATACATATGATATCTATCTATATCTTTCTATATCCATATCTGTCATCTGTCTATCTTTCTATCACCTATATATAGAGCGAATGGCTTGGTTCTTATTTTTTTCAAGGGTATGTAGGCCTGGGTAGTCATTTTATGATAGGTTTGACTTTTGTTTTTCTTTTTCTCTCTCAAAATTTCTCAAGCTTATTAAATTTCACCACCCCCAATGTATCTGGGGGTAGATATGAATTGATGAGTAAATAGTGGGAGGGAGGAAAATACCATGAGCCCTATTTCACTGATTTGGAAAATGATGAATAGTGTAGCCTCCCATTTTAATATAAAAGTGTTCTATCCTTCTATCTGCCTTACCAGGTTTATTTCTATAATAGGTGTTGTTTCCCTATGGAGAGTCAAAGCCCAAACCAAAGGAAGTGTTGGAAGAATGCATTTTGGCCTATAATCACGGATATACATTGTAAAAGATGTACTGTATTTTGACCCATGGATAATTCCAGAATGTGGCATGTTGAAATTTATTTCCAAAATATAGAAAATAGGGGGAAAAGTCAGTGTTTAGGGACAACTAATTTTTTTTCACACTTCTAATTAATATGATTAATTGGACAAAGTAAAGATCAAACAGAAAAAAAAAAAACTTAGCATTAGTCATTAGATTCATATGTCTCTGAAAAGTCTTTTTCATCTGATTTAAATGTGATTCTACTCTTGACCTGAAAAGATCGTAAGCACCAGAGGCCATTTACCCAATCATCATTATACTGAAATTAAAACAGTAAAGTATGTGGAAAGTGTCATATACTTTCAGTGCTTAAATGAATCAATCACATTTAATAATAAACAACTAAAATATATCAAGTGCTTACTATTTTTCAGGCATTGTATCATTTACTGTTCACAATAACTATTGAGACTGTCACTATATTTTGCTTTCCAGTTAAGAAAATTAGAGTTTACAAACAATTTAGAGAGTTAGGTCTCATAACTAGTATTGTTGACTCAGATAAAAATCCAGGTTTATCTAACCGCTGAATCTGCACTCATAATGAATATATATTTTTTGGGGGGAAAAAAAAGCTTAGAGAGGCATTTACTTTAGAATCTGAGGCAACCAATTTTCCAGTTTGGTTCCTCTCTGAGATAGTCCAACTTGCTCATTTTACAGGTGAGGAAATGGAGGCCTGGAGAAATTAAGTGATGTGACAAGGTGCATCCAGCTAGTTAGTACAACTAAAATTGGAATCCAATTTCTGAATCTTTCTGCAATAGCAATCTTTCTACTGCACCATTCTCCTTCACAATAAAGCAGAGATAAATTTGCATTAGAGGTGGAATTACAGTTGTGAATAAAAAATCTGAATCAGTTGCCGAGGCTCCTCAGATCTTTCGGTGTACAATGACAGGCACACTTGCTAGAAACTATGCTCAGAATTGCCTCATGGGCCTGTTGTCGTAGGGCACCTTCAGAAACCCATATCCACCACGTCACCACTATCACCAGGGCATTCATCTCCATGCTGAATATCCATGAAACTGACCCAACTGTCTACCCTCCCATCCTCCAGGTCTTCCCAGTGTGCCTTCTAGAATTCCTACCTTTTCACTTGCAAACTCTGTGCGATCCTCAATCTCTCCTTAAATGTTTTCTTGTCTTAAATGAAGACTATTACCTAAGAATGCTACTTCCCCTTAAATGACATAAACCTCTGGGCCAGAATACTGGAGGAGGTTTGTCTTGCTCCTCATGGCCACTTCCAAGCACATCCTTCACAATTTTCCTTTACACATTCTAGCTCCCTTGAAACTCAAGCCATGTCAATGCCATGTTGTGTCTGTCATCCACCAACAGCCCATCATTGCTTTCATTTATTGAAATTCTCACGTTAGCTCATTATCTTTGCCCTTCCTTTCCTCTCATCATCATTGCTGATGACTTCAACATCCAGATGGATATCCCTGCCTACTGTCTGCCCTTCAGTTCCTTTATTTACTCACGTGCAAAGTTTTATTCCTCCACTACACCCCCAAGCCACCCACTTGTCTTGGTCAGATTTTGGTTTTGCCCTTTGTCAATCAGCAACTTGAAACTAAATGATCTGAAATTATTATCTGTATTTGTCTGTTGCCTATCTGTCCACACTCTATTGTAGTTTTCTTGAGAACAGGGACCTTGTACATTTAGCTCATCACTTTGTCTCCAGAATCCAGAACAGTCCTTGGTATAAAGCTGGTTCAAAATAAAAATCTATTAAATAAACAGGCATGGTAACCCAGTGGATCCTATATTTATTGAAACTAATAAATACAGAATTATCAGCTTTCTTAAAGTTTATATCAATAAAAAAACACCCACACACCTAATATTTACTATACACTAAGAACTTGATAAGTTGTTCTAAGTGAATGATAATGAAAATTTTCTCATCCCTCAAAGTACCTAAAATTTATTGGAGACCTATAACTTAGCTATAGAAAATGCCATTATGAAATAAAATGTTAAATCCTAACATACGAATAGTCAACGCAATATGCTTTTATTCATTTGCTATTTTATTTATTCAGTTACTTATGCATTAAATCATCTATTTAGCCAACAAATCCTTACTAGGTATTTTCTAGGTACTAAAGATCTCTTGGGCACTGGAGTTGCAAAGATGAATAAGGTATTATTTCTGCCTTCAGCAACATCACATTTAGTAGGGAGAAAAAGACAAAGAGGTTTTTTTTTTTTTAAGTAAATATGGCAGACATCTATGTTCCATACATGCGAGCATCACTTGCTCACTTTCAACCAGCCCCCTCCATATACACACAGAATCTAATGAAAGAGCTTGTATGTATAGATTTATGAGTTAGTGTATTCCTTCCTCTTAGAGCTTCTTTTTAGGTGGTAGAGATGTCAGAAACATCAAACACTGTGCCTTACATTTATATTAGCTTATGTAAACAAGAGGAAGGGATATAAGAAAACTGACTGATATACTTTCTCAAGGAGTATGTATATTCATCTTTTCCAGGTGTATTTTCTGCTGCTTTTACGGTGAGGCTGCCAATTATTCAAATTTTAAAAAAATGCATTGTGTGTGGTATATAGATTTCTATAAACTTAATTGAGAATTCACTTGACAATAGGAAAAATAGTATTGAAGGACTGAAAATAGAAGTCGAGCAAAGAAAGAAGGAAGGTTATTACAAGTTAAGGTCATTTTATTTATTTATTTATTTATTTATTTATTTATTTATTTATTTATTAAGAATTTATTTATTTGAGAGAGACCAAGAGAGAGCAAGAGTGGTGGTGGGGGGGCGGTTAGAGAGACAGAGGGAGAATGAGAGGCAGACTCCCCATTGAGCAGGGAGCCTGATGCTGGACTCCATACCAGGACCCTGGGATCATGACACTTTTAACTGACTGAGCGACCTCGGTGCCCCAAGTTAGGGTAATCTTAGTTCTAAATAGAAGAAACCCCAATTCAGTACATCTTAAGCAACAGTACTCCAGAGGTAGAGCAAGTTCAGTGATTCCACATCATGGTCAAGAAGCCAGGATCATTGCATCTCTCAGCTCTGCCCTCTCCAGGTATGGCTTCATCCTCTGGCTATTATCACTGTGGCTACATTAGGCCAATGCATAATATTTGAACCCAAGGAAAGGGGAGAGAGTGATCTCTCTTTTTTGCAGCTGTGACAACAACAGCAACAACAACAACAACAACAACCCTCTAAAATTTCTCAAAAGACATTCTCTCAAATCCCTGTGGTCATAATTGCATCACACATTATTCTTGGACCCATAATCTTGGCAAGACGAATGGAGTTACATTTGGGCAAATCAAACTCACTCTTGAAGCCATGGTCAGACTCAGCTGCTCCTGTGGCACACAGTTGTATGGACTCAGGAAAGCACAGTTCTTTTAAGGAAGTAGACACGGATGGATGCCAGGTAGCCCAAGATGACTACTGTGTGGGACCAGTGAATAATTCAGGAAGTCAATCTCCTCTCCCCAGGTCTGCTGCAGACCATCACCTTGCACTGGGCCCAGGGTAGGTGAAAGATACTTCCTCATGTCCCTCAGTGGATCACCAAACACCCCACTGCATTGCCAGTCCAGGATAGGGATGGCTACCACCTTGCTCCACCCTAAAAGGCTGCAAGGTATATGTCCAAACTTGATCTTCATATCCACATCCAAGCCCCTGCTGGAAACACCAGGCAAGGCATACAGTGGGCTTCCTCCACCATAAACTTGGAGAACAGAGAGTGGCAGGAGTCACCAGGCCAGAAGAACCAAGGAAAGGGTAGCAGACAGCTGAGAGCCCAACCCAAGAAGATTTGGAAGCAGCGAGGGGCAGGAACATAGGAGCCAAAGCTCCATGTCCATGTGCATCCTCCACTGTCCCAGCTACTTCACTTCACAGCACAAATTCAAAGAGAAAACTATTAAGAATTTCAAGTTGGTGACTGCAGAGCATTAAATCCAAGGACAAGGCCCTTTTGAGCAGGGCCCCCTGGGATTGCATTGGTTGCATGCCTATAAAGCTGGCCTTAGGGGTAGTCAACCAACAGGGCTGGAGGACAGAGACTTGGGAGGCATATGGGAAAAAAACAGAAGCCAGTCAAAGAGAGGAGGCTTTGAGAAGACATAGAACATTGAGGAACCCAGAAAGCTGGCATATAATTTTTAGAGCTACCCTCACTGCCAACAAAAGGCTGAAAGGGAAAAGTGGCTCACCAAAAGCTAGAAGGAAAAACAAAACAAAACAAAACAAAACAGCTGATCCCATTTTTACAATGAAGAAGAGCATTCAGAGCACCCTGGAAATCACTGAAGACTACTCTGAGTCTGCATTTCCTCTCTGTTGTGACCTAATACAGTCCAGAAAGAAAAAAAGAAAGCTCAGGCTATTAAGCCAAAATGGGGCAAAAGAGAGAATTCCTCATTCAAAGGGAATTATTAATGCACTTCCCATATCCTACCAAATCTTAAAAATGTTCAATGCAGTTTTGTATCAGACACACCAACATATAGTAATTCCTCCTGTGCAGGCTTCACCCAGTACATCTGTGTGAGAGAGATTAGTCATATCCTATGGAGAAGGGTGATTTTCAAAGCCTTAGTTTTAATCTGGTGGGTATGGCATGCTCTGAAATGTTTCCCTTGAGTTCTTAATGATGTGCCTTTATATACTCTGTTGAAAAGTACTTGAGAGATAAAAATGCAAGCCCTTCCCAGGTAATATTTATAGGACTCATCATTAAAAGGGGGACATCAGCTCTTCCCAAAGAGAGTCACCTACACAGAGATTTATGTCCTAGGAGGTCTATGGTTAAGCCGGGGTTGAGAAGGAGCTTCCAATCCCATTCTCAAACCTTAGTCTAAGACTTGACACTTGACTCAAAAACCAGAAATGAAGTATTTTGCTTAACCTATAATATTAAGTAAAAAGAGAGACTTAGAATACTTGAATACCAGAAGGAAATACACTAATATTTTAGCTGTGTATGGTGGAGCCATGGGTGATTTTTACTTTTTCTTTGGCTTGCCTATTGTTCTTATTTCTATAATGAGACTGAATTGTTTTTAATAAGAAAGCTGTGTGTGTGTATGTATATACATACACACACAGAGACATATATATATACATGTATATACATATATATGCATTCATATATTTATACACATATATGTATTTATACATGTACATGTATACAATATACATACATATGCGCATACACATACAGAGACCTTTGTGAAATAAACCAAAGGATTTTTATTTCTTTGCAGAAAAGTTAAAACAGTCAAGACATACAAGCATCATGGAAGCTAAGACTGGCATGTGTTTTATCCTCCACCACCTACCAAAGTGCCTTTGCATATTGTAATTACAGCATGGTCTAGGAAAGGAAAGAAGTAAGGAAGGAGGGAGGGAGAGAGGAAAGGAGAAGGACGTTAATTTCCCACACTCTTTAAAGGAGGAGTAATAAACACTTTGAACAATAATACAGAGTACAGAAAATAACTCTCATAAAGTTGGGGTTTTTGTTTGTTTGTTTCTTAGTGTTTCTTAGTGATGATCGTGCCATCAACACTACAGGTATGCTTTAAGAAATTAATACCTAGGCAGCTGGCAAGACATGCAAGCAATAACTGACATTTGAGCATAAATATAAAGCAAAACAAAGCAAAATAAATAAACAAAAGAGTCCACTCTCCTATCATCAGAATACATATTTACCCAAAGTCTAATCTCATTCAATACATACAGAAATTTCTATCAGATTGCTTACCCGAGTAACTGTTCTGGGCGGTGGGGGAGCACAACACAGCAACAGAGTGGCTTTACACAAAGTGGTGGTCCGGATTACTTCAGCAGCCCAGGGAGAATCTCTAGCTTTGCAGTTTTTATCTGGACAAATTTATCTCCTTAATGCCTTAATGCCACATTAGATAAGGCCAATGTTAGGGGAAGTAACAATGTAACTTTTAAGCATAATGAAAATGAAATGAAAGCCTGTCCTTCTCCAGGGTTTGCAGAAGAGGCTTGAGACAGAGCACGGGAAGAAGGAGGGAGAAGACAGGGAGCCTCAAAGGGGATCTGAGAGAAGGAAGCAAGGAGGAAGGGGCTATGGGTGCTGCAGAATACATAGCTGTATTAAAGTAAAAAGGGGGACCGGGTTCATTCTCCACTTCAGGAAAACCATTAGCATAGAAGGTCAAGGGACTTTTGCTCTACAGAGATTTCCAGAAAGATTTTTTTTGAGCAGTTTGTTCAGTGTGTATGTCTAGGTGAGGGCAGGGGTTGGGGATGTGGGACAAAAGAAAGATGCTCTTAAAACAAATTGATCCCCACCATCTAGAATGTTAAACTCCCAAGCAGCAATATTAGGAAGAAGTGGGATGTTTTGGCATTTCCCCCGAGTGGAACACCCAGCTCTAACTCCTCCCCATCTGGCTCCACATGGAATATGCCACCTGCCACTTCCCTCTTCTGTCCCTTCAAGCTTGTTGATAAGACGGGACATGGTTCTCTAGGGATGACCAAATTTTCCTTAAGGTTTTAGAGAATTGGATTCTCATACTTGCTAAACTGTAGGAAAGAGGGAAGAAGAAAAGGAAGAGGAAGAGGTAGAAGCTGTTATTACTTCCAGCTGCCCCTCTCAAACCAAGGCACTGAGGTCCACCTCACACCACCTGTTAGAAGTAAGACCGTGCATGGATAGAAATTACCAGGAACCAATTCACACTCCAGAAGGGCAGATTTGATGATGATGTCTATATCACTATTCATGATATTCTCAAATGGAAAGACTCCCTGAGATCTTTACCAATCTGCCTATACCGTTGGGCATACTTGCCCACCCTAGCCCAGTATTTCTGGGACTGAGGGCAGTGCAAAGTGCATTGTTTACTTTACCCCTTTCCAATGTTCTGTTTGTTAATTTTATCTAAATGTTCTTTATTCTCTGTCTTCCAAATAGGGGGGAGTAAAGCTTTCACAGATTATTGCAGACTGTCATTCTATGGTTGCACGGAACCCTGCTGCCCCAATTTTTTTCTTTCATGTTGCATATGTCCCATTGCTGCAGTCCTTGGATTGTGGATCTTAACCAAGGAAGTCTGAGCAAATGCTTAGAACAAATAACTGGATCTTGGAATAACTGGTTAGAAGCTGCAAACACACATCAAGGGTACCCTTTGTTATTTGCTAATGAAGGTTGCCCCTGAACTTGCTGTAGAATCAGTTCAATGTCAACACAAGAATTAGATGGCCCAGGTCCCAGCCAAAGAGAAGTAAAATAATATGAAAGCAATATCACATCTCTAACACATCCACAGTTCTCAATTTGGGCTGAACATGATTATAACCTGAAGATCTTAAAAACATATCCATATTCTATCTTTACCCCTACACCATTTTATTTGATTTGTCTGGAGAGGGGTCCATGACTGAAGAGCAGTTAGGTTCAGAATCTGTGCCAGTTACTCTAGGTAAGTAATGATGCAACATCAGTGAAAAGTAAGGAATAATGGTTGTGTATATTTCATGACGAATAAACTCTGTAGTGGGGTTGAGCTGGTAAAATGTTTTTCTTATAAGTCACTTCTCAATTATCCATGCAAATCAAAGAACCAGTGATAAACAAAGCAAAACAGCCATAAAATCTAAATTTGACTTTAGTAGTCAAATTCAGAAGAAAACTAATGAACACTTAGCATAAGCTAGACATTGAGTTAAAAGCTGTGAGGGATGCAGATGAATGAATAAATATAGCCACCATCTTAAAGGAGGTCCAATTCATTCCTTCATGTTTGCACTAAGAATTAAGCTCTGTTGTAGGCATAAGGTTAAAAGCAGTGAAGACAACAGGCACATTCCTTGCTCTCTTGAGGTTTGCATTCTATCAGAAAAAAATAATGGCAATGCTGGGTCACATCAATGAACTGCCAACAGTGAGGCCATGTCTGGAGTTCAGATTAGTTCAGGTTGGTCCCACATCCCATCCTCTACCATGGCTCACTTTACATCCCATTTCCTCTGTGTTCCACATAATCGTTTTTTTTTTTTTAAGATTTTATTTATTTATTTGAGAGAGAGAGAGAGAATGAGAGAGAGAAAGCACATGAGAGGGGGGAGGGTCAGAGGGAGAAGCAGACTCCCCGCCGAGCAGGGAGCCCGATGCGGGACTCGATCCCGGGACTCCAGGATCATGACCTGAGCCGAAGGCAGTGGCTTAACCAACTGAGCCACCCAGGCGCCCCCCACATAATCGTTTTGTACACTGTGTACATAGGTGTAACTAGTTGCTCTTCCTAATTCCAACTCCAAGAAATTTAAAATAGTTATCCTGTAAACAGCCTTGTCTTTCTACCATAAAAAATCATACATCTTTTTAAAAAATAGAAATGTGACGGGTATATAATATTGTGTAAGTCTAAGATATACAAAGTGTTGATTTGATATATTTTATATTGCAATATGATTAGCACTATAGCATCAGCTATCACCTCCATCATGCCACTTAATTGTCATTTCAATTTTGTAGTGAAGACACTTAAGATCTAGTCTTTTAGCAACTTTGAAGTATATAATATGGTATTGTTGACTACAATCACAATGTGTGTGTATTAGGTCTCCAGAACTTATTCATCTTCTAACTGCAATTTAGTACACCCTTTGACCAACATCTCCCTATCTCCTCCACCCCCAGCCTCTGGTAACCACCATTCTACTCTCTGTGTCTGAAAGTTTGGCTTATTTAGGTTCCACATATAAGTGATACCATATAATATTTGTCTTTCTCTGTCTGACTTATCTCACTTGGCATAACGTCCTTAAGTTTCATCCATGTTGTTGCAAATGGCAAGATTTCTTTCCTTTTTCATGGCTGAATAATATTCCTGTGTGTGTGTGCATACGCATGCATGCACACATGCACACACATATGCACACACATGTGCATGTGTGTCTCTCACATCTTTTTATCCATTCGCCCACAGACAGACACTTAGGTTGTTTCCATATCTTGACAATTATGAATAATGCTGCAATGAACATGGAAGTGCAGATATCTTTTTATATCCTATTTTTATTTCCTTTGGATATATACCTAAAAGCAGGACTGCTGGATCATATGGTAATTTTCTTTTTAATTTTACTTTAAAATTTTATTTAAAAATTTTAACATGTTAACTGTTTTCCCCTGTAACAGAACTGATTTGCATTCCTGCCAACAGTGCATAAGGGTTCCCTTTTTTCCACATCCTTGCCAACACTTGTTATCACTTGTCTCCTTGATGATAGTCATTCTAACAAGTGTGAGGTACCACCTCTTGTGGTTTTGATTTGCAATTCCCTGATAATTAGTGATGTCGAGCATTTTTTTCATGTATCTGTTGACCATTTGGAGGTCTTTGAAAAAATATTCAGCTCTTCTGCCCATTTTTAATTTATTTTTTGTTATTGAGTCATATGAGTTTATGTGTTTTGGCTATTAATCCTTTATCAAATGTGTGGTTCACAAATATTTTCTCTCAATCTGTAGGCTGCCATTCCATTTTGTTGGCTTTTTCTCTTGTGCTGTGCTTTGTATTTCGATGGAGCCCTACTTGCTGATTTTTACTTTGCTCCTTGTGCTTTTGGTATCATATCCAAAACATCATTGCCAAGACCAATGTCAATGTCTTTTTCCCTATGTATTCTTCTAGAAGGTTTACAATTTCAAGTCTTACTTTTAAATCTTTAATTCATCTTGAATTAACTTTTGTGAGTGGTGTAAGATAGGAATCCAATTTCATCTTTTTGATGATATAATCTTATATATAGAAAATCCTAAAGCTCAACCAATAAACTGTTGGAACTAATCAACACATTTAGTAAATTTGCAGTAAAAAAAAATCAATATACAGGGGCTCCTGGATGGCTTAGTTGGTTCAGCATGTGACTTTGACTCAGGTCATGATTCCAGTGTCCTGGGATGGAGCCTTACATCAGGCTCTCACTCAGCGGGGAGTCTGCTTGTCCCTCTGCCCCTCCCCCCACTCGTGCGCTCTCTCTCTTTCTTGGATAAATAAAAATCTTTATAAAAAATCAACATACAGAAGTCAGTTGTGTTTCTGTACACTAACAATGAAATATCTAAGAAATAAATACAAAAAACAATGTCATTCTGCATCAAAAAACAATAAAATACTTAGGAATAAACTTAACCAAGGAAGTAAAAGATCTGTACAAAGAAAACTACAAGTCTTTGGTGAAGAAGACACAGACAAATGGAAAGATATTCTCTGTTAATAGATTGGAATAATTAATATTGTTAAAATGTCCATACAACCCAAACCTATCTATAGATTCCAGGCAATCCCTATCAAAATTCCAATGGCATTTTTCACAGAAATGGAAAAACAATTCTAAAATTTGTATGGAACCACAAAAGACCCCAAAGAGCCAAAGCTATTCTGAGAAATCAGAATTAAACCAGAAGCATCATACTTCCTGATTTGAAACTATAATACAAAGCTATAGTAATCAAAATATATGGCATGGCATATATATATATGGAACACAACTGAGAGCCCAGAAATAAATTCCCACATATATTGTCAACTAATATTTGATAAGGGAGCCAAGAATACTCAATGGAAAATGACAGTCTCTTCAATAAATGTTGGGAAAACTGGATAATCACACATCTTTTCAACATGTATCATATATAAGGGGAAAAAACAGTAAAAAAGTAGCTTATTTCTCAATCTTGGCTGGACATTGAAATCGCCTGGGGGAGCTGTAAAAAATATACATACCTACATGCTTGGATCATATGCAGAAAATTCTAATTCAATTGTGGCTTGGGTATTAATATATATACATATTTTTTTATTATGTTATGCTAATCACCATACATTACATCACTAGTTTTTGATGTAGTGTTTCATGATTCATTGTTTGCATATAACACCCAGTGCTCCATGCAGTACGTGCCCTCTTTTGGGTATTAATATTTTTAAAAGCTCCCAAAGTGATCCTAACGTATAGCCAATATTGAGAACCACTACAGTAACAATAGTAGATTAACATGTCTTGGATTAATTATTAACATCTCTGTGTCTTAGTTTCTTATCTTTAAAATGAGAATAATAATAGCATTTATCTCTTAGGTATGAGGAATAAAAAATGTATTCTAAAAGTGCCGAGAAATGTATTGACATATACAATTTTTAAAAAATGTTATATATTATCACTTTTAATGAAATTAGTTTTATGATTATGTTGCCCATCATGAAAAGCAATGCTTTCCTTTATTTGTCCCACATTTCTAATTTCTACAGGTAATTTTTCCTGGAAACTTTCAAACTGCACTTCCCCCACCCTGCCACCCCACACAGTTAACACACAAAACAACTCCATGTCACACATATAAATACATACAATAGTCTAGCAACCCGAAACATGGTAACACATTGTCCATGATATTTATCATTTTTAGCTGATGTTACTAGGTGTCCCAACTGTAGAGATGACACTCAATAACAGAAACAACCTGATAGGATATGTGTTTCAGATTTTCAAACCTGAAGTCTTTAGTATTACCACCTTGAACTGTAATCATTTTCCCATTTGATAAGAACAAAGTCACCCTCAAGCTAGCTGGGTTTCATATAAAGAGGCAGAAAAGCTGATAACACATTTATGCCCCTCCTCCCTAAAATGTACCCTCCCCTGGCACATGCAGAGACTCTCACAGCCTCCACTACAGATACGGAGATGACTTGGTGCACCCATCTTAACTCTACACATGTACTATCTGCTCCATTTCTTCATCCCCTAATCTGGTATTACCCTTCCACTTCCTTCTAATTATGACTTGGTACATTCCCTATTCCTGGGATTTTTACCACTACCTTATTTTATTTATTTTATTTTTAAAGATTTTTATTTATTTATTTGAGAGAGAGAGCATGAGCAGCAGGGGGAAGGAGCAGTGGGAAGAGGATAAGCAGACTCCCCATTGAGCAGGGAGCCAGATGCAGGGCTCGATCCCAGGACCCTGAGACCATGACCTGAGCCATAGTCAGATACTTAACTGGCTGAGCCACCCAGATGCCCCACCACTACCTTATTTTTATATCTTTTAAATCAATTGAATACTTTTCATAAGTTTTACATAATCTTGAAAACAAAAACAAAAAAAGCTAGTGAGTGTAATAGGGTATGGTCAGAAACCAAGATCTTTTTCTAATACTGAAGAAACCCTAAAGACCTAGCATCCCACATTAATTATTTTTCTAAGCCAAATATTTTTTTTTTTAGTCAATTTTCTTTTCTAGTTGTTTTTCTGTCATAGGCAAGTACATCATCCATTCTGTTGTCTGTCACTTGATGAGATAATGACAATGAGAAAGAGATTGTATGGCCTACAGAAAACTAACTCAGAAGGCCCTTCTGGTTTTAGTTCTGCCATTTTCACTAGCTATGCAGATTTGGGTGAGTCATTTTCTCTTTCTGGGGCTCACTTGTAAAACTGGTAGATTGGAAGCAACCACTTTTAAGTTTATTCCTAACACATATAAATCTCATGGGACTCAGTTTCTCAATTAACCAGTGTTTATAGTAGGACCCAGCAAACAACAGTCTGCAAGGCAACTCTGACCTACCAAATTTTTTCAAAAATAATATTTTTGTGGAACACCGCCATGCCCATTCATTTATTTATCATCTATGGCTGCTTTTGTTTTACAGCAGCAGATCTGAGAAGTGACAGAAACTACATGGTCCACAGCCTAAAACAATTACTAATGGGCCCTGTACAAAAATATCTGCCAACGCTGCTCTAGCAGATTGTTACAAGACCCAGAGATTATATGACATAATACTCATGATGTCAAGGATAAAACAGACTATTTCTTGACATAAAAACAAACAAACAAACAAAAAACAGGAAAAAGTGACTAATTCTCAAGCAAAAATAAAATCAATAGATGCCCCAATGTTCCAATGTTGAAACTCCCAAAGTCTTTAAATCTGCTTTTACAACTACATTCATGAAGTGAAGGAGAACATTTAAATGAATAAAATGATAGGCTTTATCTGCCCTAAGATAGAAACTATGAGAAAAACAAAATGGAAATTTTAGAATTAAAAAAATACAATATCTGAAAATTTTTAAAAAGTCATTAGATATGTTCAATAGAAGAATGGAAATGACCGGGGAACTTGCAAACTTTAAGTTAATAAATTTGAAAATAGATCAATAGAAATCATTATATCTAAACAACAGAGATAAAGAATCTTAAAATTAAGTTAACAGAGACTCAGAGACCTATCAGACAATAGGAAAAGGCCTGGCATCCATGTTATTGCAGTCCCAGAAGGAGAATGGAAAGAGATCAGTTTTTTAAGAAGTTTAAGACAGAATGACTGAAAACTTTTCAAATTTGGTGAAATACATGAATTTACAAATCCAAGAAGCTCATCAAAACCCTAAATAGGGGTTTATAAGAAATAAAAAAAACAGGGATACAATAAAAGAAAAAACAATAATAAGAAAGGAAAGAAGGCAGGAAGAAAGAAAGAAAAAAGAAAGAGAAAAAAAATCCAGATACAATATAACCACATTGATGAAAACTAAAGATAAGAAAAAAATACATAATTGTAAAAACGCAGAGATAAACAACATATGACACATAAAGGAACAATAATTCAAATGATGACAGATTTCTCACCAGAAGTCATGGAGTACAGAACACAGTTCTGACAGAAAAGAACTGCCAATCTCAGATACTAGATCCAGTAAAGACATCCTTCATGAATGAGGGTAAAATAAAGGTGCTTTAAGATAAAACTAAAGACTTGTTTTAAAAGAAATGCCAAAAAGTTCTTCATACAGAAAGAAAATAAGAGAAAAAAACTAAACTTCAGGAATAAAGGGAAAAAATCAGAAATAGTAAAAACCAGACAAAATATAATAGACTACTTCTTTCCTATTATGCTGTTTAATATAGATAAGACTGTCAAAAGTAAAATTATAACATTATCTGATAGATATTTCAATGCAAAGCAGAGTAATAATATGACAACTACTACATAAAGGGAGAATGATGAATGGACTTATATCATAAGGTTTCCACATTTTATTTGAAGTGGTAAAACAGTAACTCCGAGTAGATATGGAAAGTTAGGTATTCCTAGAACAAATACAGATGGATGAATGGATGTATAGATGGATGATGGATGCATGGATGGATAAAGATAGATGATAGATAGATGATGATGATAGATAGATAGATAGATAGATAGATAGATAGAGAGATAGATAGATAGATGATAGATAGATAGAAAGAATCCAAAACCAATAGGTAACTAAAATGGAATACTACAACATATTCAAATAAAAATATATAAATGAAGAAAAACAGGGCAAAGAGAAAACTGATGATTAAATGGTAGAACTAAATCCAACCACTAGCTATAATTATGTTAATGCAAATAGTCTAACTGCAGCAATTAAAATAAGTAGGTTTTCAGATTTTATATTTAAAAACAGACACAACTATATGGTATCTACAAAAACCTTACTTTAAGCATAATAATATAGGCAAGTTAAAAGTTGAAAGACCTTAAAAAACACACTTCTAAATATTCAGTGGGTCAAAGATGAAATCTAAGAGTCTCCAGAAAAATGAAAACATATTTTGAACTGATTAAAAATAAAAGAAATACAAAATAAAAACTTGCAGGATATTGCTAAAGCACTGACCAAAGAGAAACTTACAGCACTGAATATTTCTATTAGAAAAAAAGAAAATTCTAAGTAAATAATCTAAGCTTCTACTTTACAAAAGTAGAAAAAAAGGAGCAAACTCAAATCAAGCAGAAGAAAGAAAATAGTAAAGAAAATAGGGGTGGGATAAAGATGGCAACGTAGGAAGATCCTGAACTCACCCCCCTCCTATAGACTCTCCAGAATCTAGAACTACATACAGAACAACTAACCTTAGTTGTGTGTGATCTGTTCTACTCTTCTTCAGTTTGCTCTCAAAGATAATTGTTCTCTCTCTCTATATATATATATGTAGTTATAGATATGTAAAATAACACATATATATATTTACATGTATTTTATATATATATTTTAAAGCTACATGGAGACAAGTATGAGGGGTGGAGTTGCACTTTAGTCAGGAGCTACAACTCTGTCAATGGCAACCCACAAACAGAAAGGATATCACAATCATAAAGACCTCCCTGAAGAACAAGAGTTGTCCAAGTCCCACATCAGGCTCTGCAGCCTAGGGGACCTGCAACAGGAAAATGAGCACCCATAATGTCTGGTTTGAAAAACAACGGGGCTTATGTACAGGAGAGCCAGAGGGCAGTAGCAAACCGAAGATTCCACTCTTAAAGGGCACAGGCACAATCTCATTTGCTCTGCATCCCAGTGTAGAGGCAGCAGTTTGAAGAGTGCCTGGGTTACCTATAAAGGAGATCCACTGACTAATTTCAGGACATGTGCTAAAGGGGTAGAGATCTGTTGATCTGCAGGGACAGAAGCACTAGTGGTCACCTTTTTTTTTTTTTTTTAACTTTCCTTGTGCCTAGCTGTATTGTCCCTGATGAGTATAATTTCTGACACTTTCCATCTATTGTGCCAACAGACTTCACATTACCCAGGAATTCCCCTTGGGACTTGAGCTGCCCAAGCTGCCCACACCCACGTGGTCCTCTTCTGAAGCATCTCCCCACCTCAACACACCTGGTGGGTCCCCTTATTGTGTACCAGAGTCCCTCTAAAATGCCCTTCCCTGGGGGGGGTGGGGGCAACATTGCACACTAGTGAGCCCACAATAGCTATGGCCAGACCTCTCAGCCAGACAGGTTGGGAGCCAACCCAGTAGCAATTCTGGTAGAACCTCGGAGTCAGCTGCACCAGGGAAGAGATGCATATCCCAGGGAGTATACACCAATCATACCCAGCCACAGTAGAAAGGTGCATGCAGCCCACACAGGGGACATTCCTAAGGAAGCTGGCTCAGGTGACCAGGGGAGTTTGCCGTGCTAGGCCCCAAATGACACCTTCTGCATTAAGTCACTACTCTAAGACCAGGATATGCAACTGATCCACCTAATACATAGAAACAAACAGAAATCCAAAAAGAGGAGGGAGAGGAATACATTCTAAACAAAAGAGAAGGAAAAACAAAAAACAAGAAACCTCAGAAAAAGAATTGAAAGAAATGGAGATAACCACTCTTCCAGATAAAAAGTTCAAAGTAACAGTCATACATAAGGCACTGAATTCAGAAGAATAATAAATGGACACAGTGAAAACTTCAAGAAAGAGATAGAATATATTAAAAAGAATCAATCAGAGCTGAATAATTTAATCACTGAAATGAAAAATACATAGGAATTCAATAGCAGATTAGGTGACACAAAAGAATGGATCAGAGACCTGGAAGACATGGTATGAAAATCTTCCATTCAGAACAGCAAAAAGAAAAAAAAAATAAATGAGAATGGCTTTAGGGATCTCTGGGACAACATGAAGCATACTAACATTCATCCCAAAACAGCAGAATACATATTCTTTTCAAGTGTGTACAGAACATTCTCAGAGATAGTTCATATGTTAGACCACAAAGAAAGTCTCAATAAGTTTAAATACATTGAACTCAATCAAGTATCTTTCCAATTACAACATTATAGAACTAGAAATCAATTACAAGAAGAAAACTGGGAAAAACCCCACAAACATGTAAAAGCTAAGTAGCATACTTCTAAACAACCAGTGGGTCAATTAAGAAATCAAAGAGGAAAAAAAAATACTTGAGACAAACGAAGATGAAAACATAACAGTCCAAAATCTATGGGATGCAGCAAAAGCACATTCAAGAAAGAAACACCTTGAGGTCCACCTCAAGAAATAAGAAAAATCTCAAATAAATAACTTCAACCTCCAACTATAGGAACTAGAGGAACAAACGAAGCCCAAAGTTAGTAGAAGGAAGGAAATAATAAAAATCGGAGTGGAAATAAATGAAATACAGATGAATAAAACAAAAAAATATAACAATGAAACTAAGAGTTGGTTCTTTGAATAGATAAGCAAAATTGATAAGGCATTAGCCAGACTCAAAGAGAAAGAAAGAAGAAAGAGAGAAAAAGAAAGAAAGAAGAAAGAAAGAAAGAAAGAAAGAAAGAAAGAAAGAAAGAAAGAAAGAAGGCCCAAATAAAATCAGAAATAAAAAGAAAGTTAAAATTGATACCACAGAAATACAAAGAATCATGAGACACTACTGTGAATAATTATATGCCAACATGTGGGTAAACCTAGAAGAAATGGGTAAAATCCTAGAAACATATAATCTTCTAAGACTGCATCAAGAAGAAATAGAAAATCTGAATGTACCAAGTACTAGAAATAAGATTTAATCAGTAATCAAAAAATTCTCAACAAACAAAAATCCAGAACCAGATGGTTTCACAGGTAAATGCTACCAAATATTTAAAGAATTGATGCCTATCCTTCTCAAATTATCCAAAAAGAATGAAAGAAAGGAAGAAAGGTAGAAAAAAAGGAAGGAAGGAAGGAAGGAAGGAAGGAAGGAAGGAAGGAAGGAAGGAAAGAAAGAAAGAAAGAGAGAGAGAGAGAGAGAGAGAGAAAGAAAGAAAGAAAGAAAGAAAGAGAGAAAGAAAGAAGGGAAAAAAAGAAAAAAGAAGGAGGAGCATGTCTAGAGGCGCCTGGGTGGCTCAGTTGGTTAGGCGACTGCCTTCGGCTCAGGTCATGATCCTGGAGTCCCGGGATCGAGTCCCGCATCGGGCTCCCTGCTTAGCGGGGAGTCTGCTTCTCCCTCTGACCCTCCCCCTTCTCATGTGCTCTCTCTCTATCTCGTTCTCTCTCTCTCAAATAAATAAATAAAATCTTTAAAAAAAAAAAAAAAAGAAGGAGGAGCATGTCTAAATACATTTTATGAGACCAGACTCACCCTGATACAAAACCAGACAAATACACCACAAAAAAAGAAAGAAAGAAAAAAAAAAAAAAAAAAGAAAGAAAATTACAGGCCAACATCCCTGATGACCACGGATGCAAAAATCCTCAACAAAACACTAGCTAACCAAATTCAACAATATATTAGAGGAATCACACAACCAGATCAAGATGAATTTATCCCACAGATGCAAGAATGGTTCATTACCCACAAATCAATCAACACAATACATCACATTAACAAAAAATAAGGAAAAGAATCAAATGATCATCTCAACAGATGCAGAAAAAGATATCAAAAATGTAATATCCATTTATGATAGAAATTTCAACAAGATGGGTAGAGAGGGAACATACCTTAATATATGAAAGGCTATATATGAAAAACTCACAGCTATCATCATACTCAATAGTGAAAAGCTGAAAGCTTTTCCTCTAAGATCAGGAAGAAAACAAGGATGGGCACCCTCACCACTTTTTTTCAGCATAGTAGTGGAAGTCCTAGCCCCAGCAACTAGACAAGAAAATGAAATAAAATGCATTCAAATTGGAAAAGAAAAATTTAAACTGTCACTATTTTAGATGATATTATACTATGTAGAGATAATCCCAAAGACTGTGCCAAAAAACTATTAGAACTAATAAATGAAAGTAAAGTTGCAGGATACAAAATTAATATACAGAATTCTGTTGCATTTATATGCACTAACAATGAAATGTTGGGGGAAATTAAGAAAATAATCCCATTTACAACTGCATCAAAAAGAGTAAAATACCCAGGAATAAATTTAACCAGGGAAGTTAAAGAACTATACTCTGAAAACTACAAGAAACTGATGAAAGAAACTGAAGACAACACAAATAAATGGAAAGGTTTTTAATACTCATGGATTGGAAGAATTAATATTGTTAAAATGCCCACATCACCTAAAGCAATCTACAGATTCAATGCAATCTCAATCAAAGTATCAATAGTATTTTTCACAGAACTAGAACAAAAAAATTCTAAAATTTGTATGGAACCACAAAACCCCAGAATAGCCAAAGCAATCATGAGAAAGAAGAAAGCTGGACTTATTATGCTCCTTGATTCCAAACTATACTACAAAGTTATAGCAATAAAAACAGTAAGATAGAGGCACCTGGGTGGCTCAGTCAGTTAAGCATCTGCCTTTGGCTCAGGTCACGATCCCAGGGTCCTGAGATCAAACTCCGCATCAGCTTCCCTACTTAGCACTCTCCCACTCTCTCTCTCACTCCCCCCCTACTTGTGCTCTCTCTCTCTCTGTGTCTCCTTCTCTGTCAAATAAACTTTTTTTAAAAAGTAAGATACTTGCACAAAAAACAAATACATATATCAGTGTAACGGCAGAGAAGCTAGACATAAACCCACACATATTGTCAATTAATCTTTGTCAAAGAAGGTAAAATACACAATGGGGAAAAGATACTGTCTTCAATATACGGTGCTGGGGAAACTGGACAACTACATGCAAAAGAATAACACTGGACCACTTTCTTACACAATACACAAAAATAAACTCAAAATGGATTAAAGGCCTAAATGTGAGACCTGAAACCATAAAACTCTTAAAAGAAAACATAGACAGGGGGTGCTTGGGTGGCTCAGTTGGTTAAGAGTCTGACTCTTGATTTTGGCTCAGGTCATGGTCTCAGGGTTATGAAATCAAGCCCAGCTTAAGGGGCTGCTCAAGATTCTCTCTCTCCCTATCCCACTAACTCAACAACAAAAACAAAGTAATGTCTTGGGCATTAGCTTTAGCAATGTATTTATGGACATGTCTCCTCCAGCATGGGCAATGAAAGCAAAAATAACTAATGGGACAATCAAACTAAAAATCTTTTACAAATGATATGACTGATAAGGGGTTAATATGCAAAATATATAAAGAACTCACACAACTCATTATGAAAAAACCAAACAGTCCAATTAAAATATGAGCAGAGGATCTGAATAGACATTTATCCAAAGAAGACATACAGATGTCTAATAAACACTCTAAAAGATGCTCAAGGAAATGCATGCTCACCAAGGAAATGCAAATCAAAACCACAATGAGATGTCACCTCATGCCTCTTAGAATGGCTATTATCAATAATAATAATAATAAAGTATTGGTGAGGATGTGGAGAAAAGGGAATATTTGTGTACTGTTGGGGAGAAAATGGTGTAGGCACTAAGGAAAAGTGTTGAACTTCACCAAAAAATTTAAAATTGAACTACTATACAATCCAGCAATCCTACTTCCCTGTATTTATCTAAAGAAAATGAAAACACTAATTTGAAAAGATGTGTGTAGCCCTATGTTCATTGCAGCATTATTATAATAGCCAAGATACAGAAGCAGCCTATGTGTCCATTGATGGATGGATGGATAAAGAAGATGTGGTGTATATATGTACATATACACATATACACAATGGAATGTTACTCAGCCATAAGAAAGAAGGAAACCTTGCCATTTGTGACAATGTGGATGAACCTAGGAGGCATTATGCTAAGTGAAATGTCAGACCAAGAAAAACAAGAAGTCAGATGAAGAAGACTATATGATTTCACTTACATGTGATATCTAAAAAAATAAAAGAGCAAACAAAACAAAACAAAAACAGATTCATACATAGAGAACAATTACCTGGCTCCTAGGGGTATGGGGGATGAGGGTATAGGCAAAATACGGGAAGGGGATTAAAAAGAACAAAGGGCCAGTTTCAAGATCAATAAGACACTGGGAATGCAATGCGCAGCACAGGGAATATGGTTAGTAATATTGTAACAACTTTGTTAGTGACAGATGGTAGGTAGATTTATCATGCTGATCACTTTGTAATGCATATAAATGTTGAATCGCTGTTGCACACCTGAAACTAATATAACATTGTATGTCAACTACACTTCAATAATAAGATAAAATAGAACAAAATCAATGAAATTAAAAGCAGGAAAACAACTGAGAATATCAATGAAACCAAAGGTTTTTCTTTATAAAGATAAATGAAATTGGTAAACCTTTTGACAGACTAACAACTTAACACAAAACACGTTATTACCACAGTGAAACAAAAGAGAAGATCCATGTACAGCCCCATATATAGGGGAAGGATATTAACACAATACTCTAAACAATATTATTCAGGAAAATTTGACAACTTAGATGAAATGGATGAAATTCTTGAAAGGCGTAAACTATCAAAATTCAGATATGAACAAATGATCACCTGAACAAATCTGTTAAATTAAGTTGAAGTTGTACCCACAATTCCTCCTGAGGAGAAAACGACACAACCCTATGGTTTCAGGGAAAATCCTTTTAAAAATGTAAGGAAAAAGCAACAACAATTTTATAAAATCTCTTCCAGATAATAGAAGAGAAGGAAACACTTTTCTTCCTATTATGAGGTCAGGATAACCTTGATATCAAGACCAAATAAAAGAAATGTAAGAAAAGAAAGCTAAAGACCAATATCCGTCATGAACTTATATGTAAGAAATTTCAACAAAATATTTGTTAATCACAGTAATCAAGATAGTGTCGTACTGGAGGTGCCTGGGTGGCTCAGTTGGTTAGGTCTCCGACTCTTGCTTTTGGCTCAGGTCATGATCTCAGGGTCGTGAAATCAAGCCCTGCATTGGGTCCTGTGCTGGGAGTGGATCCTGCTTAAAATTCTTTCTCTCCCTCTCCCTCTCGCTCCACCCTCCACCCCCAACTCTCACTCTCTCTAAAAAAGAAAAATAATAAAAAGAAAGAAAGGAAGATTTGCTTTTAAGATAGTGTGGTACTGACAGAAGAATATTCATATAGATCAGTGGACCTCAATAGATGGTACAGAAATCTACGCAAATGCCACTGAATGATTTTTGGCAAAGTAAAAAAGCAATTCAATGGAGAAACTGTATTGTCTTTAACAAACGGTGTTGCAACAGTTGGACTCCATACACACCCCACAACAACAACAAAATATCCTCAACCAAAATTTCTCATATTATATAAAAAATAACTCAGAATGGATCAATGATCTGAATCTTTTAAAACTATAAAACTTTAAGAAGAAAACATGGGCAAATATCTGTGTGATCTAGGGTTAGGAAGAGTTGTTACACGTGATAGCAAAAGCAGCATCCATAAAAGAAGAACTGATAAATTGGTAATCTCATCAAAATTTAAAATGTCTAATATGCAAAAACACTCCTAAGAAAATAAAAAACACAGTCTCAAAAAATATTTTCAAATCACATACTGGACCAAAGACTATCTAGACAAGTAAAAAACCACTATAAACTCAACATTAAGAGAACAAATAATCCAATTAGAAAATGGGAAAAAAGCTTGAACAGACATTTAACCAAAGAGTAAATAAGCACATGAAAAAATGTTCAGCATCATTAACCACTGGAGAAATGTGAATTAGACCTATGATAAGGTACCACTACACCTCTATTAAATGACTAAAATCTAAAATGCTAGTAATACTAAGGGCTGGTAAGGATACAGTAAGACTGAATCCATTGCTAATGGGAATGAAAAATGATGCAAGCATTCTAGAAAATAGTTTGGCAATTTCTTGACCCACCAATCACACTCTTGGGTATTTAACTTAGAAAAATTAAAAAATAAAAATAATGTTCACATAAAAACTGTACATGAATGCTCATAACAGCTTTAGTTGCAACAGCTCAAAACTGGAAACAACACAGAAGTCCTTCATGTGGTAAATGGATAAACTGTGGTACATCCATATAATGGACCATTGCTTAAAAATACAAAGGAAGAATTTTTTAATATAAGCAACAACTTAGATGGATTGCAAAGGACTTATGCTGAGTGGGAATAAAAAAGGCCAATGGCCATGGATACTTAATATATGATTCCATTGATGTAACAGTCTCTAGCTGACAAAATTAAAACAACAAACCAGCTGCCAGGGCTTTATGGGTGGAGACAAACTATAATTTCCAATGTGATGGAACAGATTTGTATCCTGATTGAAATGGTGGTTACACACATGTATATGTGTGATAACATTTCATAGAATCACACACACACACACACACACACACACAAACACATGATGCATGAAAAATCTGATTAAATCCAAGTCAAGTCTGTAGTTTACTTAATGGTATTGTACTAGGTCACTTTCTAGGTTCTGATCACTGTATTGGGGTTACATGTTATCACCGAATGAAGCTAAAAGGTACAAAGGAACTCTCAGTAATATTTCTGCAATTTCTATATGATTGCTAAGTCATTCAAAATTTTCAGTTGCTCCAATAAAATGATTTATTTAAGTATAACTCTTACAACATATCTGTAGAATCTGTTTACTGAAAACTACAAAATACTGATAAAAGTAAAACATTTAAATAAATGAGAAAACATAATGTGTTTATGGACAATTAGATTCAATATAGTTAAGATGCCAACTGTACCCAAATTAATCTATACTTTTAATGCAATCTCAATGAAAATCCCAACAGAATGTTTTTTTTTACTAGAGATGTACAAGCTAATTCTAAATTTATATGGAAATTAACTAAACCAATTTAAAAAAAAAAAAGAAGAAGAAGACTCACACTATCCAAATTATGACTTAATGTAGAGCCCTAGCAACTACAACATTGTTGTGTTCATGAATGGATAGACAAAAACAATGGAACTGAATAGGGTCCAGTTATTGATCCACATAAATATGGAAATTGATATTTTGGGCATTGGATAGCTTCCATTTTACTTTTCAAAATTACCCCTTTAGCCTGACTTTAAAAAAAAATCCATTGAGGTTAAATGCACATAAGTTTTACTGTAAGTGGACAATTCAATGGCATTTAATACAGTCACAATATTGTGCAACCACCATCTCTACTAATTCCAGAAAATTCCCATTACTCCAAAGTAAAATCATGAAGTGATTTCTCCCTATTTTTACTCCTCACTTAAGCCCCTGGCAAATACCAATATATGTTATGTATATTTATCTATATATACATATATAGTGATTAGATAAATAGATATCTATATCTTTATATAGATAATATGTTTTCTATTTAAATAATGTTAATCATAACTTGCCAATGGTCTGTGACCATATATAAATATATAGATATGGATATACAAATATAAATAATATATAGGTAATATATCTTTAGCTTTTATCTACAATTTACAGATGAATTTATCATAGATGTATTTATTATCTATATAAATACAATAAAATAATTTCATAAAGTGCAAAATAGAGTGCAGCATGGCATATACTAAAAATAGGAAATATATATGAGTTTAAACTTTTAGTTACTTATATAGTTTTGTATGTATAAGTATATGCTGGGCTATAAAATACACATAATATGTTTCTTGCCAAATAATGCAATATATGTTAAGGAAAAAAAAAAGAAGAAGAAGAAGAAGGTAGCGGGAGGGGAAGAATGAAGCGGGGGAAATCGGAGGGGTAGACGAACCATGAGAGACGATGGACTCGGAAAAACAAACAGGGTTCTAGAGGGGAGGGGGGTGGGAGGATGGGTTGGCCTGGTGGTGGGTATTGAGGAGGGCACATTCTGCATGGAGCACTGGGTGTTATGCACAAACAATGAATCATGGAACACTTCATCTAAAACTAATGATGTAATGTATGGGGATTAACATAAGAATAAAAAAAATAATATGTTTCTTGCTGTGGAATAATCCAACTTATTTGAAAGCCACTGCTCTTAGCCCACAGTAAACTGAGCAACAGAAGGGTCTTTGGAGTCCACTAAAAGGCCAATAACAGAAGAACCATATTTTCTGTCCTATACACACAAGTCCAGGCTGTTGCCACTCTGATAGGCTCATACTCTGGTGCCTTCTCTTTTCAGATTTGCAGCCAGGCAACGCTATTTTAAAGAACTTAACCAATGTCTTATATTACTTGGTAAGGCTGGGAATTCTGGTGGTGGCTTCCCTGATATTTATAGCAGAGCCATAGTTGTTTTGTTGTTGTTTTCCCATCTTTCAAATCTTTATTCTGCATCCTTAACATAGAGCAACCTCTTCAGCAATAATATGGGGATCCTATTGCCCCTGCCTGTTCCATTATTCCCAGTCCAGCAGAGCAATGTCAGGATGAACCTGAAGACACAAGTGAATCTCATACTGTAATTTCCAAAAGGTGGATCATTTATTTTAACTATATTATGTATAAGGAGTTCATGTTCATTTAATATAGTACATAGGAAATTATGAGGTCTTCTAAGAATAAATCTGTAATTATTCTGCAACAACTGCTTTGTACATTTCTCTCCCAGATCAGCTTTTTAAGTTTTTGAAATTAAGAAAATAACATTTGAACTAATAAAGTTGAAACTGTCAGCAAAAAAAAGAGGGTTTTTGGTTTTTGTTTTATTTTACAAAACTACCAAAAATAATAGGAATGAAAGAAAATGAGTACATATGAAAAGCAAGATGTATGTTTTTGGTAAAAGAAGGTATTGGAAAAGAGATATATTTTTGGTAAGAAAGGAAAAAGAAATATAATTTTGTCCTAAAGTAAAATGTTCTAGAATAACAAAGAAAAACGATCAGCAAAACCTTAATGGATATAGAAAGTTGTAGGTTTATGGAAAGGAATCTTGTGAAAGGAATTGTATGTGTGGTCAAGTGACTAAGGTTAAATGATTAGATTAAAGAAAATGAAAAAATTAATATCAAAAGTACAGTAGTACAAAATTAGACTTTGGCTTTCTCTCTGTTAAAAGGAGAAAGTTTTCTTAGATTATTGGTCTGCTCCTAATAAATTATAAATGAAGTGTTTTCTTTACCTCTAATGTAATCTGCCTAGAAAACAAAAATTCTGTTTTGTCTTCATCGGATCTTTGATTACTTGAGAAAATTGAATCTTCTCTACTAAAAGCACAAATTTTTTTAAAGATTTTATTTATTTATTTGACAGAGAGAGAGAGATCACAAGTAGGCAGAGAGGTAGTCAGAGAGAGATGGGGAAGCAGGCTCCCTGCTGAGCAGAGAGCCCAATGTGGGGCTCGATACCAGGACCCTGAGATCACGACCTGAGCCGAAGGCAGATGTTCAACCGACTGAGACGCCCAGGTGCCCCAAAAGGGCAAATTTTTTAACAGCTATACAGCTTTTTGTACATGTTAAATTTTGTGGTAAGCATTGTCAAATAAGAAGTGATGCTAAACTTTTTTTTTTTATTATGTTCAGTTAGCCACTGTATAGTGTATCATTAGTTTTGGATATAGTGTTCAATGATTCATTATTTGCGTATAACACCCGGTGCACATCACAACACATGCCCTCCTTAATACCCATCACCCTGTTACCCCCCCACCCCTCCCTTCTGAGACCCTCAGTTCATTTCCCGGGGTCCATAGTTTCTCATGGTTCGTCTCCCTCTCTGATTCCGCCCCCCTTCAGATTTCCCTCCCTTCCCCTATGGTCCTCCGTGCTATTGCTTATGTTCCACATATGAGTGAAAATATATGATAATTGTCTTTCTCTGCTTGACTTATTTCACTTAGCACAATCCCCTCCAGTTCCATCCATGTCGATGCAAATGGTGAGGAATTTTATATGAAAGTTATTAATATAAATGTTCCAGAAGGTGGGTGTTCTTGGGAATCAGATCTGTCCTTATATAGTGTTATCAGTCATAATTCTAGCCATTGTCTTAAAATATTATATATCACAGAAATAACCAAATTTCCTTGTCAATTGCATTATATGAACACGCGTCTCATTTTTAACCATTGCCATTTTTTAACTGTTTTGTCATTTATAGACAGTTTTTGGTTTCTGATAACTTTTAAGATTGTAACAGTGAACTAGGTTAGCATCTCCAAAGCTTTAATGGAAAACTGGTAAATTCATAAAACCGCCAACAAAAGATCAAGCTCAAAAAGAATTAGTTATAGGAGACTAACTAATGAAGATGATTATAATTTTTATGATTTTATTCAAAACATTGCTGGTTCCTCTTAATGGTTTGTTATCCAGATGTAAAGGATATCCTTTTCTCCTCCCTTTTAAGCTACCTATAACTTACAGCAGTTTAGTAAAGTATATTTTTACAACAAAGATTAACAACTATGTATTTACAGAGGTGCAAAAAGAATCAGTTCTCCTTGTAAGAAGAAAAAATTAGACAAGTCCTTGGCTTGGCTTCTTAGCCTATGCAGTTTTTTAAAAGTCCAATTTGAGGGGCACCCGGGTAGTTCACTTGGTTAAGCATCGGACTCTTGATTTTGGTTCAGGTCATGATCTCAGGGTCACAGGATCAAACCCCGTGCCAGGCTTCACTTACAGCAGAGAGTCTGCTTCTCTCTCTCCTCCTCTCTCCCTCCCCCAGCTCTCTCTCTCTAATAAATAAATCTTTTTAAAAATGTCCAATTTGAGATTCCTAGTGATAAGTTCCAACAAAGCAGGCTTTTTTTTTTTTTTTTTTAAGAGAGAGAACATGAGGTGGGGAAGGGGCAGAGAGAGAAAGAGAATGTTTACCAGGCTCCATACCCAGTGTGGAGCTGGATGTGGGGCTTGATCTCAAGACCCCGAGATCATGACCTGAGCCAAAATCAAGAGTCAGATGCTTAACCGACTGAGCCACCCAGGCACCCCTCAAACAAAGCAGTTTTGAAAGAAACCTATAGATCAATCACTATTTTTGCTGCACTTATATAAATAATCAGGCCAAGTTCCCTAAAACTAGACTTAACGTGCAAGCAAATAAGTCTTGCTATGGTGCCTTTGATGTAAATAGAAATGATTACTGAGAGCAAATTATACTTCAACAATACATCTTTGTGGATGTCAGATTTAGTGCCTTTGGCTGTCTTTGAGTTTCCATATTCTACTTGCAAAGTGAACTGAATCCTCAATTCTTCTAGTCTCCTCCAGTATTTGGCTAAAATCTCCAAACTAACACTTCCAATTTTCTCCCACTCCTCTGACTCGGAATCACTATGAAACTAAAACTGCCCTCTTCCCAAAGCCATGCAAACGGAAGCCAGACAACTTACTGTAATCTTCAGAGAAGTCACCACAACAGCTCCTGTGTGGACAGCCTCTGCACCTGTCACTATGTGGCCACACAGAAAGATCAACAGACATTCACACCGCAAACCAGGAAAATCTGTGTGATGGCCACTGCCTGTCCTCATTGCATCTAAAGATGCTTAGGATCCGACATTTAGAAATCTTCTCGACTGGCTGCTCTCCAAACTCAGGAAACTGAATTCATAATTTGTTCCAACGATTAACCTTTCATTTAATTTGTTTGTTTTCATAGAAATGCCTCTCATAAAATGACCTGATTGCTCACATCATATAGAGGCCCAGTTTAGGTGAAATCCCACCTGCCACACCAGCCCCTGAAATACAACATCCTCAAGTTCATTCTTTCCTAAGTAATCATGAGGATATGTGTTTGCTAATACAGGCATACTTCTTTTTGTTGTGCTTTGTTTTACTGTGCTTCATAAATATTGCCCTTTTTAGAAATTGAAGGTTTGTGGCACTCCTACATCAAGCAAGTCTATTGATGACATTTTTCCAACAACTTTTGCTTACTTCATGCTTCTGTATCACATTTTGGTAATTCTCACAGTATTTCAAACTGTGTATTATTATTATTTTTGTTATGGAAATCTGTGAGCAAACTTCTCTGACAAATGTTGTATGTGTTCTGACTGCTCCACTGATCAGCAGTTCCCCCATTTCTTTCCCTCTCCCCAAGCCCCCCTATACCCTGAGACACAACAATATTGAGAGTAGGCCAATTAATAACCCTACAATGGCCTCTCAGTGTTCAAGTGAAAGGTAGAGCTACACATCTCTCACTTCAAGTCAAAAGCTAGAAATGATTAAGCTCAGTGAGAAAGGCACATCAAAAGCCTAGAAAAACTAAAAGCCATGCCTCTTGCACCAAACAGCCAAATTGTGAATGCAAAGGAAAAGTTCTTGAAGGAAATTAAAAGTGCTACTCCAGTGAACACATGAATGATAAGAAAGTGAAACAGCCTTATTGCTGATAAGGAGAAAATTTTAGTGGTCTGATTAGAAGATCAAACCAACCACAATATCCCCTTAAGCCAAAGCCTAATCCAGAGCCAGGCCCTAACTCTCTTAAATTCTGTGAAGGCCGGGGTGGGGCGGGTGGGGCGGGGCGGGGAGGAAGCTGCAGAAGGAAAGTGTGAAGCTAACAGAGGTTAGTTCATGAGGTTTAAGGCAAGAAGCCATCTCCATAACACAGAAGCGCAAAGTGAAGCAGCAAGTGCTGATGTAGAATCTCTAGCAAATTATCCAGAAGATCTTGCTGTGATAATTAATGAAGGTAGCTACACCAAACAACGATTCCCAATGTAGTATAAAACAGTCCTCTATAGAAAGAAGGTGCCACCTAGGACTTTGATAGCTAGAGAGAAGTCGATGCCTGGCTTCAAAGCTTCAAAGAACAGCCTATTTTGTTAGGTGCTAATGCAGCTTGTGACTTTAAGTTGAACCCAAAGCTCATTTACCACTCCAAAAATCATAGGGCGCTTAAGAGTTATGCTAAATCTACTCTGCCTGTGCTCCATAAATGGAAGAACAAGGCCTGGATGATAGCACACCTGTTTATAAAATGGTTTACTGAATATTTTAAGCCCACTGTTGAGCCTTACTACTTAGAAAAAAAAAGAATCCTTTCAAAATATTACTGCTCACTGACAATACACATCATCCAAGAGCTCTGATGGCAATGTACAACGAGATTCATGTTGTTTTCATGCCTACCAATAAAACATTCATTTTACAGCCCTTGGATCAAGGAGTCATTTCAACTTTCAAGTCTTATTATTTAAGAGATACATTTCATAAGCCTATAGCTGCCAAAGATGGTGCTTCCTCTGATGAATCTGGACAAGATAAATTGAAAACCTTCTGGAAAGGATTGACTGTTATAGATGCCATTAAAAGCATTTGGGATGCATGGGAAGAGGTCAAAATATCAACATCAGTAGGAGTTTGGAAGAAGTTGATTCCAACCCTCCTGGATGACCTGGAGGGGCTCAAGAATTCACTGGAGGAACTCCCTGCAGATGTGGTGGAAACAGCAAGAGAATTAAAATTAGAAGTGGAGCCTGCAGATGGGACTGAATCACTGCAATCTCCTAGGAACTTTAACAGATGAGAAGTTGCTCCTGTGGATGAACAAAGAAATTGTTTTCTTGAGATGGAATCTCTTAGTGAAGATGCTTGGAAGACTGTTGAAATGACAACAAAGGATTTAGAATACTACCTGAACTGAGTTGATAAAGCAGTAGTAGTAGGGTTTGAGAGGACTGACTTCAATTTTGAAAGAAGTTCTACAGTGGGTAAAATGCTATCAAACAGCATCACATGCAACAGAGGGATCGTTCATGACAGGAAGAGTCGATTAATGTGACAAACTTCATTATTGTATTATTTTAAGAAATTGCCACAGTAACACCTTCCTGATCAGTCAGCAGCCATTGACATCAAGGCAAAACTCTCCACCAGCAAAAAGATTACAACTCACTGAAAGTTCAGATGATGGTTAACATTTTTTAACAATAAAGTATTTTTAAGGTATGTACATTGTTTTTCTAGACAAAATGCTATTGCACATTTAATAGAGTACAGCATAGTTATAAATATAACCATTTTATATGCACTGGGAAGCCAAAAAATTCATTTGACTCATTTAATTGTAATATTTGCTTTATTGTGCTGGTCTGGACCTGAACTCACAATATCTCCAAGGTATGCCTGTACATCACGCTGAGTCTATGTAAATAAATAAAATAATCTGTAAATTGACTTATAATGTAAAACCTGAATCTGATTATAATCCATTTGATTTATTTAGTTGATTAAATCTTGGATCCTGGGAATCTCCCCAGAAAAATTTGGGGAATTTTTCAACACTTTGGCTATTTTTCTCCTTATAGTCATTATATTGACTTCTAATGCATTGTATACTCTCAATGGTTTTAAATGCCTTTGGGCAGCCATTCACACGCTGAATGGTATACATCAGCATCAGACAACTGGATGAAATCAACAATAATCACATGAATGATAAAAAGAGTGACTATATGGCCCTCTGGCATAATGACTCAACTAATAGAAACAGCAGATGTGTAATTCTTTGGCCTGACTACATCAATGGTGGTAACAGAGACTAATGCTATAATGGTTGGTAATTGGGAGGTAATTGTTAAGATCAATTGGAGACCAATCTTCAAAATTCCCCAAGCAGACAAAACCAATTTCTTCATACAAATACAGCTTAATTTAGCTTATTTTACAAGGCTAACTTGACCTGAATCACTTCTTGCTTGTGCCTCTGGAAATGACAAGCAAAACTTGAACTGCTCCCCAAGGTTGATGCGAGGTAACTATGAAAATTGTAGTATTATAACCAATCACTGTGAAGAATAAAAAGTCACTGCTTTTTCGCTATATACACTGCTTTATAACAATATACCCTTAAGCCTCATTCCATGTTCCGGTTTGAGTGCTCCTGGTTTACAAACTTTCTTTTGGTGTGTGAACAATAAATTTTTACTAATTGTGAATTTAGTGATTAACTAGTTCTCTTTTGGCTATTTTGATCTCTCGATACTCTCTATGTGTTCGTATTTCCTCTTTTTATAAGGACACCAGTCAGATTGGATTAGGAGCTATCCTAATAACCTCATTTTAATTTAATTACCTTTTTAAAGGTTCTATCTCCAAATGCAGTCATACTCTGAGGTGCAGGGATTTAGGGCTTCAATATGAATTTTAAGAGGACACAATTCAACCCATAACATCATCATAATGGGTGTGAAGTGGTATCTTATTATAATTTTGAATTACATTTCCTTAATGATTAGTGATGTTGGGAATCTTTCATGTGTTTACTGTCTATGTGCATGTCTTCTTTGGAAAAATGTCCATTTATGTCTTTTGCCTACTTTTTAAATTGAAACGTTGGTCTTTGTTTTTTTTTTTTTTTTTTTTTGAGTTATAGGAGTTCTTTATATAGTCTGGATAGTAAACCCTATCAGATATATGTTTGCAAATAATTTTCTTAATAATAATTAAAATAATAGTTTCTTTTATTAATAATGGATTTGGTGTCATATCTAAAAAATCCACAGCCAAATCCAAGGTCATGAAGATTTGCCCCTATTTTTCTTCTAAGAGTTTTATGGTATTGGCTCTTAAATGTAAATTATTGATCTGTTTTAAGTTATTTTTGTATGTGTTATATAAACACACACACTTTATATATAGGTATATACATGTATGTGTATGCATATATAATTATATGTTTATATACATATATGCATATATGTACATGTAAGTTTGTATATTTTGTGTGTGTATGTTCATTCTGCAGCAGGTAGAACCACCCAATTGTCTCAGCACCATTTGATGAAGGCCCTATTCTTTCCCTTTAAAATAGTGTCGGTCCCCTTATTGAGCATCAATTGGTCACTGATATATGAGTTTAATTCTGGACTCTCAATTCTATACCACTGGTTGATATGTCTAGCCTTATGCCAATGCCACACTGTTTTGACCACTGAAACTTTGTAGTACATTTTGAAAATTGGAAATGTAAATTCTAAATGTTGTTCATTTCTAAAAGATTGTTTGGCTATTCAGGGTCTCTTCCAATTACACAGGAATTTGAGAATCAGTGTTTCTATTTCTATAAAAAAAAGGCTGTTGAAACTTACATTGACTCTGCATATCATGTTGGGTAGTATTGGCATCATAAGATTTAAATCTTTCCATTCTGCGAATATGGGATTTTTTTCCCAAGTATTTGTGTTTTCTTTGATTTCAACAATGTTTGTAGTTTTCACTGTATAAATCTTTCACTTCTTTGAATAAACTTAATTCTGAGTATTTTATACTTTTTGATGCTATTGCAAATGAAACTGTTTTCTTAATTTCCTTATTGGGTTGTTCATCACTTGTATGTAGAAACAAAACTAATATTTGTGTGTTGATATTGTAGCCTAGAATTTTGATTAGCTCTGGTAGTTTCTTGTGGATTTTAAGGGATTTTCTATATAAAAAAATTATGTCATCTGCAAATAGAAATAGTTTTACTTCTTCCTAATTTAAATGACTTTTATTCTTTTTTTTTAAAGATTTTATTTATTTGACAGAGAGAGACACACAGAGAGAGGGAACACAAGCAGGGGGGAGTGAGAGAAGGCGAAGCAGGCTTCCCACCGAGCAGGGAGCCCAATGCGGGACTCGATCCCAGAACCCTGGGATCATGACCTGAGTGCAAGGTAGATGCTTAACTGACTGAGCCAGCCAGATTCCCTGAATGACTTTTATTCTTTTTCTTGCCTAATTGCTCTGGCTAGAACTTTTAGTACAGTGTTGAAAAGCGCTAACTAAAGTTGGCTTCTTTGGTTGTTCTGATCTTAAGAAAAAAATCTTTCAGTCTTTCACCATTGAATATAATGTTAGCAAGGAGTTTCTCATGTTGGAGAAGTTCCCTTTTACTTCCTACTTTTCTGAGTGTTTTTATCATGAAACAGTGTTAGATATTTTCAAGTAGATTTTGTTAATTGAGATGATCATGGAATTTTTTCCTTCATTCTATTTAGGTAGTATATTACATGGAGTGCTTTTTTTTTTTTTTTAATGCTGAGTTACCCTTGCATTCCTGGGATAAATCCTACTTGGTCATGGTGTGTAATATTGTTAACATGCTATTATATTTATTTGCTAGTATTTTGTTGATTTTTGCATCTATATTCAGAAGGGGCATTGTCTGTAATTGTCTTTATTGGTGATGTCTTTATCTGGCTTTCATATCAGGATAATGCTAACTTCATAGAATGAGTGAATATGTGTTTTCTCCTCTTCTTTTTTTGAAGAGTTTGAGAAGGATTGGGGCATCAAGTCTACTTCAAGTGATTGGTACATTTCAACAGTGAAGTCATCTGGTCCTGGGCTTCTATTGTTGGGAAGATTTTTATTAATGCTTTAATCTCCTTACTTTTTATAAATCTATCCATATTTCCTATTTCTATCATATTTCTTCCTTTAATTCTATCAATGTCTGCCTCATACATCTCTGGCTCTGTTGTTTGGTGCATATATGTTTATAATAGTTATATTCTCTTAATGAAGTGACCTTTTAATCAATATATTTCATTCTTTTTTGTCTCTTGAGATAACTTTTTATTTAAAGTCTGTGTTGTCTGATTCTAGAATAGCCCTGCCTGCATTCTTTGAGTTACTGTCTGTATGAAGTATCTTTTTCCATCCTTTCATTTTCAACTAATTTATGTTTTTGTAGATTGAAGGCATCTATCTCCATTTGTATTAAGAGGTTATGAAAAATACTTTAAAAATTATAATCTTCATAGTTTTTTTATTTTCCAAATATTCAATGAAAAATCTGTATTATTTTAATAATCATAAAATGTTAATACAAATTCAAACAAGAAAACTGTAGAAGTATAGAGGATGAAGTGTTAATTCTAAGAATTTCTTTTTAAAAATTCAAGTGAAAATGAGAATAATTTCTCAAGGGTTAGTAATTTTTTTTTTTTTTGCCACTTTAAAGGGTATAGCCTACTAGCATTATAAAAGTCCAAAGATTAGAGTACCATTCGAGATTTATGTAAACAGGAAATCTTCATAGAGGCATTTAGATTTTATCTGAGGCTGACAAAGGGAAAAGAGAAGAAATGTCAGGTGCAGGGAAATATGAGCAAAGATAGTTTGGGAATTAGAAGGTACATGTGAAGTATACATGCCAACTTGTGTGCTTTGTTTGTAAAAATAAATGTCCTATTTTCTTGAAAATCTCTGTTTTCTTTGTTGTAGAAGTGCAAAGAGCTGATGTCTCAGTGTATAGTCTACACTGCATCACTGAATCACTGATTTCTTTTTTTTTTAATTCAGGGAGCCAATATATAGTACATCATTAGTTTCAGACGTAGTGTTCAATAATTCATCAGTTGCATATAACACCCAGTGCTCATCACATCATGTGCCCTCCTTAATGCCCATTATCCTGTTACCCCACCCCCCCACCCACTTCCTCTCCAGCAACCCTCAGTTTGTTTCCTATAGTTAAGAGTCTCCCATGGTTTTTCTCCCTCTCTGATGACTTCCCATTCAGTTTCCCCTCCCTTCCCCTATGATCCTCTGTACTGTTTCTTACATTCCACATATGGGTGAAACCATATGATAATTGTCTTTTTCTGAATGACTTATTTCACTCAGCATAATACCCATCCACATCAATGTAAATGGTAAGTATTCATCCTTTCTGATGGCTAAGTAATATTCATATATATATATATGTTGGGAATCTTTATATTGGGAGGAAGCTCTCCCTTATATTGGGAGAGCTATTACCCCTTCATAACATATTTTTTTTTAATTTACCTTAGGCTTCCTATAAAATTTGCATATGCTGGCTGGGAATATTTAGTTAATATATACTTTATTATCTTTGGAAACTCTGACAGACTCCAGACTGGAAAAGAATCAGAGGATTAGTGACACTTGCAATAACATGAACTAAGTCAGATTACTCTCTCTTAGCCCCTCAACAGCTTATTTTTCCCCAAATGTAAACCCTGGCAGGCACAACAGAGTATAGATGAAAGTCTTAACTGATGCCTGATCTTCAGAATTCCTGACACAGTGGAGAGTCAGCTTCAGCTAGACTACATAACGTCTAGCTGAATAAATTTTCCTTCTTATAATTATTTATTTTCTCAAATCCTGAAAGTTGTGCCTGTAGTTCATTTTGTATGAATTCCTGTGTCATGCGAAATTCTTTCTCTTCCATGGATCTAACACATGCGTTTTTCCTCAGAGAACAGCATCCTTCTTTAACCAACTTATTCAAATAAAGCTTGAATAAAATAACATTTTTACAATGGCCTTTAGATTTCACCATGGCAAAGGCTGCTTACAGGCATGAAAGAAACCCAGTAGTGTATTACTTAGAAAAGTCTCAGAAGAGCATGATTCATCCCAAATTAACCTTGTTTTCCTTCAATTCTATATCAGTGCTTCTCAATGGTAGCCTGGAGCTTTCCCATTATCTTCTTATTTGCCTCTATATCACAATAGTAATATAATTGTTCATTCATGATGATATCTGTGCCTGGAAAAAGCTTCACACAGAGGGTGACATTTAATGGGGGAACTTGAAGCACAAGTAACAATACCAAGACACATATTTTATTAAGCACTTAATATATGCCAAGAAATGGATTATCTCATTCAATCTTCATTATTGGTTTTAGTACTGTCCTCATTTTATAGATGAAAAACTGAGGCACAGACAGGTTAAGTAAATTACCTACAATCATTCAGGTAGAAAGTAGCCAAGCTGGGCTTCACATTCAGTCAGCCAGACTTTAGAATTCAAATTCTAGATAGAGTATTAAAAAGATGTGAGGGGCATTATGCATACCAAGAAAGGAAAAACAAAATGCAAAGATACCACTATGTAAAGTCTTTGTATTGAGCAAGAATGAGGATTTCAGTGCAGCTCAAGCGTAAGTTATACTAAGAGATAGGCTGGAGGTGAGATGAAAGTCTTGTGGACAATAACTGGGAGAACAATGAAGATTTGGAAATTGGCAGATAACATTAATCTCTGAATGTTAAAATATGAAATAAATGGGTCATAGTTGAGATATAAAAGCTTTTTAAATAGACTAATTCATTCCAAGGTTAAGACTTGACTGTAACCTGATAAAAGATATTGACTTTTATTTTTTCAAGTCAATCCCAATATTGTTTCAACAACAGAATTACACAGAGAGAAGAATCAGAAGCAAACAGCTGCATTCTATATTCAACATAATCCAGTGGGGAGAGTATGATGAATCCAAAACATTCATCAGAATATCAGAATATGATGAGACTGTTGGCACTATCATCAAACTAAGAAAGTCAGTGAGTTGCATTTTTGTAGAAAAATCCTTTTTTCCAGTAAAATTTTATGCATAAATCCCATCTACAACACAGAAGAAAGTAGAGCTCTTTATATAAGACAGGCTTAGAGGACCTAGATCCCAAGGAACTCAGCTTCCTTTCACGCCTATAATAATGATGTAATTAATTTTGCAACAAACTACATTTCTTTGTTGTGACTCTGAGTTCACTGTGAAACTTTCTGATTATGAATTTTCCTTTCATATAGATTTGATTATAGGGAGGCAATACACTGAGCAGAAAAACAGGGTCTGTCGTTAGAGTCTGGGATGCATCTGTGCAAAAAAACAATCCATCTGATGTATTTCTCATGTAAATTGATGTTAGCATTCTAGTCCGTTCATTGGTTTCTTTTGAGTGTAGATAACTTGACTCAGTCATATTTTGGTATACTCCTAATTTGCATTTCTAATCCTAAAAAAACATGAAGATGAGATCCTTCTCTAGGTTACTCTATAACCAGCTCATGGGTATCTTCCTCAAAACAACCATGTGCCATGCCAAGACATTTAAACTTAATCTGTCAGCAATGGGGAACCAATTATTATTTTTTAAGTGAGGGATTTGCATATATATTTTAGAACTATTAAGTTATGGAAAGTAAAGGGGGGTGGCACCTGGGTGGCTCAGTCGTTAAGCGTCTGCCTTCAGCTCAGGTCATGATCCCAGGGTCCTGGGATCGAGCCCCGCATCGGGCTTCCTGCTCTGCAGGAGGCCTGCTTCTCCCTCTCCCACTCCCCCTGCTTGTGTTCTCTCTCTCGCTGTGTATCTCGCTCTGTCAAATAAATAAAATCTTTAAAAAAAAAAAAAAAAGGAAAGTAAAGGGGTGGGGAACATTTCATTTTTAAGTCTCATCTAATATCACATGATTGGAATCTTGCAAATAGTACTCCTTATGCTCACTATGTGCCCATACTAGTTAAAGGCTAGTGGTGTAGTAATGAACAAAACAAACAAAATTGTCTGTTGTCATGGTCCTTACAACTTAGAAGGAACTACAGATGAAATAAAAACAAGGAAAGAAAAAAGCAAAGTATTATACAGAGCAGGGGTTGTCCACCTTCAACAAATGTGGCCTATTACCTGTTTTTGAAAATAAAGTTTTATTGATGCGCAGCCATACCCATTTGTTTAAATATTGTTCATGGCTACTTCATACTACAATGGCTGAGCTGAATGGTTGCAACAGAGACAATCTGGCCTGCATGCCTCAAATATTTACTATCTAGCCCTTCAAAGAAAGGTTTCTTGACCCTTGGTATAAGTATGCAGTTTGTAGCAAATGCAATGGAGTAAAATAAAGCTGAGAAAGGGGATAGGATGTGAGGGAATTGTTAATATATAATGTAATATAACATAGCATAATATAACAATGTAACATAATATATGCTGAATGAATAAATGTAGTGTTTGGAGAAGGCCTCACTGAGAAGGTGTTATCTGAGCAAATACCACTTACCTTCCAAATCAATCCAGTTGACATATTTTATGGTTAATCTTTCTGTGGATAACATCTCCAATTCAATGATAAATTATATTAGTGCCTTATTATTTGGTGCTTGTACAACTGCAATAGCACTGTGGCTTAGCTATTCAACATCTATCTCTCTTCCCAGTAATTTATCCCACTCTATTTATCCAGATGAACCGGTCTGAATTATTTCACTCCCTGCTCAAAAATCTTCTGCAAATTTCATAACTACAGGTTGAAAGTCTAAAACTCCTCCTTAGCCAAAATCTCTCTCACAGTAACAGCTCCCAAATTATTTATCTATTCCCTGAGCCACAGCCAAATTGTGCTCCTCATTGTTTCTCCGTCATTTACTTCTAGTGCCTGACTTGTCCTTCCTCCTCAGCCTTGCAGGACACAATGAGAAGTTATCAGTGGAAAGCAGAAAGCTGACAGGGGAGAGGAAGTGTGGCCCTAGATAGATTCCTGGCAAAAGAATGGTCCAGGCAGAGTGGAGAGCAGGTGCAGAGCCCAGGGGTGAGGGCGTGCTTGTGTCTGAGGAGGAGCCAGGAGGCTGAGGTGTGTAGAGCATTGCAAGAATAAAGATTGGAAGGTTAGGTGCAGAAGGAGGCAGGAAAAATTTTGGATGGTAAGAGCTTAGACTTGGACTCTGAGTGAGATGAGAGCCAATGAGGATGTTGAGGAGCTCTGAATACACAAAGATGAGCTCAGCCTCCAGTTTGAAGGACTGATCGCTGGATGCTCTGTTGTGCTACTCTACAGGGACAGGGGTTAAAAAGGGGGGATAATTTAGGAGTGTTGAAATAATGGTATGAACTCTGTTGGCATCTTGGACCAGGGTGGTAACTGTGATAGAGAAATTGTTGGATTATGGGTGGTTCTGAAAGTAGAGCCTACAGGATTTTTGGGTGGATTGGATGAAGGGCATAAAGAACAAATGGAATAAAGGGATCCAAAGTTCTAGCCTAAATACCCAGAACTATAGAGGTGACATCTACTGAGATAAAGAAAAGTAAAGGAGGAAGAGGAACTTTACATGCTAAGTCTGCAATGCCTTTTAGATCTTCAAGTAAACATAACTGAACAGGAATTTGGATATAGGAGTACTGAGATCAAGGCACAAGTCCTGGCCAAAAATGGAAATATGATGGTGCCTACATATTCATATTGCCATCACAGAGGTTTATAATTATGGCGTGAAGGACACAAAACTACTCATAATTATCTGAAATTGGACTCTAATTCAGTTCTATATAAAAACAAAAAAGTAGTCTGTGCACAGTTTTAATATATATTGAATTTCTCTGGAATGCAACTATTATGTAAATCAAAGAAATACGGCCATTAGTTTTGTTCTAAAGTTTCAAAAGGAATTATTCCCCATTTTGGAACTTTATATTGCTGACAGAAATGCTGTTTAGGGAACCGAATCACCTACAACACACCTGTATTTGTTTGCACTTGGAGCTATTGCTTGTACACTGCTCAATGTACAGAAGCAAGCATCTCATTTCAGGACACTAATGGCATTATACCTAAGCACTTACATATTATAATGCTTTTTGTTTTGTTATATTTTCATTTTATGACTTTACATTGCAGTTAGTACATTATTATATATGAATTTCCTTTTATTTGTTTCATATTATTTCTAAGGCTTTCAGGTATTAATGATTTTTCCTGACCATGTCCTCTTTCTGCAAGGTCCTTCCTCTCCATCTATGCTGAAAAACCCTGATAAAGCATGCCTACGTGCATATGGATTGATGCAGTTTCATGATCCTAAAGGGTCTTCCTATCCATGATGAGAAAGACGGTGTTGCATTTTATAGGGCTGAAAACTCCTGCACTCGCCTGAACTCCCAGAACAGCATGTTCCAATTCCTCAGCACACATCACGGGAAGCCTCCAGCCCCGCTCCTGGGAAACTCTCAGGGGACGGGGACAGATGATGAATGAGACACACAGTTAATGAAGCACACAATGGGCATTATCCAAACCATAAGGCTGGGCTGGCCTTGTGGGTTTTTGCTTTTGCTCCATTGATTTCAGCTTTAAGTAAATCTAAAAATGGCAAAATTAGCATTTCTACCACCATTCTTCAAAGACATAAATAAAATGGACAGCTCACCTCTACCCAGTTCTCTAAGTTGAGCCATTTATTTTTTGCTCTTTTCTTGAATATGCCACCAACTTCTCTCACATCAGCCCTGCTCTGGAAATAACGCTTGATGGGGTTTTTATTTTCCTTTGTCGTCAATTAGACTTCACCAGCAGATGCCACAGACCTCCTTGTTTGTTTAAAGAGGTACCAGTAATCTGATAATAGATCCTCCAGGTTTCACCTTTTCTTTGGTGTCAAACCTGGGTGTTTTATTTCTCCTGTTTGTGCACTGAAAGCCCAACGTACTTTCTCTGACAAATAAATTCATGGCTGCAGATTTGAAGTGTATTCAGAATGTACTTTCTTAAGCAGGGCTTACAAAGCTTTCAAATCCCTTTTAGTCATTTGAGGCAACACTGCCCATTTAGAAAACCTGGGGCCCAAGAAAGAAGGTTAATCCAAGGCCAGGAAGATTTGAAATGAAGTGATACAAGCATACAGACCATTCACACCAAGGCAACAGAAACATGAAGGCTTAACCACCAAGTGGCCACCAAAGAAAATAGCACATTCAAGATGAATTGTCAGCAAACCCAGTTTACTTGGATCCAGAGCTCAGCATAGACTATCTTTAATTGGTTAATTTTTTTTAAAGTATCTATACTTGGGTCTGAAATATAGATTTGGAAATCTGGCTTATCCAAATGAACCAGCAAAAGGGAGCTTTTAGAAGTCATAACAAGGCAAGCACAAGAGTGTGTGTGTGTGTGTGTGCATGTATTCACTCATATATGTTTATGCTGCATGTGTCCCTTTGTGTATGTCTGTGTGTGCGATTATAAGAATGTGGCTTCTAATCATATCAAAACTGATAACATGTATCACTGTTTTTTTTCCCAAATTATTGCCTTTTTATAGGAACTGAAATATTATTGTTTCTTGCTTCAGGACTTTTCGCATATAGCTTCTTCTACCTAGAATGAAGTGACACTCATTCTTTAAATGGATGATTCCTACACATTATTCAGTTTTTAGCACATCTATAAATTTCTCAGAAAGACTTTTCTTAACTCCCAACTCTGAAGCATAATGCCTGTAATGTGCTCTCTTGTACTAATTTTTATTTTCCTTCAGCACTCTTATGGAAATTTGTGATGCTTTATGCATTTGTTCATTTGTTTAATGTCAGTTTCTCCCACAAAAGTGCCAGTTTCATTGGGGCAAGGGCTTTTTCTGTTTTGTTTACCACTATTTGCTCATCACCTAGAGAAGTTTAACAAAGAGTACTTATGAATACGTAAATATTGGAGATCCGGAGGAATTAGGAATGGGGACATGGGAATGAATGTGCAAAATAATATTTTAGGGAATCTTTAATTTCCACATTTCCTCTTTTTAAACCTCTTCCTGAATACATTCAAGTTCAAATACAACAAGGGAATATCACCTGATATGGTAATTTATTTTTTGTTTTTTTGCCCTCCTTTGTGGACATTAGCTCCTGGGTTTCTTAACTTAGCAGTCCAATTGCATTTTCTGTTAGCCACTTCCTAAACAACGATACACACTTTCGCTGATGTTGTCTGGGTAGGATGATCAAAGATTTTTGATAGATTCCTACAACTCTTTCAACATAGATTACAAAACATTAAACAATTAAGGAACAAATGAACTTGCATCACATTAAATATCTTAATATTTATACATGTAGGGAACTGCATTTGTTTATGAGAGTTAATTTATCATTGAGATAAAGAGTTATATTCTGTGGAATGGCTTTTGGTTCTCAAGTGAAGGAGAGAGTTTGAAAGAGAGAAAAAGTCATCTCCAGAGACTAATACTATCTGTGGACCTTAATGAACATGGTCCACTTCCCATCTCTACGACTTATTTGCCCAGGACTACGAATGAGCTACTCATTTCTTCAATTCTTTCAAAAGTAAAATCAGGAAAATTCTGGGTTAATCCAAATATTCACCTTCTCCACTTTATAACCTGATCTGCTAGAGAAAAATTACATATACTGGGGTCATTGTCAACAGAACAACTCAACACATTAGCTGATATACCGGCTATCTCTCTAGATCTTCCTAATCCTTGCCTTCTTCCATCCCAGAAGCAATTTGTCCAAGCCTTCATCAAAATCTCTAATCACACAGAATTGGCCAGTGTTCTTCATTGAAGACAACAGAAAACACTGCCTAAGTAAATAAAGTGTTGCCAAGTCTGGAAATAGTTCATGGAATTGTCTGCGAGGGCTGAAGAACAGATTCTGGGCTACAGGTCCAGGAATAACTCCCAGAGCCATATCATGGACCTAGCCTATCAAAGAAGCTCCTACCTCCTCCAAGGTCACGGAGCTTTCAAATCAGAAATATATAACCTCAGCTGCACTCAGAACTTTGCTGCTTCTGCTATTATCTGTGTGGAAAACTGGATGCCCTGTGTCCTGCCTTTCTCCGTGCAACTCTATTCCAAATCAGTCTTTCATAGTACATCTGCCTTAAAAACCTAAACAAATGCCTAGTCCCTAACAGCAGGGGAGCTGGGAGATGGAGTTTTGGGGCCAGGCAGGGATGGAGGAAGTTCTGCTAAAACAAGATTTACACAGGATCACTGCCCCCTTTATAGAGGTCCACTGAATTGCAACAGGAAACTGCATTTCCCAGAACCCCTTCCCCTCTGTAGTTTTGACCACTCAGTATCTGCCAGTGAGAAGCCCTCCCATGGTGGGAGTGGTGGGGAAAGAGAAAGCTTTATTCCCTGGAGGCAGATGCAGTTAGGTGCGCAATTAGACAGGGTTTGTAGCAAATTCAGAACCACTCACTTTACTCATGCAGACCAAGAAATTTGGTCATATCTTTCTAAATGCGTCTGAGAATTCTAGCAGTTTCCATGATAGCTCTTAGAAATTTACTTAGTAACAGAAAATCTGTAATGGAATTTTATGTTCCTTACCTGACCTTCATCCTCTCAGCATTTCCAATAACTGTGCAAACTACTAATTCCCTGAAATAAAATTCTCATGAATAAAGCAACTTTTGTTTTCCTGGCTGAACCTAACTGATACATTATCATTTCACCATTCCCTCCCTTTTCACCAATAATTTCAACAAGGTACGATGAATAATCTCATTTCCCACTTATCAGAAAAGAAAAGAAAGCCTATATGGAAAAATTCCTGGCCTCGTATTGATTATATGTGCATTTGTGTATTCCATTTTAGCTCATTCTCTTCTATTGCAAAGGATGAGGTGTTTTTCCTCCTGTTGAAGGTTAATTTTTTTATTAGTCCATGCTTCTTCAGCCTCTCTTTCTTCTCTATCTCTATTATTTTTTAGTTTTTGTTTTTTCCTGCCTGGGATGTTCTGCCTCTTAAGTTGCTTTTTTTATATCATATAAACATATAAAAATATCTTCCATATTAAACAAACACACAGACAACACACCACATTCATCAGGATAGCTAAATTATGCTTTGAAAATAGCTCAAAGAGATGCCTGGGTGGCTCATCCTGTTAAGCATTCAACTCCAGTTCAGGTCATCATCTCAGGGTCTTAAGACTGAGCCCTGCATCGGGCTCCATGCTGGGTGTGGGGCCTGCTTGGGATTCTCTTTCTCTCTCCCTCTGCTCCTCCCCACTGTCCCTCGTTCTCTAAAAAAAAAAGGGGGAAAAAAAAAACACTTCAAAAACCTTAATGTCTTACAGAAGATCTACTTCCACCCCACTCTACATGTCCATTGTTAAAGGCCCCAAAGCTCTATTCATCCTAGTCCTTCAGAGACTGAGGATGACAGAGGCAACCCCATTTTAACTCAAGGATTAAGGGTTTAATGTTGCAGGCAAAGAGTATGGGGATTTGTCCACCAATTCTAAATGATTCTACCTAGGAGTAACTCGTCACTTCCTTTTTGATTTTATGGCCAAAGAAGCCACATGGCCATGCCTAAATTCAGAGGGGGTCAGAAAGGGCAATCTAATTGCAAGCCTAGTATGAGAGGCGTTCTCAAAATATTAGTGAGCACAACTAACCTCCCACAAACACATACCTCTTTCTAAACTCTACACAGGTGTCCCCTACATTTTACACTCAAACTGCCTTCATCAGTGGTCTGTATTTTACCACCTGCATTTCCTGCCCAACAAGTACTGCCTAGTATTTTCTGGAGACAGAATACTAGTTGACAGTAATTTCCCTGGGTGTGACTAAAGTATTGCTCTACTGTGTTCTAGAATCTAGTGATGCTGTTGATAAATCAAACGCTATTCTGATTCTTGATCTGTTGTAGATCTCGCCAATTTTTTGAAGGTTATTATCTTTATACCTAGTGTGCTAATATTTTGTGATATAGGTTTTTATTTTATAGGTTTTTTTTCATGATGTGGGTTTTTTTTTTTTTTAATTTATTGTTCTGGGTACTTGGTGGCCCCTTCCAAGTTGGATTTTTAAAAATTATTGGATAATTTTCTTTTGCTTCCTTAATTCTCTGGTTTTCTGCAATTCCTATTAATCTTAGATTGATGCTTTAATTTAATTCTTTTTTCCTCTTTTATAACTTCAACTCTGCCTTCTTATTCAGTGTTCTGAGAAAGCTGCCTTTATCTTGTAATTCTCTGTGAAGATTTAATATCTTTCATATTCTCCATTTTTAAGATTATTTATTCTATTAATGCTCCTTTTTATAGCATTTGTTCTGATTTTATGACTGCACCCTCTTCTTTTACATTTTTGAGTGTATTCATGAGTGCATTAGTGATTCTAGTGGAGTTTTCTTTTGCTTTCTATACTCTTTCATCCAATTTCATTTTTTCTGTACATTTTTTTTGCTTTCTGACCTTTGTATTAGAAGCTCTCTTTAAAATTTCATTTTAATCTTGGGTGTCAATTCTCTTAAAAGTGAAATGTTAAAATATCTTTAGGAAGCTCTATATGCACAGGCAGGTCTTGACAAGAGGTAGACTTCATCATGGAATGCTTGGGTAGGGATCTTAGAATTTTCTTAGGAAACCCACTGACTGTAAGTAATGATAAATCTTTATTTTTTTTTTAATGGTCATCATTTTACCAGAGATAAGTTGTCAGATATCTTGCCTTGCTGGTGTAACTGGCTGTTGGTGTTCTAGAAGTCTATTTTAGTTACCTTGCAGTGTAACAAATCAGCCCCCAAATTTGTGGCTTAAAATAACATTATCTCACGGTTTCTGTGGTCAGAAATCTGGGTGCAGCTTAGCTAGGACTTTGGCTCTGAATGTCTCATAAGTAGAGTGGACAAGCATCCCAATTTTTCCAGGACTCTTGTAGTCTTAGCCCTCAAAATCTTGCATCCGAATAAATTCCTCAGTCCTGAGAAAACCAGGTCATCTGGTCAACCTACCAAGCTTGCCATCAACATCTTGCTCCTGGGAAGCCTCTGTTTCTAGCTCACTCACACAGTTGTTAGCATTCAGTTCCTCATGGGCTGTTGCATGGATGCCTCCCTTAGCTTTTTTCTAAGTGGACCTCCTAATAGAACTTGCTTCATCTGACTGAATAAGCAAGAAGTCAAGAAAGTGCCAGCAAGAAAGCTAGCAAGACAGAGGTCAGTTTTTGTCACTTAATCATGGAAATGACATCCTATCACTTTGTCATATTCTATTAGAAGCAAGTCCCCTGGCCCAGCCCACAGACTAGGGAGGGAGTGAGACAAGGAAGGTGGGGTGTGGGGAGACATTGAGTGCCATGTCAGAAGTTGCCCACTACAATCTAAGAAGGGAGTGGGCTGTGCAAAAAGGGGATCTCAGGGAGACTGTTAATTAATTCACATGATTCAATACTACCTTTCAGTTGTAGCTATATTCAGTGTCCCTCAAACAAAAATCTCTCTAATTTAACTCTTCCAGATAGTAACATACCAGTGTTCTACAGAGTATAAGAAGATGGTGTCATCTGTAGTGTGGGGTGGAAGATGGGTTCTAAGAGTAAAATTCATCTTATGCAGATTTTCAACCAACTCTGCTGTCACTGTCCTGTCAGACACCCTGTCCTCTAACCTGCTTAATCCTTCAACTCACATCTTTCCAGGGTTCTGAAACACAGAGTGCCCTGCTCACTGCCATCACCCTACCACCGAGGCGCTAGGCTTTCAGCTTCCCTCTGTAAAGTTCGTCCATTTTCTTTAATCCAGCTATTTGCTGCCTGCATACAAGTAATTCCATTGTCTGTCTTCCATTGTTTTTTTTTTTTTAAAGACTTTATTTATTTATTCATGAGAGACAGAGAGAGAGAGAGAGAGAGAGAAGCAGGCTCCCAAGGAGCAGGGAGCCCGATGTGGGACTCGATCCCAGGACCCTGGGATCATGACCTGAGCCAAAGGCAGACGCCTAACCGTCTGAGCCACCCAGACGCCCTGTCTTCCATTGTTTTCTACCTCACTTTGTCCTTGTGACCTTATGCTTTTTAAAGCCCCTTTGTTTCAAAATAGTGATGTTTAAAAAGAAGGTGTGGTAAACACTTGCTGAATCCACCAGGTTAAATCAGAATACCTATTGTTTCCTTAAAATCTCTATAAGGCATCATTGTTTTATTTATGCATTAGCAGTGCCTGGTCTAGTCACTAACACCTAATAGGCATTGAAAAATAAATAACCGGATGAAACCAAAACAACCTGACTTACTTAAGCATAATGTGACTGAGTTATCAAGAAATCTTGACATAGGAAGCAAGCAAGCAAGCCAACCAAAAAGTGCCCATTGTTCTCAGGTGATATGAAGAAAAATAAATAGCACATGAGAAACTTTGTAGAATGTTTGTCTGTTTTATCCACTGTCATATCCTCTTTATCAAGAACACTGACTGCCATATAATAGGTCCTCAATAAATATTTGTTTCATGCATGGTGTATAGTGATAGAAGTACATACACTATACAATCAGAACACCTGGATGTGAACTGACAATAGCTGGATCACGTCCATCCAGGTAGCCATCCAACTGAGCCTCCATTTCTTTAGCTCTAAAACATCTACTACGATATTTGCCCAAGAATGTTGCTCTGTAGACATTCTGAAATAATGTACGTCAATGCATGTGGGCAAATTACAGTGCCTAGTATTTTCTTAAAATAATATGTATTTTTCCATTTCTAGTGAATGAAGAGCACATTCAAAAAAACAGTTTGAAGGTATTCCATACTTTGTTACTAAATACAAATTCCAAACACTTCAGATTATGTCATATTTTAAATCAGGCATGAACAACAGATGTTTTCTTTCTTTAAAGGATTGGGTATTTGTGCAGATGGGAGAATGAAGGAGTCAGCTGTAAGGATTTTAATGGTAAGTCCGACATGCCAGGTAGCAGTGGGAGATTCCCTCATGCTAGCTAGAGGGTTGCAGAGAAATGTATCCTTTCCCTGATGATTTTTCCTGTTATTAGAGTCAATTGTGTCCTGCTAGCATTTAGGAGACTTGGTGCTCCCTATATCCAAGACCCTGATGCAATTCCTTCACCCTCCCACATGCCTCCACACCGACCACTTGCTGACCTCAGCCTTAGAAGTCAAAGTTGGAGCTAATAAAAGCTGGCAGATACCTAAACTCTTAATTGAATCTCTAGGTCTTTATTGACTGCCCCCCCCCCCATGCCTTCTCCCTCCTTTCTATCCCTTTTATTTTAGAAAGAAGTTTCTCATTAGTGAATACAAAATATTTAGGTGTCTGGCATCTCCAGAGTGTTAGTGATTGCATTGTGCATTAGCTTGAAAGTTCATTCCCCAGCTTAATAGGCTTGAAGAGGAATGGATGCACTTTGGCTAAACCAGGAAAGCTGATTGCTACCTAAATAACTAATTCATCTTCACAGCAGATGGATGTCAAGGATATTGAAGAGCAGATACACCGAAGGTCATGCCAATTAGTTGAGAAGACCTTGACTAGAAGGTAATTTGAGATAGAAACAGCCTTCATTTCCCAAACCTAGACCCATAATGAATACCTTATATAGTTGAAAGGCTTTGGAAAGACATCCAACCTCTTCCAGGGCATGTGAAAACTTGGGGATGAACTCTTCATAAAATGATGCACCCATTTAGAAGAATGATCAGCACACAAGAGAATTATGGACTTGACACTCTCTTTAACCCTTTTGTGGCTGTTTTTCTTCTTTAGACTTGCCTTGTCGGGCTCACCTTCTTGACAAATAGATAGATATGGATTCATCATAATACTCAAAAAGGTAATCATGGATGATAAAATGAGAGGCATTAAACATCCATGATATATTTAGCCCCCAAACTGAGATGATGCTAAGCTCTAGAGGAGGTTGTGTAAACCACCTCTTCAACAAGTTCCTTTTATACTTGAATTCCACCATTCATAATTCACAGGCAGCATCCCATGTATATCAATTCTTATTTCACAAGAGAAGGTGTATGTGTAGATCAATTAGCTCATACTCAATTAGCTCATTAGCTACCTGGATGGACATGATCCAGAAGATCACAGAAAGTAGAACAAGCCAGGGCAACTGTTTAAGCCCAAGAGTATAAAAAGTCTTGCAGAAGCAACATTCACAAGAACTTTTGTCATAGCCACCTTTCATAGATGGTCCCCTGCTGTATCTGTAGCCCAATTGTGCTTAGGTTTTCCCATTTTCCTGGGAGCTCCGTTAGGCTAATTTGATATTTTAAAACTCTGTCACTACTGTTTTCATTTAATAAGTAACTAATCAGTTCTGCAGTCTGTTGTGCCCTGCTGTTGCTAGCAAAGCTAAAATAGGGCATTTTAATTTTTTTTCTCTTTTTGAGCAATATGTTCTGATAACTTCTTATATACCAACTCTAGGATATTTGAATGCATGTTCTGAGTCTGATGTGTCTTGTGGCAGATGTTCAGTTTTGGAGATAATACATTTCTAGGATGAAAATGTATTCAGCAAATAACATGCATGTAAAGAACTTTGCAAAGCCCAGGGTATGGATATCCAAAGCACAGAACATTGGAAATATTTTCCTGAATAAACATCTCAACAATAAAACATGGTGTGGAATTTCAGGAGATTGTCCAGAAGGGAAACAATTTTAAAATGTATTAATATTCCTCTTATGGTCATAATTACTTCTCACATTCTCTACAAAATTCTGTCACTTTAGAGTTACTTGCCCATTGACTCATTTTCCATTTTGAACATTATAAACCACCGATGGATGCCCTATTACAATTCTGTTATACCTTTATCTTCAGAATACCCATAGTAATAGAAAAAGTATACATTTGATTGGTGTGGGGATTAAAGTTATATTGCAAGTAATAATCAATTTTCATTTTGCAAAATTTTAACCATAGTTTCCTTAAGGATCCAACTTCACTATGGTCTTCAAACATATTTTATTTATGGAAATTTATATTCAAGTGTTCAAAACACCTGCACTGCATAAAATGAGGTTAACATATTTATATGCTATAAATAATAATTTATACATAATATCTATTTATCTAAATAATACCTATTTAACACTTATTATGCAGAAGCCTGTTCTACAATGTTTTACAATGTTAGATGGCTCATTGGTTTTCTCAAAATACATGGTTGTTATATTGCCTAATTAGTGTCACACAGTTGACCCTTTAATGAGGTGAAAACACATGATAATATCTTTTATTAAAAAGGGGAACACCGGGCACCTAGGTGGCTCAGTGGTTGAGCATCTGACTTGATTTTGGCTCAGATCATGATCTCAGGGTTGTGAAACTGAGCCCTAAGTCAGGCTCCACGTTCAGCGTGGAGTCTGCTTGAGATTCTTTCCCTCTCCATCTCCCTCTCTTCCTGCTCATGCTCTCTCTTTCTCTCTCTCAAATAAATAAATAAAATCTTTAAAAAAATAAAAGCGGAACACAAATCCTTGCTTGGGTTGTGCTTGCAGAAGAAAGATCATTGTTAGAAACTATTTTACTCTCTCAGCTTGAGTGAATAAGAGACATTAAAATTGGGAAGAGACACATCTCAGGTAATGGAGAGCTTGGGTCATATGAGATTAAAGAAAAATACTCTGAAATACAGTGTAGCACCAATTTTCATGTAGTGTATTCTTGGGTTACTATAAATTAGTCATGAGCCCCTACACAGGTGACATATGTATCCAGACTCTCACACACACACACACACACACACAAGGGAGTGAATTAAGTTTAAGAAATACTGCATGAAATAAACAGATTTATACTCCAAAACTTCTCATTCATACTACGACTCTTCAAAAAGTTAATAGACAATTTTTGTTTATTTTGTTTTAAAGTTTCTCTCTCTCTCCTCTCTGTTTCCCAGCAAGGCATCTGGATGATTAATTTTCTTTTGAATCTTACTCTGGGAGACTATTTTAGACCATTTGAGTAGTATTCAGAATTAAACATACAATAGTATTTATTAAACACCTAATTTAGAATGATACAACATCTTGTTAAAAAATAGTAATCAAATAGCTGAAAATGAATGACAGTGTAAAAAAGATACTCCCCAATGAAATAAGGCACTGGGCACAGAAAAGAAAAAGAAAAATTGAACCTTCCATCATGTTGCTCACAGAGATAATCTCCAGCCTACTATTTTGCTGATTACTGCAAGGTCCACAAGTGATAGATTGTATAAGAGATTTATAAATTTTTTTAAAGATTTTATTTATTTATTTGCCAGAGAAAGAGAAAGAGAGAGCAAGAGAGCTTGAGAATACAAGCAGGGGGAGCGGCAGGCAGAGGGAGAAGCAGGCCACCCACTGAGCAAGGAGCCTGATGCGGGACTCGATCCCAGGACCCTGCAATCATGACCTGAGCTGAAGGCAGATGCTTAACCGACTGAGCCACCCAGGCATTCTGAGACTTCTAAATTTTTAAGCAATACGAAAATATTGCTTATTCTTAGAAAAGAGGCATGATATTAGTGATACTTGAAGTTATAAGGTCAGAGCTAAAATGCCAGTAATACCAATGATCATGCAGGCAATTCTGGGAAGATAATATTACATATAATGCAGGACTGATGCAAGAATTAAATGAGATGATACACAAATGCAAATGGTAAACCTTAAAGCACCACAACAAGATTTCTCACACTGAGGTTCTTGGACATAAACTAAAGGGCCCACTCTAAGTTTTGTTTTGTTTTGGAATTTATTCAATGATAACCTTAAACAAAATTTTCTTTTTATATAATTCACGAAATTTACTTTTACACTACAAAACTATGATAGTTTGCTATCCAAAGGCATTTTCAAAGTATAAGACCTTGTTTTCTCGAGTCGATGCTTCTCAAACTGAGATCCATGACTGCATTCTTGAGGCCTCTGTGAAATAAATTTTTTTTTTAAATGGCTCTTGGAAGACAATTTTAAGAAACACTGCCCTATAATTACTACAGATATTACAATATCAACTGAACTTTTAAGAGCAGCTGATGAGGACACTTGTAAACAGGGCAAATGAACTAGCTTCTTCCACACCTCTTAAATGACTTTGCATAGGTATTGTTTAGAAGCCTTACTCTCAGAAGTCACGCCTGGGAGTTCATATGATTATTAAAGATACAACACAGTAAAGTACTCTCTAGTCAGGAGGAAGATGCATGACAGTTCTTTGACTCAATAAACCATGATGCTTAGGATACTACAAGTTCATTTAAAAATAGTATGGAGGAAGTTAAGTATACAAGTGATGACTTCATTTCACCATCAATGAGAGAGCTAGCATTTTTTTCCCATAAATTTTAAATCTGTTGCCCCACTGTTAAATATCTGGGATTCCTCTGGTCCCAAAGCTCTGGCAAACACCTGCAGTTTGCCTGTCCCCAGATGGGACTTCCTCTTCATGAAGGACTCAGGCTGTTCCAATTATGATGTCACCAAGGTGCTCAGGGTCCCTGGCACTGAGACACCAGTGAAGCAAAGCTCTCCCCAGGTGAGTTTCTGTGTTTCCTCAGATCTGGCATTCCAGGTCTCCCTAGAGTGAGCGTGCTCCCTACAGCACACAGGATACTTTCTGTAGGACAGCTGCGGATTCAAAAAAGGTCCATGTGAACACCTTCCACAGATCTGAGTGCCCTGGAGATCAGCCAATGACTTGCAGAATTTTCCAGAAGCTTCAATAATTCTGGCAGTAAAGGAGAGGATTCATATACTACTAATATTTAAAAGTGAAATGATCAGTCACCACTCTGCAGCTTTGGATATCTGATGAATGGGCTCTTAAGATTCTGATATATATATATATATATATATATATATATAAATATATATATATATATATATATATATAATATATGATAGAGAATATACAGAATTTATTTTTTATAGAATTTTAAAAATTTACTTTAACCAAAGATATAGAAATCTTTTTTTTTCCCTCTTTCTCACTAACAATACAGGGCATAGTTGCCCTGAACTGCATAAGAACAAGTTATGAAAGATTAATAGAGCTAAAGATTTCTTGTTAATGAGAACTCTTTCCTTTGAAAGTAAAATATATGGGGCTCCAAGGGATGACATGTACTCAGAACACGTAAAACATTTGAATAAATGCACATATTAGTGAGAACTGACTACTTCTCTTGTTTCCATGCTATGATTGTTATAATTTTTCTGTTACGATTTTAGTGAGACTAATGGATTTATTTTGTGTCTGAAGGTGTACAGATTAAAGGACCTCATAAAGGAAGAACAGGTGATATTACAACTGACTTTAGACTCAGTTCATTTGAAAAGTATCACCTTGAGTGAGTATATTATCATGACCATAAAAATAAAAAAAATTATGGCTAAACATTTATTGAACACTTACTACAAGGCAGGTTCTGGTCCCTGTGCTTTGAATTTCACTCATACAATAAACTCAATTTGCAAATAAAGAAATTGCAGCACTATTAGGTAAGAAAGTGTCAGAACTGGGGTTCAAACTTGAGCAATTACATCTTTGTTGGTTTTAAGCACCAATTGTCTACACATAACAGAACGGACTGGATTGTAAAGCCAATCTACTCCTGCTCTGACCTTATTATTTTAAAGGCGATGGATCAGAGAACTCACATTGTACTGAGAAACTGAGTAAGAAGACATGGATTTGAGTTTTACCAGTTATTACCATAACTGTATGACATGGGGAAGTCATATTTCTTCTTATTTTTTTTTAAGATTTTATTTATTATTTGAAAGAGTGAGAGAGAGAGTAGAAGGGAGAGAGAGAGGGAATCTGAAGTAGACTCCATGCTGAGCACAGAGCCCCATGCAGGACTCAATCCCGGGACCATGGAACAAGGACCTGAGCCAAAACTGAGTTGAATGCTTAACCGACTGAGCCATCCAGGCACCCAACATGGGAAAGTCATTTGACTCATTGAATTCCATTTTATTCATTTGAAAAATGAAGGGTTGGGTTAAATCCCAGTGACAGTAAATATGTAGCAAATACAATGCTAATCCTTTGGTCTATATTCTTATTATGCATCATTACCCACTCTTTTCTACTGACTTTGCACACAGAATTACAACCTTCTTGACTCAGCTTTCTACATAATCTCTTTTGATTGATTGGAGTTGGTGTGTGAGATAAAACCTAGCTTTCATCCCTGGACAATATGACCCATAAGCTCTCTTCCAGTTCTAATATAAAACAGTTCTTTGTGCTTAGTAACATATTCAGCTGGGGGAGGATCTGAGTATGTGCTTTGAGTTGGGGAGAGTGGAGAGATCTGCAGATGGGCTGAGAGGAGAGGGAACTGAGTAATGAGAAATATGAAGACACCATATGAATCTCGAGAAATATTTTCAAGGCTGACTCATGCCTATGACTTGAGAAGTAGGAAGCCTTCCCCAGTGAGAAAATTTACTTCCTCATCTAGGCCCTACTCAGTTTCTCAGCATGAAGCCAGAACACTGAATTTATTACCAGTACAATGAATTATTTCACTTAATCACAGGCGTGGATCTTGCTGTTGCATTTTCTCTGTAATTGTTCCATTTCCTACAAATGTGGATGGGTCCTTATCCACAATCTCACATTTGTTTTCAGACTACATGCTACCAAAAAGCAGGAGTGTTATTCTGAATTATATTTAGACAGCCACAGGTACTAGAACTCTTAATAAAATTTATCCAATGATAATATAAGAAAGGAAAGATTGAGAAAGGAGAAGAGGAATTTTGATAGGCACATGATTCAAGACCCTTTTGAGTTTAATCCATTAGAGATCTTACATATGAGAAACTTAATGGGTTTAAAATTCTAAAATAAATCACGTGTGCTCTTAATGTTTTCCCTTTATTAAAACCCTTACTTCTATGAATATTCCATCTAAATTCCTTGCAGCTGTTTTAAAAAGCAAATGTACCTTTATCTTGGGTGGATCTTTCTCTGCTGAGAAAGTCAGGGGATAGCCAGGATGAGGAATAGGGAAAAAGAGGCTTATGCAAGACTGTTCAGGCATTCCTTGAATCTTATGGAGGCCAGTGTTTTTACAGGTTTGGAAATAGATTTTTTCTGAACATATCATCTTCCAGGTCCCAAAACAGGAGGCAGTTGAATAAAGATTCAGAGGTTCAAGGTTCTGGCCTAAATCATCATGCCAATCCAATAAAAAATGAATAACATATGGTTTCTTTCAGGAAAGCTACTAAGAGCAAATTGCATTAAAAAGAAAGGATAACAGATTGGTGCTCTTGGGTACAGCAGAGTAGTTTGTATAAGGTAAATCCTTCAGCTGAGAATAGCTTTATAAAAGCTAGATTAGAAGAACCCTGAAGAAAGGGGAAGAGATTAAGTCCAGGAAAGAAGTTCTTCACTGTTTCTTTCATTCAGGGATTTTCCAATGTACAGCATAAGGCACAGAGGGTAAACAGAACACAGTAGACAAAGCCTTCTGGGAACAGCATGGGATAGAGAAAACAAACTATTAAGGATCATTGCTAATAAGTTAGTCAGGACTTGTGTGGCCAAGAACATAGAGAAAAGGTCACCAGAAAGATGTGATATAAACAATTCTGTGTAACTTTTGTTCTCAAAGCTTTACTGTATCCTATGCTACATAGAAACAAGAGAAAACAAAAAGAAAATGGTTTCCAAGAAGATAAACAGGTAAGCAGAGCTTTAGGCAGCATAATAGGGCAGAGGGATAAAATACAAAATGTCCTTCATGGAGGATGGCCCCTGGAAATATCCCCAAATTTCATTTTAGAAGTATGAAGTGTCAAGTTTTAAAAATAAAGGAAACTAGAAATAAGTCCAATCAAAAATCTGAAATTCAGCATTATCATCTCAGTCCCTAAATAAATAAACTTGATGTGCTGTCTCTCAAGCTGCTAATCAGAAGAAAATAAAATTCATTCTGGAGGAAGAAACATCATCTGAAGGCTATACAATTTCCTATAGATAATTACAGCAGTCAAATAAAAATTATCAGGAATACCAGGATGCAGGAACAAGTGGCTAAAAATGAATAAAAATGAAAAAAATAACTTGAAGAAAATCATAAGCATTCCTAAATACAAGAGTTATTTGACACAGAATTTAAAATAACTACCTTTAAAATATTCAACAAATCAATGAAAAGATGTAGAATTCCTCAAGAGAACTATAGCCTATAAATAACATAGTGACATGAAAAATTAAAAATAAAGCTATAATTATTAAAATAAGACTTCAGTAGGTGTACATATCAGTAGATTAGATAAAAGAGAAGATTGTTTAAGTGGGAGACAGGTAAGTCAAAAATATCAACAAAGGCACACAGAGTAGCGGAAACTTTTAAGACATATTGAAAGTTTAACATATTGTAATTAGAATACTGAAAAGAAAAAAAGATACACTATTTAAGAAAGAGTGGCTGAGAATTTTCCAAAACTGATGAAGGAAATAAAGACATATATTTAAGGAGCATTCTGAATTCCATGCACAAAAATTATGAATAAAACCACACCTAAGCATTCTGTTGTTAAACTGATAAATACCAAGGCAAATAAGATATATTGAAAACAGAGAAAAAGAGAGATATTACCCTCAGTAAATAACAATAAGACGAACAGCTGTCACTCAGACAGAAATAAGTCATAATTATATTCTTAAAGTGCTAAAAAACATAATGTCCAACCTACAGGTCTGTACCAACCAAGAATATTCTTCAGTACTTACAGATGAATTTCTGCTACTTGATAATGGTAGAATAACTGGCATAAAAGACTGGCTCTCCTGTTGCAAACAATTGTTAACTGGACAAAATATGTGAGGGCTGTTTGAAATTCTTTGACAACACAAGGCATATAAACTTAATCTTTGAGAAAAAGGAAACTTATGGGTTGAGTCCCATGATTGAAATGATTCTTTACTTGAGCTCCATTTTCTAACTATAGCAAAGTAAGCTAGAATGAAACATGGTGGCTCTTAAGAGTTAAGGAAGAAGAAATTATAATTCAAGGGAGCTGATGAGTTTGGAATGTTTGGGTTAGCTCACTGAAAACTAGAGAGCTATATGGAGAGAAGTTTTTCCAGGGAAAGCAAAGAATCAAAAATAAATCTAATTCACTACAATTATAAAGTGGAATATCAAATAATCATATAAATAGATGCATAAAAGTCACTTGCACACTTGAACTCTCAGCAAAATAAGAATAAAGTGGAACTTTCTCAAATGACAAAGAATTACAGTGATAGATTTTCAACTAACATACTTAATAGTGAATGACTAATTTTTGGCTAAAATCAAACAGAAAAAAAAGCAGTCCCGGGATTGAGTCCCTCATCAGGCTCCCTGCTCGGCAGGGAGTCTGCTTCTCCCTCTGACCCTCCCCACTCTCATGTGCTCTCTCTCTCATTCTCTCTGTCTCAAATAAATAAATAAAATCTTAAAAAATAAAAATAAAAATTAAAAAAATTAAAAATAAAATTAAAAAAGTTACATGATTTATAAAACACTGAAGACTGAAATATGCAGGAGTCTTAAGCAAAGAAGAGCAAAATATGGTGTTGAAGAGTACTGCAGAACACAAAATACCTATTGTCAAGAGATACTTCAGAGGTACAATAATTGACAACGCACTATTGCCCAATTGTGGAAATACATACCAACAGATCAGAATATAAAGTCCAGAAACACACACATACACACACACACACACAAATACACACATACACATATGCACACCCCCACAACACATGTAATAATGTGAATTAGAGCAAAGTTGCCATTGTAGAACAATTTGGAAGGGATAATATTTTTGATAAATGATGCTGGAACAACTAGACATCTATTTTGGGGGAAATTATTACAGATGAATTATAAAACAAAATATGAACCATAAAACAATAAAGCTTCTTTATTCTAAAATAAAGATAAATTACATACTGCATACTAAGTTATAGCCAAAATATGAAATAAAAACCAATGAAGCTCATAAGAATTCATGAAGTTCATGAATTCACAATAGGTGGCACAGATTTCATAAACAGAACACAAAGGACATGAACAATAAATCAAAAGATTATTAAATTACACTACATTAAAAGGAAGACCTTCAGGTCATCAAAATAAGCCATTAACAGAGTGTTATTCAAGCCTAAGTGTGGGAGGAGGTATTTGCAAAACAAGTCTGACAAAGGATTAACATTCAGAGTTTATATACAAAAAATCAATAAAAGAAAAAAAGATAACCCCATAGAAAAATGAGCAAAGACTTGAACAGATAATTCAGGAAAGAGTAAATTGAATTGCTAATTAATATGTGAAAAGATAATCTACTTTATAAATCATCAAAGAAATGTAAACTCCCACATTGCAACCACTATATACCCACCAGAATGGCTAAAATGCCAAAACAAAAAATATTATGTTTCAGAGAACATGTAAGACAGCCAGAATATATACTGTTGCTTATGGTACAAATCGGTATCACTATTTTTACAATCTCTTGGGTACATACCATTTACATATATCCCTCCAAAATACTAAATGAGGAGGAGGGGAAAGATGGCGGAGGAGTAGGGGACCCTATTTCAACTGGTCCCCGGAATTGAGCTGGATAACTACCAGACCACTCTGAGCACCCACGAAACCATCCTGAGATGTAAGAAGATCTGGATCTCTACAAACAGAGTATTGCAGGCAGTTGGTTTTGAGGTAGGAAGCAGAGAGCCGCGATTCTGCGGGCAGATGTTGGAGGATAAATGGCAGCGGGAGGGTGCCAGGACAAGGGTGCCTGGACGTGGGTGAGTGACAGCCTCGCACGCTGCGGACGGGCACAGACTCGCAGACCGGTAGCATCAGGAAAGGACTTTAGGGCAGCACCCGGGGTGGAAAACCAGACCGGCGGGGGTTGCACACATGTGAACTGCAGCCCTCCGGACAGAAACCCAGAGCAACGGTTGCGTGCACCCGAACTGCAGCCTCCGAGACGGAAACCCGGTGCACCGGGGTCATGCTGGTGAACTGCAACCCCCAGGGGTGGAAACCCCGAGTGGCGGAGTCACGCGCACGTGAACTGCAGTCCCCGGGACAGAACCCCAAGTGGCGGATTAGCGCGCACACGAACTGGGAGCGGCTGGCGGTTTTAGAAGCACAGAGGGCAGAGACGAGCCCCAACCTGGAGGCAGGACTGGGAGCACTGCAGAGGGGTGCACAACCCAGGCCACTGCAGTTTATAGCAGCACGGACAGAAACGGAGACAGAGTGGCCTGGAGAGCTCACTGAAGAACAGACTGAGGTCTCTCTGCTCTGAGATAGAGGGTTAGAAACGGTCTCTTCTGCTCTGACTCGTGGAAGAGACATGGAAAGCCGCCAGGGAAAGATGCCAGAGAACAAAAGCCCTAAAGACTGATTCCCACTGAGCCCATCCCCTGCCACAGGGGCGCAGGGCAACTCCACCCAAACAGGGTTGCCTGAGTAACAGCATGGCAGGCCCTTCCCACAGAAGACAGGCTGGGAAAACAAGAGGCCAGCAACTCTAAGGTCCCAAGAAAACAGGTGCATCTTGCTTGGGTTCTGGTCAATAATTTGGACTCTATACATTCCCTCAAACACCCATCAACAGAATGACTAGGAGGAGGAGCCTCCAAAACAGAAAAGACTCAGAGATTATGACTTATGCTGTAGATTTACAAATGGATGCAGACATAACCAAGATGTCAGAGATGGAATCCAGGCTAGCAATTGTGAAGACAATGGCTAGAATGGAGAAATCAATTAATGGCAACATAGAGTCTCTAAGGGCAGAAATAAAAGGTGGATTGGCAGAACTTAAAAATGCTATCAATGAGATCCAATCAAATCTAGATAATCTAACAGCTAGGGTAACTGAGACAGAAGAGAGAATAAGCGATCTGGAAGACAGTATAATAGATAAAAAGGGAAAAGAGGAGGCCAGGGAAAAACAACTCAGAATCCATGAAAATAGAATCAGAGAAATAAGTGACACCATGAGTCGTTCCAATGTCAGAATCATTGGAATCCCGGAGGGAGTGGAGAGAGAGAGAGGACTAGAAGATGTATTTGAGCAAATCGTAGCTGAGAATTTCCCTAATCTGGGGAATGAAACAAACATTCGAGTCCTAGAGGCAGAGAGGACCCCTCCTAAGATCAAGGAAAACAGGCCAACACCCTGGCATGTAATAGTAAAACTTGCAAATCTTAGAACCAAGGAAACCATCTTAAGGGAAGTTAGAGGGAAGAGATTCCTTACCTACAGAGGGAGGAACATCAGAATAACATCAGACCTATCCACGGAGACCTGGCAAGCCAGAAAGGCCTGGCAAGACATATTCAGGGTACTAAATGAGAAGAACATGCAGCCAAGAATACTTTATCTGGCAAGGCTTTCATTTAGAATGGATGGAGAGATGCAGAGCTTCCATGACCGGCAGAAGTTGAAAGAATATGTGACCACTAAGCCGGCCCTGCAAGAAATATTAAGGGGAGTTCTATAAAAGGAGAAAGACCCCAAGAGTGATCTACAATAGAAATTTACAGGGACAATCTATAAAAACAACATCTTCACAGGCAACATGATGACAATTAATTCATATCTTTTAATAATCACTCTCAATGTGAATGGCCTAAACGCTCCCATAAAACGGCACAGGGTTGCAGATTGGATAAAAAGACAGGACCCATCCATATGCTGTCTACAAGAGACTCATTTTGAACCTAAAGATACATCCAGACTGAAAGTGAAGGGATGGAGATCCATCTTCCATGCCAGCAGACTTCAAAAGAAAGCTGGGGTAGCAATTCTTATATCAGACAAATTAGATTTTATACTAAAGTCTGTAATAAGAGACACAGAAGGACACTATATCATTCTTAAAGGGTCTATCCAACAAGAAGATCTAACAATTGTAAATATCTATGCCCCCAACATGGGAGCAGCCATATACATAAGCCAACTGTTAACCAAAATAAAGAGTCATATTGATAATAATACATTAATTGTAGGAGACCTCAATACTCCACTCTCAGCAATGGATAGATCATCTAAGCAGAAAATCAACAAGGAAACAAGAGCTTTGAATGATACATTGCACCAGATGGACCTCATAGATATTTACAGAACATTCCACCCTAAAACAACAGAATACTCATTCTTCTCGAGCGCACATGGAACTTTCTCCAGAATAGACCATATACTGGGTCACAAATCAGGTCTCAACCGATACCAAAAGACTGAGATTATTCCCTGCATATTCTCAGACCACAATGCTCTAAAACTGGAACTCAATCACAAGAAAAATTTGGCAGAAATTCAAACACTTGGAGCTAAAGACCACTCTGCTCAAGAATGTTTGGGTCAACCAAGAAATCAAAGAAGAACTTAAACAATTCATGGAAATCAATGAGAACGAGAACACATCGGTCCAAAACCTATGGGATACTGCAAAGGCGGTCCTAAGGGGGAAATACATAGCCATCCAAGCCTCACTCAAAAAAACAGAAAAATCCCGAATTCACCAACTAACTCTACACCTTAAAGAACTAGAGAAAAAGCAACAAATGACGCCTAAGCCACGCATTAGAAGAGAAATAATTAAAATTAGAGCAGAAATCAATGAATTAGAAACCAGAAACACAGTAGATCAGATCAACGAAACTAGAAGTTGGTTCTTTGAAAGAATTAATAAGATTGATAAACCACTGGGTTTGTTTCCTGGAGTCCAGAGTCTCTCATGGTTTGTCTCCCTCTCTGATTTCTTCCCATTCTGTTTTCCCTCCCTTCCCCTGTGGATATTTTTTAGATAGAGAAATTATTTTTAATAAAGTGGATTTCGGGGGGCGGAGCAAGATGGCGGAGGAGTAGGAGACCTGGATTTCGTCTCCTCTCAGGAATTCAGCTGGATAGGGATCAAACCATTCTGAACACCTACAAACTCAACAGGAGATCGAAGAAAAGAAGAGCAACAACTCTCTCATCAGAAAAGCGACCACTTTCTGGAAGGTAGGACGTGCGGAGAAGTGAATCCGAGGCGAGATTCGGGAGGATAGACGGCGGGGGAGGGGCCTCCGTCGGCCGCTTCTGGCAAGTGATAGAACCACGGAGCACAAAATCGGAACTTTTAGAAGTGGGCTCCGCTGAGGGACGTCGCTCTGGTGGCTAAGTGGGGGGTGGAACCCTCCGGGACAGTGTGGTCTCAGGACCCTCGGGGTCACAGAAAGACCGGGGGTGCCTGAGTGTGGCAGAGCTCCCAGGTATCGGAGCAGGGAAGCCGGCTGCAGAGGCGGAGCCCAGGCGCGGGCTCTCAGCTCGGGGTTGCCCTAAACCGTGATCCGCGGCACAGTCGGGCCCCTGCTCCTCCGGCAGGGACCCAACAAGCGGCAGATCCAGGGAGACTCACCTTCCTCCCCCGGGAGGAGCCGCGCGGGAGCGCACTGCAGGGATCTGCTGGGTTTGGAGACTCCACCCGGGGTCGGGTGCTAGAGATAGAGGCGCGCGGTTGCAGGCCGGGTGAGCACGGAGTGCGGCCGGAGACCGGGAGACGGGAGTGACTGACGGCTTTTCTCTGGGGGTTCACTGAGGAGCGGGGCCCCGAGTTCTCGGCTCCTCTGGGGCGGAGATTGGGAGGCGGCCATTTTCACTCTCCGCCTCCAAAGCTGTACGGAAAGCTCACAGGAAACAAAAGCCCCCGAGAGCAAACCCGAGCAGATTACTTAGCCGGGAGGGGGCAAGGGCGGGGCAATTCCGCCTCCAGCAGAGACATTTGGAAACCACGGCAACAGGCCCCTCCCCAGAAGATCAGCGAGAACAGCCAGCCAAGACCAAGTTTATCGATCAATGAGAACGGCAGAACTCCAGCGCTAAGGGACTACTGCACATAGAATTCACGGCTTTTTTACCATGATTCTTTAGTCTTTTAAAGTTAATTTTTTTTTAACTGTCTTTTTGTCTTATTACTTCTTTTTGAATTTTTCTTTTTCCCTTTTTCAACCAACATCTTAACAATCCCTTTTTAAAAAAAAAAAAAACATTTTTATTTTTCATTTTTAGAGTCATATTCTATCCCTTCATAGTAGTTACCCATATTTTTGGCTTATATATATAAGTTGTTCTCTCTTTAAAATTTTGAGATAGTTTCTTCTAACAGATTAAAATATACCCTAAATCTCTAGTATATGGTGCTTTCTATTCCCCTGCCTGATCACATCCTCTCCCCCCTTTTTTTTTCTCTTTTTCTTTTTTCTTTTTTTAAATCCTCTTCTTTCTTTTTTCAAACAACTTCTTATCAATTCCTTTTATAACATTTTTTATAATTTCCATTTTTACAGTCATATTCCATCCCTTCATCATATCAACCCTTATTTTTGTACATATATAAATTTTTCTTTCTTTAAAATTTTGGGAGGCACTTTCTTCTAAAAGACGAAAATACACCCCAAATCAAATGTGTGGCACTGATCTATATACCATATAGATCATATTTGATCACATTCTGGTTTTCCTTTTGTTGTTGTTGTTTTGTTTTGTTTGTTTTTGTTTTTATCTTTCTTTTTTATTTATTTTTTTCTTTTTCTTTCTTCTCTCTTTCCCTTTCTTATCCCACTGCTTCAGGTCTTTTCTGATTTGTTTAGAGTATATTTTCTGGGGACGTGGGTACTCTGCTAGCATTTTGTTCTCTCATTAATCTATTCTCCTCTGCACAAAATGACAAGACGGAAAAAATCACCCCAACAAAAAGAACAAGAGGTAGTACCGACTGCCAGGGACCTACTCAATATGGACATTAGTACGATGTCAGATCTAGAGTTCAGAATCATCACTTTAAAGATACTAGCTGGGCTTGAAAAAAATATGGAAGTGATTAGAGAAACCCTTTCTGGAGAAGTAAAAGAGCTAAAATCCAACCAAGTAGAAATCAAAAAGGCTATTAATGACGTGCAATCAAAAATGGGGGCGCTAACTGCTAGAATAAATGAGGCAGAAGAGAGAATCAGTAATATAGAAGATGAAATGATGGAAAATAAAGAAGCTGAGAAAAAGAGAGATAAACAACTACTGGATCACGAGGGCAGAATTCGAGAGATAAGCGATACCATAAGACGAAACAACATTAGAATAATTGGGATCCCAGAAGAAGAAGAAAGAGAGAGAGGGCCAGAAGGTATAATGGAGCAAATTATAGCAGAGAAGGTCCCCAATTGGGGAAAGAAACAGGCATGAAAATCCAGGAAGCACAGAGAACCCCTCTCAAAATCAATAAAAATAGGTCAACTCCCCGACATCTAATAGTAAAACTTACGAGTCTCATAGACAAAGAGAAAATCCTGAAAGCAGCTCGGGAGAAGAGATATGTAACCTACAAGGGTAGAAACATTAGATTGGCAACAGACCTATCCACAGAGACCTGGCAGGCCAGAAAGGACTGGCATGATATATTCAGAACACTAAAGGAGAAAAATATGCAGCCAAGAATACTCTATCCAGCTAGGCTGTCATTGAAAATTGAAGGAGAGATAAAAAGCTTCCAGGACAAACAAAAACTAAAGGAATTTGCAAACACAAAACCAGCCCTACAGGAAATCTTGAAAGGGGTCCTCTAAGCCAAGAGAGACCCTAAAACCAACATAGACCAGAAAGGAACACAGACAATATACGGTAACAGTCACCTTACAGGCAATACAATGGCACTAAATTCCTATCTTTCAATAGTTACCCTGAATGTAAATGGGCTCAATGCCCCAATCAAAAGACACAGGCTAACAGACTGGATTAAAAAACAAGACCCATCAATATGCTGTCTGCAAGAGACTCATTTTAGAACCAAAGACACCCCCAGATTGAAAGTGAGGGGGTGGAAAACCATTTACCATGCTAATGGACACCAAAAGAAAGCTGGGGTGGCAATCCTTATATCAGACAAAGTAGATTTTAAACCAAAGACTGTAATAAGAGATGAGGAAGGACACTATATCATACTTAAAGGATCTATCCAACAAGAAGATCTAACAATTGTAAATATCTATGCCCCTAACATGGGAGCAGCCAATTATATAAGGCAATTAATAACAAAAGCAAAGAAACACATCGACAACAATACAATAATAGTGGGGGACTTTAACATTCCCCTCACTGAAATGGACAGATCGTCTAAGCAAAAGATCAACAAGGAAATAAAGACTTTAAATGACACACTGGACCAAATGGACTTCACAGACATATTCAGAACATTCCACCCCAAAGCAACGGAATACACATTCTTCTCTAGTGCCCATGGAACATTCTCCAGAATAGATCACATCCTAGGTCATAAATCAGGTCTCAACCGGTACCAAAAGATTGGGATCATTCCCTGCCTATTTTCAGACCACAATGCTTTGAAACTAGAACTCAATCACAAGAGGAAAGTCGGAAAGAACTCAAGTACATGGAGGCTAAGGAGCATCCTACTGAAGAATGAATGGGTCAACTAGGAAATTAAAGAAGAATTAAAAAAATACATGGAAACCAATGAAAATGAAAACACAACTGTTCAAAATCTTTGGGATGCAGCAAAGGCAGTCCTAAGAGGAAAGTATATAGCAATACAAGCCTTTCTCAAGAAACAAGAAAGGTCTCAAGTACACAACCTAACCCTACACCTAAAGGACCTGGAGAAAGAACAGCAAATAAAGCCTAAACCCAGCAGGAGAAGAGAAATCATAAAGATCAGAGCAGAAATCAATGAAATAGAAACTAAAAGAACAGTAGAACAGATCAACGAAACTAGGAGCTGGTTCTTTGAAAGAATTAACATGATTGATAAACCCCTGGCCAGACTTCTCAAAAAGAGAAGAGAAATGACCCAAATCAACAAAATCATGAATGAAAGAGGAGAGATCACAACCAACACCAAAGAAATACAAACAATTCTAAGAACATATTATGAGCAACTCTATGCCAGCAAATTAGATAACCTGGAAGAGATGGATGCATTCCTAGAGATGTATCAACTACCCAAACTGAACCAGGATGAAATAGAAAACCTGAACAGACCTCTAACCACTAAGGAAATTGAAGAAGTCATCAAAAATCTCCCAAAAAACAAAAGCCCAGGGCCAGATGGCTTCCCAGGGGAATTCTAACAAACCTTTCAAGAAGAATTAATACCTATTCTTCTGAAACTGTTCCAAAAAATAGAAGCAGAAGAAAAACTTCCAAACTCATTTTATGAGGCCAGCATTACCTTGATCCCAAAACCAGACAAAGACCCCATCAAAAAGGAGAATTACAGACCAATATCCCTGATGAACATGGATGCAAAAATTCTCACCAAAATACTAGCCAATAGGATCCAACAGTACATTAAAAGGATTATTCACCATGACCAAGTGGGATTTATCCCTGGGCTTTAAGGTTGGTTCAACATCCGCAAATCAATCAATGTGATACAATACATTAACAAAAGAAAGAACAAGAATCATATGATCCTCTCAATAGATGCAGAAAAAGCTTTTGACAAAGTACAGCATCCTTTCTTGATCAAAACTCTTCAGAGTATAGGGATCAAGGGTACATACCTCAACATCATAAAAGCCATCTATGAAAAACCTACAACAAATATTATTCTCAATGGGGAAAAACTGAGAGCTTTCCCCCTAAGGTCAGGAACGCGGCAGGGATGTCCACTATCACCACTGCTATTCAACATAGTATTGGAAGTCCTAGCCACAGCAATCAGACAACAAAAAGAAATCAAAGGCATCCAAATTGGCAAAGAAGAAGTCAAACTCTCACTCTTTGCAGATGATATGATACTTTATGTGGAAAACCCAAAAGACTCCACCCCAAAACTGCTAGAACTCATACAGGAATTCAGTAAAGTGGCAGGGTATAAAATCAATGCACAGAAGTCAGTGGCTTTCCTATACACCAACAACAAGACAGAAGAAAGAGAAATTAAGGAGTCCATCCCATTTACAATTGCACCCAAAACCATAAGATACCTAGGAATAAATCTAACCAAAGAGACAAAGGATCTATACTCAGAAAACTATAAAATACTCATGAAAGAAATTGAGGAAGACACAAAGAAATGGAAAAACGTTCCATGCTCATGGATTGGAAGAACAAATATTGTGAAGATGTCAATGCTACCTAGAGCAATCTACACATTCAATGCAATCCCCATCAAAATACCATCCACTTTTTTCAAAGAAATGGAACAAATAATCCTAAAATTTGTATGGAACCAGAAAAGACCCCGCATAGCCAGAGGAATGTTGAAAAAGAAAAGCAAAGCCGGCGGCATCACAATTCCGGACTTCCAGCTCTATTACAAAGCTGTCATCATCAAGACGGCATGGTACTGGCACAAAAACAGACACATAGATCAGTGGAACAGAATAGAGAGCCCAGAAATGGACCCTCAACTCTATGGTCAACTCATCTTTGACAAAGCAGGAAAGAATGTCCAATGGAAAAAAACAGTCTCTTCAACAAATGGTGTTGGGAAAATTGGATAGCCACATGCAGAAGAATGAAACTGGACCATTTCCTTACACCACACACAAAAATAGACTCCAAATGGTTGAAAGACCTCAATGTGAGACAGGAGTCCATCCAAATCCTAAAGGAGAACACAGGCAGCAACCTCTTTGACCTCAGCCGAAGCAACTTCTTCCTAGAAACATCGCCAAAGGCAAGGGAAGCAAGGGCAAAAATGAACTATTGGACTTAATCAAGATAAAAAGCTTTTGCAAAGCAAAGGAAACAGTCAACAAAACCAAAAGACAACCGACAGAATGGGAGAAGATATTTGCAAATGACGTATCAGATAAAGGGCTAGTATCCAAAATCTATAAAGAACTCATCAAACTCAACACCCAAAGAACAAAGAATCCAATCAAGAAATGGGCAGAAGACATGAACAGACATTTTTCCAAAGAAGACATCCAAATGGCCAACAGACACATGAAAAAGTGCTCAATATCGCTCGGCATCAGGGAAATCCAAATCAAAACTTCAATGAGATACCACCTCACACCAGTCAGAATGGCTAAAATTAACAAGTCAGGAAACGACAGATGTTGGCGGGGATGCGGAGAAAGGGGAACCCTTCTACACTGTTGGTGGGAATGCAAGCTGGTGCAGCCACTCTGGAAAACTGTATGGAGGTTCCTCAAAAAGTTGAAAATAGAGCTACCATACGATCCAGCAATTGCACTACTGGGTATTTACCCCAAAGATACAAAAGCAGGGATCCGAAGGGGTACGTGCACCCTGATGTTTATAGCAGCAATGTCCACAATAACCAAACTGGAAAGAGCCAAGATGTCCATCGACAGATGAATGGATAAAGAAGAGGTGGTATATATATACAATGGAATATTATGCAGCCATCAAAAGGAATGAGATCTTGCCATTTGCAACGACGTGGATGGAAGTGGAGGGTATTATGTTCAGTGAAATAAGTCAACCAGAGAAAGACATGTATCATATGATCTCACTGATATGAGGAATTCTTAATCGCAGGAATCAAACTGAGGGTTGTTGGAGTGGGGGGTGGGGTGGGAGGGATGGGGTGACTGGGTGATAGACACTGGGGAGGGTATGTGCTCTGGTAAGCGCTGTGGATTGTGCAAGACTGTTGAATCTCAGATCTGTACCTCTGAAACAAATAATGCAATATATGTTAAGAAAAAAAAAAAGAAGAAGAAGAAGAAGGTAGCGGGAGGGGAAGAATGAAGCGGGGGAAATCGGAGGGGTAGACAAACCATGAGAGAGGATGGACTCTGAAAAACAAACAGGGTTCTAGAGGGGAGGGGGGTGGGAGGATGGGTTAGCCTGGTGGTGGGTATTGAGGAGGGCACATTCTGCATGGAGCCCTGGGTGTTGTGCACAAACAATGAATCATGGAACACTTCATCTAAAACTAATGATGTAATGTATGGGGATTAACATAAGAATAAAAAATTAAAAAAAAAAAAGATTGATAAACCACGGGCCAGACTTATCCAAAAGAAAAGAGAAAGGACCCAAATTAATAAAATTATGAATGAAAGGGGAGAGATCACGACTAACACCAAGGAAATAGAAACAATTATTAGAAATTATTATCAACAACTATATGCCAATAAACTGAGCAATCTGGATGAAATGGAGGCCTTCCTGGAAACCTATAAGCTGCCTGACTGAAACAGGAAGAAATTGACAACCTGAATAGGCCAATAACCAGTAACGAGTTTGAAGCAGTGATCAAAAGCCTCCCAAAAAACAAGATTCTAGGGCCTGATGGATTCCCTGGGGAATTCTACCAAACATTCAAAGAAGAAATCATACCTATTCTACTGAAGCTGTTTCAAAAAATAGAAACAGAAGGAAAACTTCCAAACTCATTCTATGAGGCCAGCATTACCTTAATCCCCAAACCAGGCAAAGACCCCATCAAAAAGGAGAATTTCAGACTGATATCCCTGATGAATATGAATTCCAAAATCCTCAACAAAATCCTAGCTAATAGGATCCAACAATACATTAAAAGGATCATCCACCACGACCAAGTGGGATTTATCCCAGGGATGCAAGGGTGGTTCAACATTCGCAAATCAATCAATGTGATAGAACACATTAATAAGAGGAGGGAGAAGAACCATATGGTCCTCTCAATTGATGCAGAAAAACCATCTGACAAAATAGAGCATCCTTTCCTGATTAAAACTCTCCAGAATATAGGGATAGAGGGAACATTCCTCAAGCTCATAAAATCCATCTATGAAAAACCCACAGTGAATATCATCCTCAATGGGGAAAAGCTGAGAGCCTTTCCCTTAAGATCAGGAACACGTCAAGGGTGCCCACTCTCACCACTGTTGTTCAACATAGTACTAGAAGTCCTAGCAACAGCAATCAGACAACAAAAAGAAATAAAAGGTATTCAAATTGGCAAAGAAGAAGTCAAACTCTCTCTCTTCGCAGACGACATGATACTTTATGTGGAAAACCCAAAAGACTCCACCCCCAAATTACTAGATCTCATCCAGCAATTCAGTAATGTGGCAGGATACAAAATCAATGCACAGAAATCAGTTGCTTTCTTATACACTAACAACGCAACTGTAGAAAGAGAAATTAAAGAAACGATTCCATTTACAATAGCACCAAAAACCGTAAGATACCTTGGAATAAACCTAACCAAAGAGGTAAAGGATCTATACTCTAGGAACTACAAAACACCCATGAAAGAAATTGAGGAAGACACAAAAAGATGGAAAAATATTCCATGCTCATGGATCGGAAGAATAAATATTGTTAAAATGTCTATGCTACCCAGAGCAATCTATACCTTCAATGCCATCCCGACCAAAATTCCAATGACATTTTTCAAAGTGCTGGAACAAACAATCCTAAAATTTGTATGGAATCAGAAAAGACCCCGAATCGCCAAGGAGATGTTGAAAAAGAAAAACAAAGCTGGGGGCATCACGTTGCCCAATTTCAAGCTATATTACAAATCAGTGATCACCAAGACAGCATGGTACTGGCACAAAAACAAACATACAGACCAATGGAACAGAATAGAGAACCCAGATATGGACCCTCAACTCTATGGTCAAATAATCTTCAACAAAGCAGGAAAAAACATGCAATGGAAAAAAGACAGTCTCTTCAATAAATGGTGCTGGGAAAATTGGACAGCCACATGCAGAAGAATGAAACTCGATCATTCTCTAACACCACTCACAAGGATAAACTCAAAGTGGATGAAAGACCTCAATGTGAGACAGGAATCCATCAAAATCCTAGAGGAGAACATAGGCAGTAACCTCTTTGACATCGGCCACAGCAACTTCTTTCAAGATACATCTCCAAAAGCTAGTGAAACAAAAGCAAAAATGAACTTTTGGGACTTCATCAAGATAAAAAGCTTCTGCACAGCCAAGGAAACAGTCAACAAAACAAAGAGGCAACCCACAGAATGGGAGAAGATATTTGCAAATGACACTACAGATAAAGGGCTGGTATCCAAAATCTATAAAGAACTTCTCAAACTCAACACCCAAAAAACAAATAATCAAGTCAAAAAGTGGGCAGAAGAGATGAACAGACACTTCTCTGAAGAAGACATACAAATGGCTAACAGACACATGAAAAAATGTTCATCATCATTAGCCATCAGGGAAATCCAAATCAAAACCACACTGAGATACCACCTTACACCAGTTATAATGGCCAAAATGGACAGGGAAAGAAACAACAAATGTTGGAGAGGTTGTGGAGAAAGGGGAACCCTCTTACACTGTTGGTGGGAATGCAAGTTGGTACAGCCACTTTGGAAAACAGTGTGGAGGTGCCTCAAAAATTTAAAAATAGAGCTACCCTATGACCCAGCAATTGCACTACTGGGTATTTACCCCAAAGACATAGATGTAGTGAAAAGAAGGGCCATATGCACCCCAATGTTCATAGCAGCAATGTCCGCAATAGCCAAACTGTGGAAAAGCCAAGATGCCCTTCAACAGATGAATGGATAAAGAAGATGTGGTCCATATATACAATGGAATATTACTCAGCCATCAGAAAGGATGAATGCCCAACTTTTACATCAACATGGATGGGACTGGAGGAGATTATGCTAAGTGAAATAAGTCAAGCAGAGAAAGTCAATTATCATAGGGTTTCACTTATTTGTGGAACATAAGGAATAACATGGAGGACATTAGGAGAAGGAAGGGAAAAATGGGGGGGGGGAATTGGAGGGAGAGATGAACCATGAGAGACTATGGACCTGAGAAACAAACAGGGTTCTAGAGGGGAAGGGGGGGGATTGGTTAGCCCAGCGATGGGTATTAAGGAGGGCACATGGGTGTTATACAAATGTGGATCACTACATCAAAAACGAATGATGTATTGTATGGTGACTAACATAATATAATAAAATTAAAAACTACAAAAAAAAATACTAAATGAACTAAAAGAACTAAATAAACAACCAAAAAAAAAAAAAAAAAAAAACCACAAACATATATCAATGCTGGAGTACATTTTTAAACATGATATATTCATACACTAGAATACAAACAATAATGAAAATAAATCAATGATTGCTAGTGTCATGAATTAATCAATATTGAGAGAAAGAAGCCAAATACAGAGAAAACTCATACCAGTGATCATAAAAAAATACCTTTATATAAAGTTCAAAAACAATACAAATCTAGTCTGAGGAGTTCTATGGATCTACTTCCCAATGACACTGATGAATATTTTTAAAATAATAACCACTTACAGTCTCCAGAAATGACTCTAAAGGCATATCATAGAGAAGAAAGTTTTTTCAAGAAAATCTACTAAAACTCAGTAAGAATAGGAATATACTGTGTTATTTGAATGAAACCCATTCCCTTCCTTCCCCCTGCTGACTCAGCAAGATGGAAGTCTCACTCCACATTGGGTCAGACAAGAACACATACTCTTCCCACAAGCTCTGAGTTGGAGGCCTATCTTCCTGGAATGTGCAGGACATCAGCATTTCTCCTCCTTTGCCCAGCTGGCTGTTCCAGGTGAGTACAGCCAGGACATGAGGCTTTTCTTCTTATAGCTAGCCTTACTTAATGGCTGGGGGCTCCAACTTGAGCAAGAACCATTGATAATACTAGAGCCCTGATCACCCCTGTCCCTGCTTCTAAGGTACTGATTTCACACCAGGAGAGATATGTTAAGACCTGAGGCCACTAACCCCTTTCTCCACCAAACACTCATAGCCTAAAACTGGAATATCACTCTGAGGGAAGTGTACTATTGTCCCTAATCCCAGCCCCAGAGCCCTGGCTCACAAAAATTGCCTGAAAGAAGCAGCAGGATGTAAAACACAGAGCTCCTAAACTCTTCCCAAAGGATCTAACTTCATTTGCAACACAATATAGAGAAGTACAAGCCTAAGAGCATATATCAACAGAAGATGTTATGGTCAAGGGCACTTGGGAGGAAAAAACAAAACACTACTAAATAAGCAATAGTCAACAGGAAATCAGAGGGAAATTAGAAAATATTTTATATTTCCAGATGAATGGAAATGAAGATATAGGATCCCAAAACTTATACCAAAATTTATATTTTAAATGCCCATATTTTAAAAAGCAAAAGCAATCAAATCAATAGTCTTACCTTCCACCTTAAGACAATGGAAAAAAAAGACCAAACAAGTCTTATAGCAAAAAGAAGGAAAAACATAATAAACAGTAGAACAGAAATAAATGAAATAAAAAAATAGAGACAATGGAGCAAATCAATAGAACCGAATATTGGTTCTTTGAAAAAATAACAAAATTAATAAATTTTTAACTAGATCAAGAAAAAAAAAAGAGACTCAAGATGTATGCATTAATGTAATTTTTGTATCATATCAACCATATCTCATTTTTGTATCAAATCAAAAGTTTTGTATCAAATCAATTATACCTCCATATATCAATAAAATTTTTAAAAATAAGACTTGAATTATTATAATCAAAAGTGAAAGAGGGGGCATTATTACCAACCTTAGAAAAATAAAAAGGGGACATTATTACTAACCTTAGAAAAATAAGAATTAAAAAGGAACACTGTGAACAACTGTATGGCAGTATATTAGATAAGTTGAATGAAATGGACAGATTCTCAGCAAGACATAAACTACCAAAACTAACTCAAGAAGAAACAGGCAATCTGAATAGACCTATATTGAATTTGTAATAAGAAACCTACTGGGGCACCTGGCTGGCTCAGTTGGTGGAGCATCTGACTCTTGATCTCAGGGTTGTAAGTTTAAGCCCAATGTTGGGTGCTGAGCCTACTTAAAAAAAGAAAAAGGAAAAGAAAGGAAACCTACCTACAAAGGAAAGTCTAGGCCCAGATGCATTATTGGTGAATACCATCAAACATTTAGAGGAGAATTCACAAGCTCTTTCAAAACCTAGACAAAGATGGTACACTTCCCAACTCATTCTATTACCCTGATGCCAAAACCAGACAAAAGCATTATAAGAAAACTACAGACCAAAATCCCTTATGAATATGTATGCAAAAAGTCTTAACAAAACTCTAGCAAATGAAATCCCGCAACATATGCAAAGGATCATAGACCATGAACAAGTGGAATTTATTTCACATATACTTAAGCTTGGTTTAACATCTGAAAATCAATTAATGTAATATACCATATCAGTAGAATAAAAAACAAAAATCACATTAATGTAAAGAAGGATAAAAATCATATTGATTATCTGAATAGATACAGAAAGAACATTTTTTAAAAATCCAACATCCTTTCATGATAAGAACATTCAATAATCTAGGAATAGAAGGAAACTTCCTCAACTTGATAAAGAGCATCTACAAAAAAACCTTCATAGTTAATGTCATACTTACTGGTGAAAGACTGGATATGTTTCTCCTAAGATCAGAAAGGAAACAAGGATGTCTGCCCTTACCACCTTTATTCAGTGTTGTACTGGGGGTTCTAGCCAGGGGAACCGGGCAAGAAACATAAATAAAAGGCATTCAGATTAGAAAGGAAGATGTAAAAATAACTCTATTCCCAGATGGCATGATTTTGTATATAGAAAATCCTAAGGAGTCCTCTAAAAAGCTACTAGAACTAATAAAATGATTCAGCAAAGGTATAGGGTACATTAGTAATATATGAAAGTCAATTGTATCTCTCTACACTAGCAATGAACAATCTGAAAATAAAATTTAGCAAATAATTCCATTCATAATAACATCAAAATTAATAAAATGTATAAAAATAAATTTAACATGAGAAGTATAAAATTTATATTCTGAAAAATACAAAATATTGCTGAAAGAAATTACAGGTCCAGTAAATGGGGGAAAACCCCATGTTCATGAATCAAGAGTTAATATGGTGAAGATGGCAATGTTCCTTAATTTAGTTTGATATTCAATGCAATCTCTGTCCGAATCCCAGTAGATTGCTTTGTAGAAATTGACTAGCTGACTTCAACATTTTTATGGGATTACAAAAGACCCAGAATATCCAAAATACTCTTTTTTAAAAATATTTATTTATTTGAGACAGAGAGAGCAAGCACATGCATGAGTCGGGGGAGGGGGAGTGGGAGAAGCAGATTCCCCGATAAGCAGGGAGCCAGAGGTGGAGCTCGATCCCAGGACTCCAGAACCATTACCTGAGCTCAAGGCAGACACTTAACCAATTGAACCACCCAGGCACCCCCAAAACAGTCTTTAAAAAGAAAAGTAATCACATTTTCCAATTTCAAAACTTACTACAAACCAATAGTAATCAAGACATAATGGCAGGATAATATAGATAAGTGGAATAAATTGGGAGTCCAGAAGTAAAACAAGACATCTATGGTCAACTGATTTTAACAAGGGTACCAAGAGTGGTACACTTCAACAGGGAAAGAATACCCTTTCCAACAAATGGTCTGGAGAACACATACAAAAGAATAAACATTTATTCTTTCTTTATACTGTGCACCAAAATTAACTCAAAATGGGTCAAAGACATAAAGGTTAGAGCTAAAATGATAAAACTCTTAATAAAAGATATGGAGTTAAGCCTTTATGAACTCAGATTAAGCAAATGGATTCTTAAATATGATACCAAATATTGAAAAACAAAAAATTGATAAATTGCACTTCATAAAAATTAAAAATATTTTCCTTCAAAAGACACTATCAAGAAAGTGAACAGACAACCCATAAAATGGAAGAAAAATATTTGCAAATCATATATCTATTAAGGAACTTTTCTCAGGGCTCCTGGGTGGCTCAATTGGTTAAGCGTCTGTCTTTGGTTCAGGTCGTGACCCTGACTTCCTGTCCTGGGATCAAGCCCCGAGTCAAGCTCCCTTCTCAGTGGGGAGTCTGCTTCTCCCTCTCCCTCCACTTCTCCCACAACTCATGCTCTTTCTCAAATAAATAATTTTTTTTTAAATAAGGAACTTTTCTCTAGGATATATAAAGAACTTTTACAATTCAACAATAAAAATACAAATAACCCAATTAAAAATGGGCAAACTGTATGGATAGATATTTCCAAACAAGATATACAAATAGCCAAGAAGCACATTAAAACATGCATGGCATCTTTCATCTTCAGGGAAATGGATATCAAAACCATTTTATGTTTACAATGATGGCAAAAGAAAACAACAGAAAATAACAAGTTTTAGAAAGGATATGAAAGAATAGCAACCCTCATACACTGCTAGTGGGAATGTAAAATGCTATAGACACTTCACAAAAAATATCTGGCAGCTCCTCAAATAACTAAACACACAATTACCACATGACCCAGCAATTTCACTCTTTAGTTTATACCCAAGAGAAATAAAAACATATGCCCATACAATAATGTGTACACAAACATTTATAACAGCATTATTCACAATATCCAAAAGGTGGAAAAAAACAAATGTTCATCAACTGATAAATGTTAAGCAAAGAGTGGTATAGCTATACAATGGAATATTATTTATATTATTACTCATATAAAATTGAATAAAAATGTTATTCATTCATATAAAAAGAAATAAAGTATAGATACATGGTACAACATGGATGAACCTTGAAAACATCATGCTAAGTGAAAGATGCCAGTCACAAAAATCACATAGTATATGATTCTATTTATATGACATGTCCAGAATAGGCAAATCTACAGAGACAGAAAGTACATTAGTGCTTGCTTAGGGCTATCATCCCTTATCCCCCTATTAATTGGGGAGATGATAGCTTTTTTTTTAACGTTATGTTAATTACCATACATTACATCATTAGTTTTTAAGAAGTATGGAGTTTCTTTTTGAGTTGATGAAAATGTTCTAAAATTGACTGTGCTGATGGTTGCATATCTCTGAATATATTAAATACATTAAACTGTATACTTTTAATGGGTGAATTATACGGTATATGGATTATACAATAATAAAACATATAATCAAAATTAATTTATGTAGTGATAATCAAAACAGTAATTATCTTCATATGAAGTGATTGTTGGCAGGGATCACAATAAATGTTTCTTGATTGCTTACACTATAATATTAAATTGACCTAGGTGTTGAGTTACTCTAGTGCATTCAAGTAAAAACAAAACAAAACAAAACCTACTGGTGATACAGTGATGATTTATACATGTATTTATATCAATGCTACTCTTATATTTAAGTTAAAAGATGGCAACAGAACCCCACATAAATGCACTTTTTCCTTTAGACAAGATGAAGTACCGGGATTGGATTTACATTCCCAACTGAAACAATTTAAAAACTGAAAAAAATATAACACTGTATGTCAGGGCACCTGGGTGGCTCAGTCGGTTAAGTGTCTGACTCTTGATTTCGGCTCAGGTCATGATCTCAGGGTTGTGAGATCAAGCCTCACATCAGGCTCTGCACTCAGTGCAGAGTCTGCTTAAGATTCTCTCTTTCCCTCTCCCTCTGCCCCTTTCCTCACTCATGCTCTCTTCTGTCTGCTGCATGGAGAGAGTTTTCAATCCACAGGACAGTAAGAAGGAACCCATGCTGAGCCTGGTGGTCTTTCTGAGCTCAGTAGATAAAAATGAGAGTCCTAGGAAGTCCAAGAGCTAGAATATTTAGGGCAGAATTTCAAAGAGAAGAATTATACATATATTACAAGCTCTGTAGGGCTCCCCAGGATCCCTCTTAGGAATTCAGCTGACTATTGATGTGTGCATGGGGGTGGGGAAATTCAGAGACTAATGAAAGAATCACCTGAAAGAATGAGTGCAATAGTCTGTGGGACTCAAAATGGGCTGAAAAGAGTGTCTGTTCACACTAAGCACAGTACAAAATCTAAGTCATGAGATATTATGTAGAATACACAGAAGGGTCCTGCCTCAGAAGTAGGAAATAATTAGCCCACTCTAATCCCATATAACAAATCTTTAAAAAAAAACCCAAAGGATTAAACTGTTTCCAAGTAATTTAACTGCATCCTAAAACAAAACTCAGAGATATTTATAAAACTACAAAAATATCCAGCAACTAACAAGGTAAAATTTATGCAATCAAGTATTATCAGGCATCAAAATAAGCAAGAAATACAATTCACAAATAGGAGAAAAACATTCAATTAAGATGGAACCAGAATAGCTAGAGAAGCTAGAATTAGTAGTAAGGATCTTGAAACAGTGGTTATAACTACATTCTCTATGTTCATGAAGTTAAACAGATATGAGGGAGACATAAAAGACCAAGTCAAACTTTTTATTTTTTTTAATTGTTTTGAGTCAAACTTTTTAAACCAAAAAATATATAATGTCTGACATGAAATATACATAGGACTAAAAGCAGATTAGGTATTTTAGGAGAATCAATGAATGTGACACAGCAGTAAAAAGCATCCAAAATAAAACAGAGAGATTAAAAAATCTGATGAAATGAAAGACTATCAATGATCTGTGGGTCATTTCCATTCAGCCTAAATAATATGTGTAATAATAATACCTGAAAGTAAAGGACAAGATATTTGAAGAAATAATGGCTAAAACATTTCTGAATTTCATAAGCAGAAATACATGGAATCAAAATGTTAGGTGAATGTCATATATTTCTCTATATATGAAATCTGAAGAAAATGACTTTATTATTTATTTTTTTATTTATTATTTATTTTTATTAACATAATGTATTATCTGTTTCAGGGGTACAGGTGTGATTCATCAGTCTTACACAATTCACAGCACTCACCATAGCACATACCCACCCCAATGTCCATCACCCAGCCACCCCATCCCTCCCACCCCCCTCCACTCCAGCAACCCTCAGTTTGTTTCCTGAGATTAAGAGTCTCTTATGGTTTGTCTCCCCCTCCAGTTTTGTCGTTTCATTTTTCCCTCCCTTCCCCTATGATCCTCTGTCTTGTTTCTCAAATTCCTCATATCAGTGAGATCATATGATAATTGTCTTTCTCTGATTGACTTATTTCACTTAGCATAGAAAACTACTTGAAAGCATATGAGAATAAGATTGCAAACACAAATCATACATAGACAATCTTAGAAGTAGCCAGGAAAAAAAAAAACATAGAATAAATAGATGGTTAAAGATTTCTTATAGTAAACAATGCAAATGAGCAAATAGTAGAGCTATTTCTTTAAAGTGTTGATAGAGGAAAAAATACCCCAATCTGTAATTCTATACCCAGTGAAAATATCCTTCAAAGATAAATGAAAAATAAAGACTTTTTCAGACATTCAAAAGCTAAAAAGTTCTTCACCAAAAGACTACCACAACAAGAAATATTAAGGTAAGTATTATAAGTAGGAAGAATCTAATACCAGATACAGATATAGCAACAAAAAGCACCAAAACTACATGGGTAAATATGTGATTTTTTATTACTGTTTAAATACATAAAAAATACATGTGATTGTTCAAATAATGATAATACTAGTATAGAGTTTATAGCATATGGATAAGTAATATATATAATACATACATAATAGCATAAAGGGCATGGGGAGAAATGAAAGTATACTAATATAAAGTTCTGATACAATAAGTGATGTGGCATAATATCACATGAAGGTGAACTTTGGTAAGTTAAAGACATATGCTAGAAACTCCAAAGATACCAGTAAAATGATCAAATAGTTATAGCCATTGAACAAAAGAAATAAAACTGAGTCATAAAAATATTCAATTATTCAAAAAGAAGGCAGAAAAATAGGAAAAGGGGAGCAAAGTAAGAGAAGACAAGTGGCTAATAATTAGCAAAACCTAACCACATTGTAATCACATTAAATATAAATAAACTACTCCAATTAAAAGGCAGGGATAATCATTTTGGTTTTAAAAAGTAAAATCCAGGGTGCCTCAGTGGCTCAGTCAGTTGAGCATCTGACTCTTGTTGTTGGCTTAGGTCACGATCTCATGGGTCTAGACCCATGGTCAGGCCCCTCGCTCAGCGGGGAATCTGCTTGAAGGTTCTCTCCGTCTGCCCCCCACCCCCGACTCGCATGCATGCTCTCTCTCTAAAAATAAGTAGATAAATCTTTTTTAAAAAAGGAAAATCCAACTATATTCTGTCTACAAATATACTGTAAATACAAAGAAACAAATGGATTAGAATAAAAAGATTTTTAAAAATCGAAAGTGGGAGTCGCTACATTAATATGAAGCTAAGTAGATTACTTTCAGTAATTACTTTCAATTACTTTCAGTGATGAACAAATGCAATTTGAAATTTAAAACACAACACCATTTACATTAGTACCCCCAAAAATGACATTCATAGGTAATAAATCTAACAACATATGTACAAGATCTGTAGGAGAAAAACTATAAAATTCTGATGAAAAAAAAGAAATTAAAAAATGAAGATATACTTTATGTTCGTGAACAGGAAGACTCAAGATGTCAGTTCTCCCCAACTTGATCCATAGGTTCTATGCAACCATAATCCCAGTAAGTGATTTGGTGGATACAGACAAACTGATTCTAAAGGTTATAGGGAGAGACAAAAGACTCAGAATAGGTAACACAGAATTGAAAGAAAAGAACAAAGATGGAAGACTGATATTACTTGATTTCAAGGCCTACTATAAAGGCACAGTAATCAGGACACTATGGAACTGGCATAAGAACAATTAGATCAATAGAAGAGAATAGTGAGCCTAGAAATAGACCCACATAAATATGGTTAATTGACCTTTGACAAAAGAGTAAATGTAATACAAAAGAGGAAAGATAATCTTTTCAACATGATGCTAGAACAGCTGGATGTCTACATGTAAGAAAAATAATCTAGGCTCTATCTTACACCCTTCATGAAAACTAAATCAAAATTAATCATAGGCTTAAATGTAAAATGCAAAACTATAAAACTCCTAGAGGACAGCTTGGGGAAAAAAATCTAGATGACCTTGGTCTGATGATGGTTTTTTTAGATATAATACCAATGGAACAATCCATAAAGAAATATTTGATGGGGTGCCTGGGTGGCTCAGGTGGTTGAGCGTCTGACTCTTGGTTTCAGCTCAGGTCATGATCTCAAGGGTCATGAGATCGAGCCCCGGTCAGGCACCTCACTCAGTGGGGATTCTGCTTGAAGATTCTCTCCCTCTGCCCCTCCCCCTACTCTTTCTATCTAAAATAAATAAACAAATCTTTTAAAAAAGAAATATTTGATTAACTGGATTTCATTAAAATTAAAAAAAACATCAGCTTTGTGAAAGACACTGTCAAGAATGAGAAGACAAGCCACAGACTAGAATAAAGTACTTTCAAGGATCTATCTGATAAAGGCCCATCCAAAATACACAAAGAACTCTTAAAACCAACAAAAAGATAACAAACATCCCAATTAAAAAACAAAAAAATTTGAAAAGACACTTCACTGAGGAATGTGTAGAGATAGCAAATAGACATATGAAAAGATGCTCCACATTATTTGTCATTAGGGAATTGTAAATTAAAACAACAATGAGAATTAAGGAGGGCGCATTCTGCATGGAGCACTGGGTGTTATACACAAACAATGAATCATGGAACACTACATCAAAAACTAATGATGTAATGTATGGGGATTAACATAATAAAAACAACAACAACGAGATACCCCTACACATTTATGAGAATGACAAAAATCCAAAACACTGATAATACCAAATGCTGGCAAGGATGTGAAGCAATAGGGACTCTCATTCTATTCTGGTGTCAATGAAAAAATGGTAATGGCCACTTTGGAAGACAGTTTTTCAGTTTCTTACAAAATGAAACATACTGTTACCATAGGATTTTGCAGTCCTTGGTATTTATCCAAAAGAATTGAAAATCTGTGTCCAAATAAAACCTGCACACAGATGTTTATAGCAGTTTTATTCATAATTGCAAAAACTTAGAAGCAACCAAAATACTACTCTGTAACTGAATGGATAAATGTGGTACATCCATAAAATGAAATATTATTCAGTGTTAAAAAGAAATAAGCTATCAAGCATGATATGACACGAAGGAACACTCACTAACTGAAATAAGCCAATCCATAAAGGTTACAAACTATATGATTCTAACTCTATGACATTCTGGAAAAGGCAAAAGACAGTATAAAAGATCAGTGATTGTCAGAGATTAATGGGGAGGAGGGACAAATAGGCAAAGCGTAAAGCATTTTTAGGGCATTGGAATTCTTCTGTATTACAGAAGATACATATCTTTATACATCTGCCAAAACCCACTGAGTGTACAACACTTATATAAAGTATGGATTTGGGGTGATAATGGTATGTCAGTATAGTTCATGGATTTTTAACAAATGTACCATTCTTATGAGGGTTGTTGATGAGGGAGACTCTATACATGATGGAGGGATATAGGGAATATGAGAACTCTCTGATGTTCTGTTCAACTTTGCTGTGAACCAAAACCTGCTCTTTAGAAAAAAGTCTAATAGAGCTAAATGTCTAATATGAAAAAAAAAAAATAAAAAACCTAATAGGGCCTCAAGGAGAAATAGACAAATCCACAATTATTGTCAGATTTCAATATCCTTCCATAAATAATTGATATCAATAACTGATAGAACAAGGACAAAGAAAATAAGGATTGGAGCACTTGAATATCAATCAATTTGACCTAATTGACACCCCAAGAAAGCAAAATACATTTTTTCCCAAATATACATTGAACATTTTCCAAGGTGAACCCTATTTTAATCCATAAAAAATTAATTTTAAAATATTTCAAGTCATACAAAGTATTTTCTCTAGCCATAATAGAATAAAATTAGAAATTGAAGCAGAAGGATCTTTGAAAAATCTCCAAATGTTTGGAAACTAATATACTTCTAAATAACCAATGGATCAAAGAAGAAATCAAAAGGGAAATTAAAAAGTGTTTTAAAATGAATGAGGATACAACATATCAATTACATCTCTATCTACTAGCAATGAACAATCAGAAATGTAAATTAAAGCAATAAATACCATTTACAATAGCATCAAAATATAAAATCCTGAGAAGTAAATCTGATGTAAATAAAACCTGTACACTGAAAACTAAAAAGAATAGTCTGAAAGGAAACTGAAAAAGACCCAAATAGATGGAGAGATATACAATATGATTGGGTCATAAAATTCAGCATTTTAGGATGTTAATTGCCTCCAAATTAATTTTATACATTCAATACCACATTAATCAAAATCCTACCTTTCTTGAAAATTGAGACGTTAATTCTAAAATAATTACGTAAACAGAATATCCAAAAGAACCTAGAGAAAGAGCAAAGTTGGAAGACTTGTACTACCTGACTTCAAGGCACTATGATATTGGCATACCATTAACACATAATTAAAAGTTCAGAAACAGACCACACATATGTGGACAACTCATCTTTGAAAAGATACAATTTAAATTAGTCAAGAAATGACAGCCTTCTCAACAAACGTACTGGAATAATTGTGTATCAATATGCAAAAATATGAGGTCCAGTCCTTATCTCACACTATCTATAAAAATTAACTCCAAATAGATTAGAGACCAAAATGCAAAACCTAAAATTCTTAAACTATTAGAAAAAAATAAAGAAAAACATTTTGACTTTAGGGCAGTCCAAGAATTCTTATAGAAAACATTAAAATCGCAATCCATGAAAGAAAGATATATAAGTGGGATTTTATCAAAATTAAGAACACACCTCTTTGAAACACATTAAGAGAATGGAAAGAAAAACTACCAACTGGGAGAAGATATTTTATATTACATACACAGTAAGGGTTTTGTATCCAATTATGTAAAGATTTCTCAAAATTCAGTAAGAAAACAAACAACCCGATAAAAATAGCAAAATATTCGAGCAGTCACTTTACCAAAGAAGATATATCTTTCATAAATAAGCTTAATGTAAATATGCTCAATGTCAACAGTCAACAGAGAAATGTTTGTTAAAGCCACAAGGACATGCCCCTCCACATCTGTTAGATGAATGAGCATGAATTGAAATACTTTTATGATTCTGATACGAAAGAACAGATCTCATAGCATATATTTTTTCTCATTTTTAATAGTTCTTTTAATAATCTTTAATAATGATTTTAAAAGCTCTCAGTAAAACTTGGGGGCACAATAAAGGGAGGCTGGGAAAAAATGGAACTTTATTTCTTTTAAAATTTCTATTATCAAGTCACCCTATTGATTCACACATCTTGTTTGCCACTTTTAATTATGCAGCAAATGTGAGAAAGTACTCAAGGGATATAGTTTTTCCCTCAGCTTCAGGACCATCCATATATTAGATTAATGTAATGTAAATAAAGAAAATCTAGCTGATTGGAGAATAACACATGGGCAAATTGAGGCAGTATTTCGACTAAACCAAAATCAATCAGTAGTGTTTGATTACCAACTCCCCTCGTGCTATGTACAAATGCACAAACAAAATGATATTCAGAATTTTTAAATAATTGGATTAATAAAACGAGAAGTAAAACTCCAAACTGGAGGCATTTTGAGGTCTGGTGGCATTTTGAGGTCTGAGTACACTAAGTGTGTATGTTTGCAGCTGTCTGATGAATGAATATCCACCACAGCCTAATTCGTAGAAGCGAGTCCCAGCATTCTATGGGGCTAGCTGCTATAATCTGTTATTCCTCATCCTGGGTAAACAGTCTATTGGAAAAATCCCTGGCCCCTGCCTAATGCTATCACTTGTCTATTCTTCCAGCCCCTCAAAACCTCAACAAATATCTCTGTTTGTACAACATAAATTAGTAGGGAAAAAAAATTCGTCCAGGTTTATGATGACATTGCCATTCCCAAAGGTAAAAATGCTCATAGTATCTCAGGGTGTAAGAGGGACCTGAGTGCCTTTCTTTTTCAACTATATGTTTCCTACCAGTAAGGAAGCAGGAATACAAGCCACAAGGGAGAGAACAGAAAGTTCCTCCCCCAAGCAGGTGTTAGACCTGAAAGAAACGTGAAACCTGAACCTGTTTCTGGTGCATTTCCAGTCACTGACCTTTCAGGGCTTTCCTGTCCTCAACTGTGGAATGTATCCAGCTCTCTCCTGGAGAGGAAACTAATAATCTTCCTTCCTTCCTTCCCTCCTTCCTTCCCTCCTTCCTTCCTTCCTTCCTTCCTTCCTTCCTTCCTTCCTCCCTCCCTCCCTCCCTCCCTCCCTCCTTCCTTCCTCCCTTCCTCCCTCCATTCCTTCCTTCCTTCTTCAGCTCTTTAAGGGAACTGAAAGCACATGCGAATGGTTAACTCCTACTGAGACTAAAATACCGCTTCCATAGTTTACTAGGCATGATAATATCGCCCAGATTTGGTTCTGAATTCATTCGAAGAGAGGATTTTATCTTGTCCCATCCCCTGACATACACGCATGTGCGCACACACACATTTCTCCCCTTACAGTGCCTGGATAACCCTATTATTTCTTTCTTAGAGGAGTGAAACAGTACAAGTATCACTCACAATCAAGTTAGAGACTTAAAAATTGCAGAGATAATGAAATAATTATAAGAACAGTTCCTTTTAACTGGGATTTCCCACTTCCTTTTCTCTCTTACAGAATAGACATCTTGTACAAGGGAATTCATGCAGGCAAAACATGTAAAGCTTAAATAAAGTGTTAGACCAACTCTAGTGATCACATAGGAAGCTTGCTTGAAGCTCATATTGCAGCATAACATTTATGAATTGGCTCAAAGAGGGACAAACTGCCAGAGAAACAAAACTGAGCTGGTAGAGGCCATGTTGCAATGCATGGAGCCATCATTCCACTGGGAAGGCAACCCCAATCCAGTCACCAGTTCTCTACCACAGAGAGGACCTCCATCTTCTAATGTGATTTGTCAGTAAGTTTATCAAGTGTCAATTTCAATTTAGCTTTCTTAAATATTGAACTATTTGATTTTGCTTGTCTGTATTTTGTTTTTGTTTCCTTTCTTAAACCAAAAGGCAAATATCCACCATTTTGTGTATACTATGCTGTCCTGCAGTCTGAAGCTTATATTTAAGGTGACTTTCAATTTTTCTAGATGAAATAATCAAAGCAATACTCTCTGGTGCTTAACAATCCCAGTATGATAACCTCTGTATCTCCTCTTCTCCCATGGGTGGAAAGTGCCTACAGAAGGTCATCATGAGAATAGTCACTACTGAGGTTGACGGAGTGCCAATGGGAAGGTTATGCTTTCCCACTTGGAAGAGTTGGATTTTCTTTTCTTAATGATCCCCTTGGTCACAAAGATCATTCATTGCCATCTGCTCAAGAAACACAGAGGTTATAAGATGTTGGAAATCTAGATTCCTGTGGAAGAAACTTATGGAAGGGGAAGACAAGGAGCCGTTCAATTCTCTAGGTCTTGATAATTTAGCACATCAGATGGTTATCTGACTCATTGTTCCATAGAGAAAGAAACCCTTCCCTGTCCCTGGACCATTGGTTCTGATGCTCCCTATCTCAGCTTTGCAGCTACAATAGATCATATGGGACACCAGGTGTTTTCCACTGAGGGAACTTGGAAGTAGAAGGCAGAACTCACAGAGGAAGTGTGTTTTAGAATATTTCAACCCAGGGATGCTGTTCTTCAGTGGAAAACCTGAAACAGTGTGTCAGCAAAGTGAGAGAAAAGATTCCACATTATCTGCTATAAATGTTCTCTAAAATAGAAACACAGCTCTAACCCTCCTGTTCTACCATGGAGATCATACATTCCTCATCCAGGGAAGTCTGATTCCTAAGACTAAGAAATAAAGTACTGCCCTTAGGGACAGCATCTAGTGGCATGACATACTCTGGGCTCAAGAGTCAGAGACAACTAAATTCAAACTTCTACTCTGCTTATGCTATTCTAGCTCCGATCTTGGACTGATAAGTCAATCTCTCTGAGTCTCTCTTTTCTCCTCTGTAACATTGGTAGGGCAATAATTTGGAGGGAAGTTACAAGGTGAAAATGAGCTAATACAGAAAAAAAAGTTCCTTCTTCTAGTGCCTGTCATTCCTTAGTAGGTCCTCAATAAATGTTAACTCTCCACCCTCTTGAACACGTTGCTTTTCATTTCTTTTTTTTTTTTTAATTGAGGCTTGTGCATTAATTGTAACTCGGAGGTTTTCTGGATCCCAACTTAAGCAAGAATGTAACCCCTTTGTCATCGGTCTCATTCCCAGAATGCCATGCTCTTCCCAGAGTGTCTAACTATAGTAGAGGTCTGAAGTCAGGACACTCTCCCAAGGAGAGATTAAACACTGCAGCTGGAAGTCTGCATTATTGCTCTTCCGAGAGAGATTTATGGCTGTACTTAATGAATGCTAATAGTTTTCTTATCAGTGGGTAGCAATACAAACATTTTTGTGTATGGTAAGGTTAAAGTAAACCTTCAGAGTAGCTTTACAAAACTTGAAAGCTAATGATTAGTTCTTAACAAGCCCAGCTAATAACAGGAGCTCCTGGAAGACTATATAGGTCTCGCTTAGCCAGAATACATTATTCTTCAGTGTTTTACGATTTCACATCTGTCCTCTCAGAACTGGGCTGTCACATAAATGCATGCAGCTTTTGTGCTTTTCTTAAACCTCAAGGCAGTTGTACTCCAACCAATGTAATCTGGCTGCCGAGTAAAGGGAAGCCAAAAAAGCTTTCCTAATCAGTTAGCTTTGCAAATAGATTCAGCTTCAACTAACATTTTTTTGGGGGGGGGGCCACCCACTATTTATGGAGAATGTTGTTAGACTCTTTCACATATTTATGCCATTCAATCTTTCTAGTACCTCTTTAAGGTTTGGCTTCTGAGAAAACTGGAACTTTGAGAGGGCGTATGAGTTGTCCAAGGTCATGTTTTCAAACCTGTATCTGACTCCAAGTCCAATGCATTCAGCCCAGGTTGTTCACAGTACATTTCAAGGGCAGTAAGCCTTCTCCTTCAAGCCATCCATGATGAGCAGGACATGATAAAATGAGCTGATGAACTCAACTTTAAACATTTCTAAAAGTTGATAGCTTCTAAGAGCCTATATTTTTCAGGTTTCTAAAAATGAAAGAGTGCGTGTCTCAAAGCTAAAAATGAGTGTTTTTATATTGATAAACAATAAAGTAAATTCACACAGATTATATACTGACATAGATTTTAAATAATGTTCTCTGACATGTGGTTAGAATAATAGCAGCTCAACAAAATAATTACATCTAATAGTTAGCCTCAGTCTTGTTCAGTCTCTCTGACACCTCCTACAGAGGTTATGATTCAACTCAATAAAAGTCAGATAGTTCATGTCAAAAAAACCCATTACTCCAAAAATCACCCTGAGCTTAATTCACTGCAAATTTTATAGCTTTCCCCCCTCCTCTTTCAAGAAAGAAATTAATAGGGGAAAAATACTATACTAGTGTGAAGAATTTTATTTTATTTATTTATTTTAGTGTGAAGAATTTTAGCTTTAGGTTTTAAAAAGGGTTTCCGCTTCTAGAAATGGTCTAACTTTGGGGAAGCTACTTAGTTTCTCTAAACAAAGTTTCCTTTATATTTTTAAAATTAGAATGATGGCATCTACTTCCCAAGAATCCTGGAAGAACTTTGGTCAATTTTCAGTTTATGGGCTGAAAAATCTCTGCCAACACCCCACAACTAATGATTTTTCCTTTTTTTGCAAAGAAACAAATGAAATCAACAAATCATAACTGATTTCTATTACATTAAAGTGATACAGCAAGAACTGTGTGCATATTTCCCGGAAGATAAATTCCCCACTTTGCAACAAAGGGACATGCAATCCCTGTTTAGTCCTTAATGTTATTACTTAGTGATCAAGGGGTCTGCAGATTGACTTCCCTGAGATAAAGGTGAAGGAGTTGCAAAGGAAGCCTCAAGGCTGCCAATCATTTCTTTATCCAGGGAGATAATAATAGAGGTCAGACTATCTTATGAAGGAGCAGTCAACTAGTATGGACAAAACTCTGGGTCTGCACTTCCCACCCTCTGCAAAAAGGCGGGTGGTCTGAACTGCTTGGATGCTTGAAAAAGAACAAATCTCACAAGCACAATGGCTGAAATCAATGTGGGTAAAATATAAATATTGTTTAATACCATTTTGTATACATAACAAAGGATCCCAAGAAAAAAATACTTTGACTTGTCTAGATTCTTAATAGAGTCCTGAAACGTCTGCTTTATGGACTATTTTAAAATAGCAAGAATACAAGAATTATCCCAAATCATGGCCTAAACTGAAAATAGAAGCATGAGCAAAGCTTCTAATTGAGTGAAAGCCCATAATTGGGTATTAAAGGAAATGTAGCTACATTCCACTTCTTAGATGGAGTGAGTGAACACGTCTTAGCACAGCCAAGTACCACCTAAACCACTGACCATTCTTGTTAAAAAGTGCTCTCACCATGCAAGTCCTTCACAGGGAGGGAAGATTAGCTTGCTCTAACCTAGCCCAGCAGATCCAATACCAACTGTGACATGATCTGGATGGATCCACAGAAGAGCTGGATCTGTGTTCAGGACCTGCTGCAACTGCATTTACCCTTGTGACCACTAGGGGTCTCTGCTATGACCCCCTGTAACTTCTAGATCAAAAAAGAATCCAAAAGCACCTCAGCTATCTCAACGCTGGCCCGGAAAGGATAGGACAGGACGGACCATCTGACTTGTCGAATTACTCTCGTCTCACTGTTCTAACAGACCCAAATATAGTGTCACGTGGCTTTTCATGACCACATGCAAAGACCATCAATGTCTACTTATGCAGCAGAACATATATCCACCGACAAAACCTTGCCTTGGGGAATACCAATAGTTCTCAATAGCTGCCTCCAACTGACTTTGCACTTTAAATAACTTCCTCACCTTTTTTGTGCTGTTGTTAGAGGCAGTTTGGTAAAATTCATAGGACAGGTGAGGTTTCCAAGAATATAATCTGCCTTGCAAACCAACAGATTTAGAAAAAAAAAAAAAAAAAGTAGCTTCTGCCAGCAGATGACAGAAGTGTCAACTCCATTAGGAAAAGTTTGTGTTTTGAAATCCTCCCATTCTATTTAAATCATATGAAGTTGTCACATCTTGAACTCAATTCCACTCACAGTCTTTTTCCTTAATGAATCAACCATCACTGTATTATTCTTGGAGGTGGAGTCATTTTGGAAATGGAGGAATATTATCCTCATATGTGTCATAAGTTTGTCAAATTTTTCAAAGTCTCTGGGAATGAGAATGGCAGACACATTAAACTCAAGGCAAATATAGAAACTTGACAATAAAGTTGAGTTGCAAATCTTTCACCTTCCTCATCTGCCAAAACTCAAATTCTGGGAGCCTGAAATACTAAGGGCGCTGCAATGAGAAACACTTCCCTTGCTGCAAGAGAAACTTCAGCTCTACTTCCACTATCTCACTCCTGTCCTTAACCACCAGCCCCCTCTCCCCCCGCTGCTTTCTCTTGCCCAACTTAAAGCTCGGGAAAACAATTCAAGGTCAGCAGAATATGCTTGGGGTGAGATTGCCCAATTTGCTGAAGCCTCTAAAGCAGAAATTGTGTCCAGATTAGAATCTCCACCGTTGATTCTCCATCTCACTGTCAAGGTGCTTCCTGTCTTTGTCCAGCAGCAACCAGGGAGCCCCTTTGAAGAGGGCAGCATCTTGAGGCTGTCGAGAGCAGATAAACGCCTGTTGTTTTACACTGGCCAGGTAGGGGAGCGGGTGTAAACCTCTTTACACTGCACAAAGGCAGCCTGATAATAACAAATTGCTTTGTCAACCACGAGAGATACTTAGTTATTAATGGAAATAATAACAGATTATATCAGCTTTCCACACTATAATCAAAAGGAAGATCAAAGGGAACTAATGCTACAAACAGTTACCAGTGAAGACATGCTAATGAGATAAAAACCACTTTTATCTCCCCCTTCCCAAATGCACCAGTGGAATGATCATGGATAATAAATGACGTCATTTAAACCTGGGCAATATTTTTTTTTTTTAAAGCTTTTTTTTTTTTTTAATGAGAGACAGCATGAGAGGGAGGAGGGTCAGAGGGAGAAGCAGACTCCCTGCCGAGCAGGGAGCCCGATGCGGGACTCGATCCCGGGACTCCAGGATCGTGACCCAAGCCGAAGGCAGTCACTTAACCAACTGAGCCACCCATAAACCTGGGCAATATTTTTAATACCCAAAGTCTGGCCACACCACTGTGGCTTTTTCCAGTTAGATAAAATTGTTTTCAATGTTAAAAAAAAAAAAAAAGGATTTAATTGCATTCTGCTCCTGTTATAGGAACACAGGGTTTTGAGCCCTCTAACTGATCTTAGCTGGTTCGGGCTAACCTCCCATTGTATTAGGTTGTGATTGGAGACACTGAGCACAGTCATTTCAGGTTTTAATAATCAGGTCAGGATACAGAGCCTGATTCATCACCCTTTCAGACTTGCCATTTAGTGGAATATTGCTATCACAGCAGAGTACTTTTCATATTTATCCCACCATTAAGTCAGCCCTTTGTTTATTTGAAACACTTCACAAATATGAGTGTGTGCTAAGGCCATTCTCAGGAGGTACACAGATGTTTCTTTCACCTTTCCTCCTATGGGGAAAATGACAAAAGAGATCACTGACCTGGGGCCATTTTATTCTTAGAAAATTTTGATTTGAAGTTTCATACTCAAATTATTGAATCTGCATTCTAAAACAAGCACATAATATCTTGGTAATAATTTATATGCATTTTTTAAGATTGTATTTATTTATTTGACAGAGAGAGACACAGCGAGAGAGGGAACACAAGCAGAGGGAGTGGGACAGGGAGAAGCAGGCCTCCCGACGGGCAGGGAGCCCGATGAGGGTCTCGATCCCAGGACCCTAGGATCATGACCGAGCCAAAGGCAGACGCCCAATGACTGAGCCACCCAGGCCCCCTAATTTATGTTTTGCCGAGGATATTTAATAATCCTGACTTTCTTTATAAAAAACGAGGGTAAGAATTCCTAACATAGGTGGAAAATAGCTAAGAACTTCTTCAGTCATCAAATCTCAAAGTGAAGACCATATACTGATCCTTCCTTCCAACAAATAAACTGAAACCCAGAAAGGTCAAAGTCAAAAGCCATGAATTTTAGCCCTTGGCTGCCCCCTTTGCCTATTTTATGAACTTGGAAATACAGTAAATACATTCAATCTCAAAAATATTCATATTTTAAAATGTAGGAATAATAATGCTTATCCTTCCTTCACCAGAGTATAAAGACGAACAAAAAGGTTTCTCCTTTTAAGCTGTAAAACATGCTATGTAGATATGTAGCACCATTGTATACCAATCATAATAGTAACCATGTTTCAAAAGTATGTTATTTTTACTTTGAATAAAAAGTAGGGTAGGAGAAACCCAGAAATATTTCTGGAAGAGAGACATAAAAGGATTCTCAATGAGGAACAAAATCAGAGTGGAGGAAAGAAAGCTCAGTGGCAAAGAAAAACAGATGGCAGCAGAGGTGAAAGTTACTCTTCTAGGCAGAGTTCCAGGGATGCTCCAAGACCTACTCTGGCAGGTCCAGGGAGCATGACTGGGCTCTGGGTCAGAAGAAGATTAATTATGAAGATGACATTATATGAAACATTTGGGCCACATTCCCTACCTTCTCCTTCCCCCTCAATCTCTGCCCATGAGTGAGACAAGCAACAACCCATTTGACCCCTAAAAATAAGTTAAATGTACCAAAAGGACATGGGAACCTGTTCAAAGGCCAATGCAGAGCAACTTGAGAATCAAAATAAGTAATTATTGAAACACATTATAATATATTGGATAAAGTAGGAGTGCATGGATCCACATGGATATAAATAAATAAATAAATAAATAAATAAATAAATAAATAAATAAATAAA
>NW_023270387.1:22715386-22728129 GCF_011800145.1 Mirounga leonina | reverse complement strand
AAATAAATAAATAAATAAATAAATAAATAAATAAATAAATAAATAAAATCTAGTCTATCATACAGCAAAATGTCAAACAATATTAACTGATAAATAAAAATACCAATTAGCAGTACAGTGAAAAACACTGAAGACACCATCTAAAACATGTGATAAAATTTAATATCAGCAGTAATGAGACAGATGGTTACTGAGCATCTTCTGATGCAGTGTGCTAAGGGAAACCAGCTCACTGTCCTGGTATTTCTACTGTGAAAGAATATTCCAAAGTGAAATAAGCATTGCTAAGAGTCATTCAAAATAGGGTTGGGAAGAATATTGAGGAAGGAGGGCCTATGTACATCTCCTGTTTCAATTTTCCCAACATTCTGAACTGTTTGTTGACTTGTCAATTGCAACTTGTCAATTGCAAGTGGACCACCTGCTGGAACATATCCTCCTCCTTTGGACTAAAATAGAGATAATGTAACACCTGATAGCTAAATAGCCATTCCTGCATTAGGTAGTCGGTTTAACTGCCACCTGGGATCATAATTTTTCCAAAACAACTTATGTAACCTTGTGGCTTTTGCTTTTATAAGCTTGTACTCCTCAACTACCAGCACACTTTCCATTTCAGTGGACTCCATGTCTCCAGCATTGCAATTCCTAAAACCCCAAGTAAGTGTTTTTGGTTGCTTTACAGCCTGATAGTCTTTTTGGTCAACACCATGCAAATTACATAATCAGAATCTGATCATGAGCAACTTCACACAAACCTATTTAAGAGATGTTCTGTAAACAAATGCCCTGCACTATTAAAAAATGTCAAGGTCATAGGAAATAAGCAAAAGACTGAAAATACTTTACAAATGGAAGTCTGACAAAGACATTTGACAGCTAACCATGTCATAGGATTTTGGACAGAATCATCGTGAGATGATTATATGGTTATATGTTAGAATATATAGAAATGAGTTCTTTTTTTAATTTTCACATTTTTATTTTGAATGTCTCATCTGAGAGTTAGATTGTGGCTTTCTAGGGGAGCATATCCTTGTTTTAAGGATGTGCACACTGAAATACCAAAAAATAATGAAGCCCCATATCTGCAGCTTATTCCCAAATGGTCAGGAATTAAAAAAAAAAAAAAAAGCAACATGTATAAAGAAATAGAGTGATAAGGTAAATATGGCAGTATGTGAACAATGGTGGGCCTGGGTATTAGGGACTGAACTGTGTCCTTCCAAACTTCATATGTTGAAGGCCTAACCCCCAATATCTCAGAATGTAGCTATATTTGGAGATAAGGCCTTTGAAGATGTAATTAAGGTTAAATGAGGTCATATGGGGTGCCCTAACCCAGTATAACTTGTGTCCTTATAAGAAGAGGAAATGTAACATATACATACACCAGGGAGGTGTGTGCATAGAGGAAAAACTATGTGAGGACACCTAGAGAAGGTAGCATCTGCAAGCCAAGGAGAGAAGGCTCAGGAGAAACCAAACCTGCTGACACTTGAGATGGGACTTCCAGGCTCCAGAACTATGAGAAAATAAATTTCTATTATTTAAGCTACTCATTCTGTGGTTTTTATTATGGCAGCCCTAGCAGACTAATTCATTATGTGTAGAGGATACAGGCATTGTTCATGGCATTCTTGCGACTTTTTAAAGAGTTTGCAATTGTGTTTTAATTTCAAAATAAAAATCTGAAAATTAAAAAAAGAACTCATTTCTATATATTCTAACATATAACCAAAAATATTCAAGGAGTATTGTTAAATTTTAAAAATGCAAGTCACAGAAACAATGTGATTCAATTATTTGTTGGGACATAAAAATGATATATGATATGAGTATCTGCATAGAAAATGCCTGAATAGACACACAACACAGTGTAAAACAATGATTGTTTCTATCAAATGGAGTTAAATGTGAGTGGGAAAAGGGGCATTGACATTATACCTTGTATGATTTGGTAGTTTTCAGATTTTTCTTTTATAAAGAAAATGTGTGTTACTTAAAAATATGAATAATAACAATATACTCAAAAGAAAAATAATCCCTGTATGAAGGCTAGCAGTCCAGAATAAAACCCTTCTTATCCTGGTATTTGAGGTAAAGGTAGCGCACAACCAGCCTACCTTCTCTCCACATGCTTTAACATGCTAGAAAACATAGCCTGCCCACATTCATGAAGTGATGGGGCACATAGCTATATTATGTGCTATATAACTATATAGTTATATAGTTACATATAGTTATATATAATATGTTTTAAAATGTCTCAAGTTCATAATATATAGTTAACAACTTCAGAGATTTTTTTTAAAACTATATTACAAATGTGGTGTCTGGCTTGGTTAGTCAGTGAACACGGGACTCTTGATCTCAGGGTCATGAGTTCAAGTGCCACATTGGGCTTAGAGCTTACTTTAAAAAAATTAAAAAATTAAAAAATATATTATATTCATAATATAAGAATGAGTACTATGAAAAAGGAACATTGGAGAAAAATAGCAAAGTGTTGAAAATGTGAGCTATGATTGATTAAATTAAAAACAAATTAATTAATTTCCAGTAGAAGAGCTGGAAATTAAAGAAAAATCTCCAGGGTGGAGACATAAAAAGAGACCCAAAAGTAAAAAGAAGATGGCAAACATGAAATAAAATTTAAGAAACATGGAAGGGTCAGTGTAGTTATCTTCAAAGTCTAAGAAGTGTTCAAGAAAAAGAGAAAAAAGGAAGTAGGCAGGCAGAGGGAAACAGAGAGAATAATGAACAGTCAGTAACATAGAGGGATGGTGTTAATCAATGTGAAAGTGGAAAATAATTTCCAAGCCTGGAAAAGACCTCAATTTTCAATCATTTTAATTACTTTCATTTTATACTGAATTATTTTAAAATGAGTTATGGACAGTATGACAAACCATTCACTAGAGAGTCCAGTATTCTTCTCTAAAATAAAAACATTTTTCAACATGGCCAAAAATGTATTACTCCTCAGAATTAATCATTTCTTCATGTAATCTAATACCACAGCAATATAAACATTTCCTGCATTTCTATCTAACCTTTCTCTTTTGCTTTATAACACTCAGCAGTTATTTTTAAAAATTCTTCTGCAGCCTCCTTATTATGGAACCTGCCTCTCCCACAAGTTTAATATTTTTTTACACCACATTATCTTTTAAAGTGCTAGCCAAGTCACACTAGCTGAGAAGGGCTTAACATTTTCCTGACCCAGGGTAATGTGACTGTGAATTTCTTTGGCTCCCAGCCTCACCGCAATGCTGCCCAGTACACGCTTTCTTTTTTTTTTTTTTTTTTTAATTTGTCATCATCTCACGAATCCACAGATTTAACCACTTTAAAATCTTTTCCATCATTTCATTGCACACTATAGATGTTACCTTAGTACTTTTCATGGACAGATCTGCAAATTTCCTCTTCCTCTTTTGGATGTCCCATAATCTTATTCATTAATAGTGAATTCATAACCAACGGCATTACAGCTTATGCCTGAATGAAGCTCATCTGATACATTTTTTTTTTCTCCGTAAGTCCTATCACAGCCTCCTGTCACTTAGGTACACTAGGCAGTGTCCAGCAGCGCCCCTGGAGGCCATTTTCAATAGCAAAACTACACCCACAGCCAAAAAACACAAAACTAAAAAATATGGCATTAAATACATAGCAAAAAGGACACTTGTTTATGATAAGAGAACTTAAAGCAGAAAGCAGAACATTGCCTTGTTTGAATTCAGAAGGGAAAAGGCAAGTAGGGCAACTCAAATTTTTTGTCATTCTGTATATGTTCCTGAATAAAGAAGAAAGGGTTCCAATATTAATTTGGGGGCTTACAAATAAATGTTAGCAAATAGGTGAATTTGCAAATATGGAATCTGCAAAAAATGAGGATCAGTGTTGTGTGTGTGTGTGTGTGTGTGTGTATGAACACATATATTTATATATACATGGGTTTTCCAACCAGTTTGTCTAAAGCCTCAATATGGAATGATGTTGAATGCTTGAACTGTAAGATTTAAGTGATATTGGAGAGGATTTACTTTTTTATAACTTAAGTGATAATATTTAATTTTGAAATAACAGTTACATAAATATAATGTTTTAAATGCCATTTATTAGCTTTTAATGTTAAAATCAACTTACAAATGAAGCACAGATGCCCTAATTATAGTATAAATGTTATAGAAAAGACCGTATATGTTCTCACAGAAATTGGGTGGTGGGTGAGAAAGGTCAGTTGGGGAAAAGTTAGGGGTTCAACAGTTCTCATTTAGCCTAATTATGAGTCAAAATAATTAAATCAGTTAATAGATCAAGACATATAAGCGAAATTACATTACAATAGAGTCTTCCATTTTCAGCACAATTGGTTAGATGACCTAACTAATCATCCATCTGAAATAATTAACTATGCTAAATGAAAATATACTTAAAATAATTTTAAATATATCAATGAGTGGGCAAGAAAATAAATACTTAGAGGCCAAAGACTAAGTGAAAGCAAGAATCTTACAGAGATTACCAAAACATAAAGCCGGCTTTTGCCTTAAGGGCATTTGTTAAAACAGAAGGAGCTGAGCTATGCTATTCAAAGCCTGGCAAGGCATGGGGTAAAGATAGAGCCCAGGGCCAAGGAGAATAGGGTGTATCAAAAATCAGGGGGCTGAGCCCAGACAGTTTGGGGTTTGCTGAAGCATATACAATTTTTAAGGCTGCTTTTAAGAAAAAGAATACAACATTACAATGTGAAGTTGATTCTGCACAAGTAAGTGGATCTAAGTTTCAGTTTATTAGCTTCTTAGAAGTGTTCCGTATGGCTTCCTACTACAAGGTTTGGGAGAACTGACAGTAAACTCCCAGGGGACTTCCATGACAAACCATATTTTCTTGGTAAGTCATACAATCCAACTGGCCTCCTTAATGGTATGAGGGGTTAAGAAAAAAATATCAGTCGACGTGCAGAAAAGGACACTATGGAATAAGTACCCACAGTGAGGTCTCCCACATGAAATCCTGTTTGCCTTAAAAAAAAAAAAAAGATCAAAATTAAAGAGTTCAGGAAAGTAAAAGTTTAAGACTTGAGCTACAATATACATTATAGATGAACCTTGAGGGCAGTATGCTAAGTGAAATAAACCAGTCATAAAAGGATGCATACTGTATGATTCCATTTATGTGAGATACTTAACATAGTCAAATTCATAGAGACAGAGAGTACAATGGCAGTTTCCAGGGGCTGGGAGGAACTGGGGGAATAGGGACTTATTGTTTCATGTATACAAAGTTTCAATTTCACAAGATCAAAACAATTCTGAAGATGGACAATAATAATAGGTGTACAAGAACATGAATGCAATTAGTACCATGAAACTGTATACTTACATGTGGTGACGATGGTAAATTTTATGGTATGTGTACTTTACCATAATCAAAATTTAGAAAAAGAAATTGAAACCAGAGGATGGTTCAAGATGGCAATATAGGAAGATCCTGAACTCACCTCCCAAGAACTCACCTGAACTCACCTCCCAAGAACACCCAGGATCTACAGCTAACATATGGAACAGTTTTCTCTTGAGAAACCTAAAGTCTGGCTGAGCGATGATTGACATCAGGTCAATGAAAAACAAAGCAAAACACATCAAAGCAGATAGGAAAGGCTAGGACACTATCTCACCATAACTCCCCCCATCGCAGGACCTACAACCAAGAGGAAGCACAAAACCTAGAGCTTCTTCATGGGAAGTGAAGGATTTGAACCCCACAGTAGGCACCCAAACTTTTTAGACCTGCACCTGAAAAGCAAGTCCTCAAAACATCTAATTTTGAAAACCAACAGGGCCCTTGTTCTGAGACCCACAAGACAGTAGCGATCTGAGAAATGGTTCTTAAAGGGCCGATGTGTTTAGACTCCCCCACCCCAGGGTCCATCTCAGAGGCAGCCGATGGTGTCCCCATGGGAAGTGAAGGAGGCTCACCTGCTTCTACTAAACGCTCAGCCTGAGGGGCAGGCATCTAATTTAGCACACATCTAGGAACCCGCTGGAACCCTCTCCAGGGATGGAGACCGGCGGGTGCCGTCTTTACACTCTTCCTTTGCTGGGCTCTAGAGAAGCAGGGTCTCTGGAAGGAGCTTTTACACATGTCTGGTAACTCGATTTTTGTAGCCACTGCCAGAAGGACCCCTCTAGATCACCTGGGTCTGGAGCTTGTGTTCCTTCTCCTGTGAGACTATAGCAATTGCAGTCACCCAGAAAGGCGCTCATACTCTTGTCTTGGGCCCCAATTTTTGCAGCTGCCGCCAGGGGACACTTCCATACCACCGAAGTCTAATGGCTGATGAGGATTATGCTCCCTCGTAAGTCCCACAGGACAGTCATCAGTGGAGAAAGAGTTTTCAAATAGCTCCTACCCCCGAAGCACAGCAAGAGGCAACAGACCCCGGAGCTCACTCTTTCTGTGAAAGAGGCCTATTACCTGATTATCATGGCTGCAAGCCGGAGGGGTAGGCTGCTAACTAAGCACACATCTAGAGGCTGACTGTAAGTAACCTTTTGTGGGTATCTCGGAGGGTGGATGTGATCTTCGTGCTCTCCACCTGCCCCACCCCAGAATGCTGGTGTTCCCTAGAGGGGTGCTTTACGTGCATGTGGCACCCTGTTTTCATACCTGGGGCTGCCTTTTTTGCAGCTGTAGCCCAGGAATGTCTCTTGACTGCCTGGCTCTAGTGGCCAGGAGGGCTTGTGTTTTGGGGTCCCACGGGACTGTGGCAATTGAGGAGACAGTGCTTGGCAAGCTACCACCCCCAGGTCACTCCATAAACAGCAGACAGAGGCATGCACCTGTTCTCCCTGTGAAGGTTTTGCTTGCCCTGGTGCGTCAGCCTGAGGGGGGCTTCAGAGGTGGCACTTACTAAGTAGCCTATAGAGCCACTCCCAAGGTCTGTAGGCTGTGGACCCCGTCTTGGTGCTCTCCCTCTGCCTTGCTCCAGCTCAATGGTATCTACCAGAAAAGAGCTTACACCCATGTCTGGGGGCCCCAATTTTTGCAACCGCCACCCAGGGGACACCTCCAGCTTACCTGCCTCTGGTGGCCAGTGGGGTTACCCTTAGAGTCCCATAGGTCTGGATATATTTGTGTATTTTTAAAAGCTAGTGCCTGAGAGTCTGGCTTCCAATCAGCCTGAATCGAGATGCTGAGATCCTCCCCTTTGGGACCCTGCCAGCTCTTCGCACAAACTTAACTACTGGGAGTTATTAAAAATATAATAGGCTGCTTGAACAGGCACAAAGTTTTGAGAGAAACCAAGTCCTAGGTCAGGGTTGACAACAAAATTCACCTCCTACATGAGGCCACTCCTTCAAGACTGGAAGAGGTGGTTGTCTCGTGTACTGAGTGGAAACCAACACAGACTCAAGAAAAATGAAGAAACAGAGGACTATGTTCCGAATAGAAGAACAAGATAAAACCACCTCAGGGGGAAAAAAAAAACTTAATAACATGGAGATAAATTATTTACCTGATAAAGAATACTCTACCTAACAAAATTGTCCTTTAGAATTGAAGGACAAATAAAGAGTTTTTGAGACATGCAAAGGCTGAAGGTGTTCACTGTCACTAGATTGGCCTTACAAGAAATGTTATAGGGACTTCTTGAGACTGAAACAAAATGATGCTAAGTAGTAACAAGAAAATATGAAAGTATAAGTCGAAATGATAAAGATAAATACATACTTCATTTCAGAATACTCAAATGTTGTAATTGTGAAGGTGAATCACTGATAAACCTAGTATGAAGGTTAAAAGACAAAAATAGTAAAAGTAGCTATAGCTACAACAGTTTGTTAAAGGATATACAAGGTAAAAATGTAAATTGTGACACTAAGAACAGGGGCGGGGAGACTAAAAATATAGAGCTTTAGTAGGCATTAGAATTTAAGTTGCTATGAGCTTAAAACAGACTGCTTTTAATGTAAGATGTTTTATTTAAGCTTCCTGATAACCACAAAGTAAACACTGATGATAGACGCACAAGAGATAAAGAGGAAGAAATCTAAGCATACCACTACAGAAAATCATCAAATCATAAAGAGTCAAAGAGAAGATGAAAGGGACAAAGGAATTATAAAACAGCCAGAAAACAATGAAAGAAAATGGCAATAGTAAGTCTATACCTATCGTTAATTACTTTAAGTGTTAATGTACTAAATGCTCCAATCCATAGACATAGTGGCAGAATGGATGTAAAAACAAGACCCAATTCCATGCCACCTACAAGTGACTCACTTTGGCTTGAAGGACATATACAGACCCAAAGTGAAGGGATGGAAAAAGACATTCCATGCCATGGAAACCAAAAGAAAGCAGAGGTAACTATACTTATACTGGAAAAAAAACAGACTTTAAGCCAAAGACTATACTAAAAGACAAAGAAGGTCATTATATAATGAAAAGTTTCAATACAATGGGAGGACATAACTTTTGTAAATGTCTATGCCCCCCAACATAGGAACACCTAAATTTATAAAGTAAATATTAACAGTCCTAAAAGGAGAAGTAGACAGTAACACAATAATAGTAGGGGACCTTAATACCCAACTTTTCACAATGGATATGTCTGTCATCCAGACAAAAAAAACTTTGGACTGAAGCTACATGTTAAACCAGATGGACTTAGCAGATATTCACATGTTACTTCCAACAGCAGCAGAATATATTCTTCTCAAGTGTACATGAAACACCCTCTAGGATATATCATATGTTAAGCTATAAAACCAGTGTTAATAAATTTAAGAGGATTAAAAACACATCAAGCCTCTTTTCTGACCACAGTGGTATAATAGAAATCAATTACATGGAGAAAATTGGAAAATTCACAAGTATGTGGAAAATATACAACATGCTACTGAACAGCCAAAGGGTCAAAAATTAAAAGGGGGAAAAAAATCTTGAAACAAATGCAAATGGAAATACAACATACAAAACTTATTTAATACAACAAAAGCAGTTCTAAGAAAGTTTACAATGATAAATGTTAACACTAAGAAAAGAAAGAGCTCCAGCAAATAATCTAAGTCAGAAACTCAAGGAACTAAAAAAAGAAGCCCCAAGTTAGTAGAAGAAAGGGAATAAACAAAGATCATAGTGGAAATGAGTGAAATACAGTCTGAAAGACAACTGAAAAGATCAATTAACAAGACAGATGGTGTATTTCTGGCTTTTTGGTATTTTTGTTTTTTGGTTTTGAAATTGTAAATGCAATAGGAAAACCTTCAGATAGACTTTACAAGAAAAAAGAGAGAACTCAAATAAAATTACAAATAGAGAGAAGGCATTACAGTCAAAACCACAGCCACATAAAGGATATAAGAGCCTACTATGAACAATTATTACCAACAATTTGGAAATCTAGAAGAAATAAATTCCTGTAAACATAAAACTTAACAATATTGAATCATGAATAGACAGAAAATCTGAACAAACCAATTACTACGAAGAAGATTGAATCAGCAATCAAAAACCTACCAGAAGAGGAAAGTCAAGGACCATACGGCTTCACTGGTGAATTCTACCAAATATTTAAAGAATAATTAATTCAAACCCTTCTCAAACTCTTCCAAAAAATAAAAGAGAAGGGAACACTTCCAAACTCATTTTATGAGGCCAGCATTAGCTTCACACCAAAACCAGACAAGGATGTTAAAAGAAAAGAAAATTAAAGGCCAATACTTTTGTTGAACATAGATGCAAAAATCCTCAACAAAATATTAGCAAACCAAGTTCAACAATACATTAAAACATTAAAAGAGGGATGCCTTGGGATGCCTGGGTGGCTCAGTCGGTTGAGCATTTGCCTTCGGCTCAGGTCATGATCCCGGGGTCTTGGGATCGAGTCCCGCATCGGGCTCCTTGCTTAGTAGGGAGCCTGCTTCTCCCTCTCCCTCTGCCGCTCCCCCTTCTTGTGTGTGCGCTCTCTCTCTCTTTGACAAATAAATAAACAAAATCCTAAAAAAAAAAAAAAAAAAAAGAGTGGCGCCTGGGTGGCTCGGTTGGTTGAGCATCCAGTGCTTGCTTTTGCTCAGGTCATGATCTCATAGGTTCTGGGATCAAGGTCAGCATCAGGCTCCATGCTTAGTGGGGGTCTGCTTGGTGACACTCTCCCTCTGCTCCTTCCCCCTTCTCTCTCTCTCTCAAATAAATAAATAAATCTCTAAAAAGAACATTAAAAGTGTCATACACCATGGTCAAGTGGGATTTATTCCAAGGATTCAAGGATGGGTCAACATTCACAAATTAACCAAAATGTTATACCACATTAATATAATAAAAGATAAAACTCATAATCATTTCCATAGATGCAGAAAAAATTGATAATATTAATACCCATTCATGATAAAAACTCTTAAAAGGTCAGTATAGATAAACCTATCTCCACATGATAAAGGCTATATATGACAAGCCCACAGCTCACATCAAATACTTAATGGTGAAAAGCAACATCGAGGAGAAGACAAGGATGCCCATTCTCACCACTTTTATTCAATATAGTATTGGAAGCCCAGCCAGAGCAATTAGGCAAGAAAAAGAAATAAAAGGCACTTAAATTGAAACAGAAGTAAAATTGTATCTATTTGCAGATGACATGGTATTATATATGGAAACCCTAGACTCCACCAAAAAACTGTTAAAACTAATAAATGAATTTACTAAAGTTACAGTTTTTCAAAATCAATATACAAAAATCATTTGTGCTTTTATATTCTAACAATCAGAAAGAAAAAGTAAACATTCCCATTTACAATTGCATCAAAATATGAAATATTTAACAATAAAATTAACCAAGGAGGTGAAAGATCTGTCCACTAAAAATCATAAGACATTGATGAAAGAAATCAAGGATGACACACATAAATGGAAAGATTTTCTTGCTCATGGATTAGTAGAATTAATATTGTTAGAATATCCATACTACCCAATGTCACCTACAGATTTAGTGAAATCTTTATCAAAACTCCAATGGCATTGTTCATAGAACACAGAATCCTAAAATTTGTATGAAATCACAACATACCCCAAATATCCAAAACAATCTTAAGAGAAAAGAACAAAGCTGGAAGCATCATGTGCCCTTCTTTCAAGCTATATTATAAAACTAAAACTATAGTAATCAAAATAGCATGGCATTGACATAAAAAAGAGACACAAATCAATGGAACAGAATAGGGAGCCCAGAAACAAACTTATGTGTATATTAATTTACAACAAAGGAGCCAAGAATATACAGTGGGAAAAGGATAATCTCTTTAATAAATGGTGTTGGGAAAACTGGACAGTCATATGCAAAAGAATGAAACTGGACTACAATCTTATACCAGACACAAAAATCAACTAAAATGGATTAAAGATTTGGACATAAGATTTGAAACCATAAAACTCACAGAAGGAAACATCAGAGGTTAGTACCTTGATGTTGGTTTTGGCAATTATTTTTGTTTTTTGCTATTTTGGTATAGGTATTTTTGCCATAACACCAAAAGCAAGGGCAAAAAAGCAAAAATAAATAAGACCACAACCTACTATAAAGCTTCTTCACAGCAAAGAAAATCATCAACAAATTGAACAAGCAACCTGTACAATGGGAGAAAATATTTACAATCCATATATCTGACAATGAGTTAATATCCAAAATATATAAGAAACTCATATACCTCAATAACAAAAAGCAAACAATCAGATTTAAAAATGCATGGAGAAACTGAATATACATTTTTCTGCACTGGGTGTTATACGCAACTAATGAATCATTGAACACTACATCAAAAACTAATGATGTATTATATGTTGACTAATTGAACATAATAAAAAAAAACCATTTTTCCAAAAACAACATACAAATGTTCAACACATACATGCAAAAATGCCTGACATCAGTAATCATTAGGCAAATGCAATTCAAAACCACAGTGACACATCACTTCACACCTGTTAGAATGGTTATCAACAAAAAGACAAGAGATAAGTGTTGGTTGGCAAGGATGTGGAAAATAAGGAACCCTCGTGCACTGCTGGTAGGAATGCAAATTGGTGCAACCACTATGAAAAACAATATGGATGTTTCCCAAAATATTTAAAATAGAACTACCATGTGATCAGCAACCTCACTCCTGGGTATATATCCAAAGGAGTTGAAAACAGGATATTAAAGAGATATCTGAACCCCCAAGTTCATTGTGGAATTATTTACAATTGCCAAGATATGGAAACCAAGATATATAATGGAATATTATCCAGCCATGAGAAAGAAGGAAATCCTGCCATTTGCAAAGCATGGGTGCACCTTAAGGGCATTATGCCAAGTAAAATAAGCCAGACAGACATAGATGACAGAGCCCAACATGATATCACTTATAGTGGAAACTTAAAAAAAAAAAAAATGTCAAACTCTTAAAGACAGCTTTATAAAAGTGGTTGCCAAAGGCTGGGGGTGTGGCAGAAATAGAGTGAGGTTTGTAAAAGATGAAATTTCAGCTATAAGATGAGTAAGTTCTGAGAATCTAATATAAAACATGGTGGCTAGGGGCGCCTGGGTGGCTCAGTTGGTTAAGCGGCTGCCTTCAGCTCAGGTCATGATCCTGGAGTCCCGGGATCGAGTCCCGCATCGGGCTCCCTGCTTGGCAGGGAGCCTGCTTCTCCCTCTGACCCTCCCCCCTCTCATGTGCTCTCTCTCTCTC
>NW_023270387.1:22709396-22715376 GCF_011800145.1 Mirounga leonina | reverse complement strand
TGCTTCTCCCTCTGACCCTCCCCCCTCTCATGTGCTCTCTCTCTCTCGTTCTCTCTGTCTCAAATAAATAAATAAAAATCTTTAAAAAAAAAGAGTAGAATTTAAATATTCTGATCAAAAAAAAAGTAAATATGAGATGTGATGGATGTATCGATTGGCTAGATGGTGGGAATACTTTCACAATGTATATGTACATCAAAGGTACACTTTACATATCTTCCAGTTTTGTCAATGATACCTCAATAAAGCTGAGAAAAAGAAATTCTATTGAATAGAAAAAACTGAAAGACTTACAGCAACAGCTATATCCTAGGTGGATCTCAGAGACAAAAATGAAGCAGCCAACGCAAGCTGCAGAGAAATAGTCAGTGTAAGTGTATGTATGCAAAGGCGATAGCATGACAAAATTATATTATTTAGAAGGACAAATATTTGGTAGGATTATAAACCAAGCAGAGGAATGATAAACTTATAATGCAGAACAGTAGTCACTTACGAAGTGACCAAATAGGGAGTGGGGTCGGAAATGTACAGGAAGGATATCTAAAAGATATACATATATTTGATACATTTCGTACATTTTCATGCATTTTCCTTAGGTTTACTCATTATTCAATAAAGAAAAGTTTGTAACAAAAGATGTGAAAGTGGTTATTAAGAAAAAAATTAAGTATAATAGCTAAAATTGGAAAAAGAAAGAAGAGGTGAGAGAGAGAGACGAATGTACACAGGCTAAAATTCTCATCTTTCATGCCAGTGAATGAAGAGATATTCTCTAAATCTGACAAATTAAAAAATGGAGGAATAAAGACTCTATTTAAGATGTGGTAACAAGTTCTAGAACCAAACGGAGAAGGATTAAAAGTGATTATCTCAGAGGTATTAAACTCGGATGGAGAAATTGGGGCAGGAAAATTTTACTTTCACTGTGTATTTATGATTTTTTGAAGCATCTTCATACTTTAAATTGCATGTATTTATATACATATACACACATTTACACACAGGTAATGCATGTAAAGTTACACACATATATATATTTAAAAAGATTTTATAATTGTTAAAAGTTCAAAAGTCAAGGAAGTATCTCTGTAAGTGCTTAGATTTAAAATATCTTACATATTGAATATTAAGTCTTAAACTTCCAGTAATTGAATCTCTACCTGATAAAAATTCCTGCAGATTTTTTTTTTTTTTGCTATATCAACTCTCAGCCTACTGCACTGTTTTTTGTTTATCCTTCTTTTTTTTTTTTAAGATTTTATTCATTTATTTGACACACAGAGAGAAAGAGACAGCTAGAGAGGGAACACAAGCAGGGGGAGTGGGAGAGGGAGAAGCAGGCTCCTGGCCGAGCAGGGAGCCCGATGCGGGGCTCGATCCCAGGACCCTGGGATCATGACCTGAGCCGAAGGCAGACGCTTAACGACTGAGCCACCCAGACGCCCCTATCCTTCTTTTTTTCTAAATATTTTATTTATTTATTTATTTATTTGAGAGAGAGAGGTGGGGAAGGTCAGAGGAAGAGGGAGAATCTTAAGCAGACTCCCTGCTGAGCGCAGAGCCTGCCCCGGGGCTTGATCTCAGGCCCCTGAGATCATGACCTGAACCAAAATCAAGAGTCGGATGCTTAAGGGACTGAGGCACCCATGCGTCCCTCTGTTTATCCTTCTTGACATGAATCCCCTTTTTTCCTGCCAGAAGGACTGCTCCCCAACTCCCCATCTCTGCATAACCAAAACATAACAACAGTCCTTCAAGGCACGAGTCAAATATTACATCATCCACCTCGGCTTCCCGGCTACACGGCAGCTCAGATAAACACTCCCTCCTACAAACTCCTGAAGTCCCTGTCGTCTTTTTTTAGGTGATGTTATACTTTCTATCCCCCCAAATAAAAACCAAACTAAAACATATTTATGTAAATGTTTCATCTCGGTTATCAGATGCTAAACTACTTGAAGACTGTGATGATTGATTTTTTGTGTCCAGTTGACTAGGTCACTAGGTCATTGGGTGCCCAGATATTTGGCTAAACATGGTTTTAGGATGTGTCTGTGAGAAGGTTTCCAGAAGAGGTTAGTGTCTGAATCTGGGGCCTCAGTAAAGCAAGCAGCCCTCTCCAGGGTGCGTGCACACCACCTACTCCACTGAGGGCCTGAACAGACCAAAGATGGGGGAAGGAAGAACCTGGGCTATCTTTGCCTAGCTGCCTCAAGTGGGGGACTGGTCTTCTGCACTGGGAATGGGTTGTACACCATCAGCACTCTGGTTCTCAGGCCGTTGGATGCAGACTGAACTCCACCACTTCTTTCCTGGGTCATCAACTTCCAGGCTCCTCAGTCTCCACAGGGACCTATTCCTTATACTCTCTTTTTCTCTGAGCCAATTCCTTATCATGTCATTCCCTCTCCCTCTCCCCCTCCCTCTCCTTGCCCCCCTCCCATGCCCTTCCCTTCTCTCTCCTCCTCTTCCCCTCCCTCATTCCCTCCTCTATTCCCTCTCCCCCTCCCTCTCCCCTTCCCCCTCTCCCATTCCCTTCCCTTCTCTCTCCCCCTCTCCGCCTCCCCCACTTCCCCTACCACTCCCTCTCTCTCTCACACTCCTTCCCTCTCCCCTACTCCTCTTCCTCCCTCCCCCTCTCACTGCTTTAATAGGAACCATTCCATGGGTAGGAGATCTTTAATGACTCTTTACCTACCAGAAAAATTCAGGAAGGTTGAATAAATGAAGATGAATGTGAACTGAATGAAGCAATCTGTAGCTGGCCCTTCCTTGGATGACTAATCAGGTTTCTGTATGATTTTTCCTTTGGCAGCAATATCAAATTTACTGTTTTTAAACAGTACTTACATCATAGAAAAAAAAAAGGTAAAACAGAGTTCTCTTTCTTTAGAATTATTTTAAGGTGGTATCCTACAAGTTCAGACAGGAATGCTTATATGTGAACAAACAAATAAACAATATGGTCAGTAAAAGAAAATATGCTTCTGGCTATTTTCAAAAGAAAGAAAAATTATTTCTCATCTTTGAAAACAAGCTACAAAGAGGCTCCCCAAATCTGTATTTCTTCAAGCATCAAAAAGAAGTTACGTAACACATTTTGATAATACACATCCATGTACAGATGCTGTAATATCTTCATTCTTAAAAAAGTTTTCCCGCACATCTTCATCCAGCCCTTGCCACTGGTCCCCTGTGCCCAGTGAAAGAACTCTCCTCCCCTCCAGAGAAAGCGCAACGGCCCCTTTTCCCATCTCTTTTCAGTAAACTCCCCCCAGCATTCACCCCACGCCACCCTCCACAGGAACAGCCCCATCTCGTCATCGAGGACCCCAGCTGCATGAACACAGTGGTCACTTCTGGGTTGCTCCTTGCCTCCCTGACCAGTCAGCGGCCCGTGACACAGCTGGTGACCACCAACTCAGAAAGCTCCTTCACTTTGCTTCTAGAACCATCCTCTCTCTTAGGTGTTCTACAGAGCAGTCTCCTCCTTCTCACTCCCCCCAACCTCCAACCTAGAGGCCCTCAGAGCTCATCCTAGATCTCTTCCTCATTCACAGGAACACCCAGTGATCTCCTGTCTCATCAGCCCAGGGAAGGGGGACTTTTTTTTTACTATTTTATTTTTTTATTTTTTTTTATATTCTTATGTTAATCCCCATACATTACATCACTAGTTTTAGATGAAGTGTTCCATGATTCATTGTTTGTACATAACACCCAGTGCTCCATGCAGAATGTGCCCTCCTCAATACCACCACCAGGCTAACCCATCCTCCCGCCCCCCTCCCCTCTAGAACCCTCAGTTTGTTTTTCAGAGTCCATGGTCTCTCATGGTTCGTCTACCCCCCCGATTTCCCCCGCTTCATTCTTCCCCTCCCGCTACCTTCTTCTTCTTCTTCTTTTTTTCTTAACATATATTGCATTATTTGTTTCAGAGGTACAGATCTGAGATTCAACAGTCTTGCACAATTCACAGTGCTTACCAGAGCACATACCCTCCCCAGTGTCTATCACCCAGCCACCCCATCCCTCCCACCCCACCCCCCACTCCAGCAACCCTCAGTTTGTTTCCTGCAATTAAGAATTCCTCATATCAGTGAGATCATATGATACATGTCTTTCTCTGGTTGACTTATTTCACTCAACATAATATCCTCCAGTTCCATCCACGTCGTTGCAAATGGCAAGATCTCATTCCTTTTGATGGCTGCATAATATCCCATTGTATATATATACCACCTCTTCTTTATCCATTCATCTGTCGATGGACATCTTGGCTCTTTCCACAGTTTGGCTATTGTGGACATTGCTGCTAAAAACATCGGGGTGCACGTACCCCTTCGGATCCCTACTTTTGTATCTTTGGGGTAAACACCCAGTAGTACAATTGCTGGATCATACGGTAGCTCTATTTTCAACTTTTTGAGGAACCTCCATACAGTTTTCCAGAGTGGCTGCACCAGCTTGCATTCCCACCAACAGTGTAGGAGGGTTCCCCTTTCTCCGCATCCCCGCCAACATCTGTCGTTTCCTGACTTGTTAATTTTAGCCATTCTGACTGGTGTGAGGTGGTATCTCATTGAGGTTTTGATTTGGATTTCCCTGATGCCGAGCGATATTGAGCACTTTTTCATGTGTCTGTTGGCCATTTGGATGTCTTCTTTGGAAAAATGTCTGTTCATGTCTTCTGCCCATTTCTTGATTGGATTCTTTGTTCTTTGGGTGTTGAGTTTGATGAGTTCTTTATAGATTTTGGATACTAGCCCTTTATCTGATATGTCATTTGCAAATATCTTCTCCCATTCTGTCGGTTGTCTTTTGGTTTTGTTGACTGTTTCCTTTGCTTTGCAAAAGCTTTTTATCTTGATGAAGTCCCAATAGTTCATTTTTGCCCTTGCTTCCCTTGCCTTTGGCGATGTTTCTAGGAAGAAGTTGCTTCGGCTGAGGTCAAAGAGGTTGCTGCCTGTGTTCTCCTTTAGGATTTTGATGGACTCCTGTCTCACATTGAGGTCTTTCAACCATTTGGAGTCTATTTTTGTGTGTTTGTAAGGAAATGGTCCAGTTTCATTCTTCTGCATGTGGCTATCCAGTTTTCCCAACACCATTTATTGAAGAGACTGTCTTTGTTCCATTGGATATTCTTTCCTGCTTTGTCAAAGATGAGTTGACCATAGAGTTGAGGGTCCATTTTTGGGCTCTCTATTCTGTTCCATTGATCTATGTGTCTGTTTTTGTGCCAATACCATGCTGTCTTGATGATGACAGCTTTGTAATAGAGCTGGAAGTCCGGAATTGTGATGCCGCCAGCTTTGCTTTTCTTTTTCACATTCCTCTGGCTATTTGGGGTCTTTTCTGGTTCCATACAAAATTTAGGATTATTTGTTCCATTTCTTTGAAAAAAGTGGATGGTATTTTGATGGGGATTGCATTGAATGTGTAGATTGCTCTAGGTAGCACTGACATCTTCACAATATTTGTTCTTCCAATCCATGAGCATGGAATGTTTTTCCATTTCTTTGTGTCTTCCTCAATTTATTTCATGAGTATTTTATACTTTTCTGAGTACAGATCCTTTGTCTCTTTGGTTAGATTTATTCCTAGGTATCTTATGGTTTTCGGTGCAATTGTAAATGGGATCGACTCCTTAATTTCTCTTTCTTCTGTCTTGTTGTTGGTGTATAGGAATGCCACTGACTTCTGTGCATTGATTTTATATCCTGCCACTTGACTGAATTCCTGTATGAGTTCTAACAGTTTTGGGGTGGAGTCTTTGGGGTTTTCCACATAAAGTATCATATCATCTGCAAAGAGTGAGAGTTTGACTTCTTCTTTGCCAATTTGGATGCCTTTGATTTCTTTTTGTTGTCTGATTGCTGTGGCTAGGACTTCCAATACTATGTTGAATAGCAATAGTGATAGTGGACATCCCTGCCGCGTTCCTGACCTTAGGGGGAAAGCTCTCAGTTTTTCCCCA
>NW_023270387.1:22606843-22704396 GCF_011800145.1 Mirounga leonina | reverse complement strand
CTGTTACCGTATATTGTCTGTGTTCCTTTCTGGTCTATGTTGCTTTTAGGCTCTCTCTTTGCTTAGAGGACCCCTTTCAAGATTTCCTGTAGGGCTGGTTTTGTGTTTGCAAATTCCTTTAGTTTTTGTTTGTCCTGGAAGCTTTTTATGTCTCCTTCAATTTTCAATGACAGCCTAGCTGGATAGAGTATTCTTGGCTGCATATTTTTCTCAGTTAGTGCTCTGAATATATCCTGCCAGTCCTTTCTGGCCTGCCAGGTCTCTGTGGATAGGTCTGTTGCCAATCTAATGTTTCTACCCTTCTAGGTTACATATCTCTTCTCCCGAGCTGCTTTCAGGATTTTCTCTTTGTCTATGAGACTCGTAAGTTTTACTATTAGATGTTGGGGTGTTCACCTATTTTTATTGATTTTGAGAGGGGTTCTCTGTGCTTCCTGGATTTTGATGCCTGTTTCCTTCCCCAAATTAGGGAAGTTCTCTGCTATAATTTGCTCCATTATACCTTCTGCCCCTCTCTCTCTTTCTTCTTCTTCTGGGATCCCAATTATTCTAATGTTGTTTCATCTCATGATTTCGCTTATCTCTCGAATTCTGCCCTCATGGTCCAGTAGTTGTTTATCTCTCTTTTTCTCAGCTTCTTTATTTTCCATCATTTCATCTTCTATATTACTGGTTCTCTCTTCTGCCTCATTTATTCTAGCAGTTAGCGCCCCCATTTTTGATTGCACCTCATTAATAGCCTTTTTGATTTCTACTTGGTTGGATTTTAGCTCTTTTACTTCTCCAGAAAGGGTTTCTCTAATAACTTCCATATTTTTTTCAAGCCCAGCTAGTATCTTTATAGTGATGATATTGAACTCTAGATCTGACATCATAGTAATGTCCGTATTGAGTAGGTCCCTGGCAGTCGGTACTACCTCTTGTTCTTTTTGTTGAGGTGATTTTTTCCATCTTGTCATTTTGTGCAGAAGAGAATAGATTAATGAGAGAACAAAATGCTAGCAGAGTAACAACGTCCCCAGAAAATATACTCTAAACACATCAGAAAAGACCTGAAGCAGTGGGAAAAGAGAGAAATAGGAAAAGAAAAAAAAGAAAAAGAGAAAGAGAAAGATAAAAACAAAAACAAACAAAACAAAACAACAACAACAACAAAAAACCAGAATGTGATCAAATATGATCAGGCTGGTATATAGATCAGTGCCACACACTAGATTTGGGGTGTATTTTGGTCTTTTAGAAGAAAGTGTCTCCCAAAATTTTAAAGTAAGAAAAACTTATATATGTAAAAAAATAAGGGTTGATATGATGAAGGGATGGAATATGACTGTAAAGATGGAAATTATAAAAAATTTTATAAAAGGAATTGATAAGAAGTTGTTTGAAAAAAGAAAGAAGAGGATTTAAAAAAAGAAAAAAGAAAAAAAAAGGGAGAGGATGTGATCAGGCAGGGGAATAGAAAACACCATATACTAGAGATTTAGGGTATATTTTAATCTGTTAGAAGAAACTATCTCAAAATTTTAAAGAGAGAACAACTTATATATATAAGCCAAAAATACGCGTAACTACTATGAAAGGATAGAATATGACTCTAAAAATGAAAAATAAATATTTTTTTTTAAAAAAAGGGATTGATAAGATGTTGGTTGAAAAAGGGAAAAAGAAAAATTCAAAAAGAAAAAAAAAGAAAAAAAGACAGTTAAAAAAAAAATTAACTTCGAAAGACTAAAGAATCATGGTAAAAAAGCCATGAATTCTATGTGCAGTATTCCCCTAGCGCTGGAGTTCTGCCATTCTCATTGATCAGTAAACTTGGTCTTGGCTGGCTGTTCTTGCTGATCTTCTGGGGAGGGGCCTGTTGCCGTGGTTCCCAAATGTCTTTGCCGGAGACGGAATTGCCCCGCCCTTGCCCCCTCCCGGCTAAGTAATCTGCTCGGGTTTGCTCTCCGGGGCTTTTATTCCCTGCGAGCTTTCCGTACAGCTTTGGAGGTGGAGAGTGAAAATGGCGGCCTCCCAGTCTCCGCCCCAGAGGAGCCGAGAACTCGGGGCCCCGCTCCTCAGTGAGCCCCCAGAGAAAAGCCGTCAGTCACTCCCGTCTCCCTGGTCTCCGGCCGCACTCCGTGCTCACCCGGCCTGTGACCGTGCGTTTCTGTCTCTGGCACCTGACCCCGGGTGGAGTCTGCAAACCCAGCAGATCCCTGCAGTGCACTCCCACGTGGCTCCTCCTGGGGAGGAAGGTGAGTCTCCGCGGATCTGCCACTTGTTGGGTCCCTGCTGGAGGAGCAGGGGCCCCACTGTGCCGCGGATCACGGTTTATGGCCACCCCGAGCTGAGAGCCCGCGCCTGGGCTCCGCCTCTGCAGCCGGCTTCGCTGCTCCATTGCCTGGGAGCTCTGCCACACTCAGGCACCCCTGGTCTTTCTGTGACCCCGAGGGTCCTGAGACCACACTGTCCCGGAGGGTTCCAGCCCACACTTTGCAAATACCCTACCTTCAATACTTTCTGTGTTATTCTGCACTATCTTCACGTTACCCAGTTTGGGCATGCTGGAGTGCTGACGGATGCGTCTATGTGGCGCTGTAGGTACTTCCTTTTCAGTGTTGTATAATATTTCCTTCCTATGCAGGCTCCAAAATTAATAATAATTAACCAATAATAATTAACCATAATGTTAAAGAACATTTTGTTTTCCTTTTATTTTTCAATTGTAAATAATGCTGCTGGGTTATTCTTGTATATTATTCCTGTACACATGCAAGGTTTTCTCTAAGGTATGCATCTGACAGTGCAATTGCTAGATTATAGGATATATATAATCATCTTTCAAGATCAGTGATTCAAACTGCCTTTCAAGTAGTTGTGACTACTTATAATTCCACCAGCAGAGTAACAGATTCCATATTGCTCAGCAAGGTCACCCATACCAGACCTGGGAGATCTGGATTTTTGGTGAATATTTGATTTCAAAATGGTATCTCATTATAGTTTTAATCTGTATTTCCTTATTTTACTAATGCAGTTCAGCAATTTTTTTTTAAAGATTTTATTTATTTTTTTGACGTAGAGAGACACAGCGAGAGAGGGAACACAAACAGGGGGAGTGGGAGAGGGAGAAGCAGGCTTCCCACAGAGCAGGGAGCCCAATGCGGGGCTCAATCCCAGGACCCTGGGATCATGACCTGAGCAGAAGGCAGACACCTAACGACTGAGCCACCTAGGCGCCCCATACATTTTTTTATACATATACTAACTATTTGACTTTTCATCTCCTAATAATAGCCTTTTATAGTCTTAGCTCACTTTCCTGTTGGGTTGCTTGCCTTTTAAAAAATTTACCATGAGAAATTATTTACAAGTTCTAGATATGAACCATTTGTCACTGACATCTGTGGCAAATATTTTCTCCTAGCTTTTGACTTGCCTTTTCACTCTCTTTATGGTATCTCTTGATGAAAAGAAGGGCTTACTTTTAATGTAGTTCATTTATCAAATTTTTTAATGGTTAGTGTTTTGAGGAATTGTTTACAATACCCTATCTATATGCCATTATGAAAATATCATCCTGTATTTGTCTTCTAAATTTTTACAGCCTTGCCTTTTACATCATAGTTGTTGATTCATTGGGATTAAAAAAAATAATAATAATTAAATATTCCATCTCTGGATGTAATCTCATCAAATTTTAAGCTCTGCATTGTCATCTCCACCATTATTTTAAGTTTTCATATAAGCATGGGTTTGTTTCTCTATTTTTTTCCATTGGCTAACTTATCTATGATTCTTTTTTTTTTTTTTAAGATTTTATTTATTTATTTATTTGACAGAGAGAGAGATAGCGAGAGCAGGAACACAAGCAGGGGGAGTGAGAGAGGGAGAAGCAGGCTTCCTGCCGAGCAGGGAGCCCAATGTGGGACTCGATCCCAGGACCCTGGGATCATGACCTGAGCCAAAGGCAGACGCCCTTATCTATGATTCTTAATAGCTCATGATAAATTGTAGGGGAAAAACCCCCACTATTTTTCAGAATTAGGTCTTGGCAGTTCATTTTTCAAATAAATTATAGAATCACCTTGTGGGTTTCATAAAAATCTTGTAGGTTTTTTGGTTGGAACCGAATTTAATTTGTGGGTCATTTGGGGGTAAAGTGATATTTATATGATAGTCATTCTTTCTATTTATCAATGCTATCTCTCCCCTTTAATATCTTTCACTAAGATTTATGATTTCTTATATCACAATAATCTCAAACATATTTATTATATTTTTTCTTAGGATCCTTAATTTTTTTTTTACCCTTTTTAAATTTTTTCCTAATATAAAATATATACACATTATTTTGCTATTTAACTTCAATATGTCAGAATTGCAAAATATTATTTTATTAATTCAAATTATTTGTTTCCTGTGTTTTTGTTTTGTTTTGATTTGGTTTCCTCTGAGGACAGTCATGACATCTGCAAATAATGGCAGTTTTTTTCCTCTTCGTAATTTTTAACTTTTTTTAAAAAGATTTTATTTATTTGAGAGAGAGCACAAGCAGGGGAGGGGCAGAGGGAGAAGGAGAAGCAGTCTCCTGGCTGAGCAGGGAGCCCAATGCGCGGCTCGATCCCAGGACCCCAGGATCACGACCTGTGCTGAAGGCAGACGCTTAACCAAGTGAGCCACACAGGCGCCCCTAATTTGTAACTTTTTAAATGACTTTTTTTTTAAATGTTAGAACCATTTTTATAGTGTTAAATAAATGTGATAACACTGGGCACTCCTGACCTTGTTCCTGCACTTTAAGAGAATATTTTCAATGTTTCACCACTGAATGAAATTAATTTTGTTAAAAAATTCTAAAATGAATGTCTTTAATCAATTAGTTCTTAGTTGCTTTAAAAAAAAATCATGAATTAATGTTGATTTTATCTTATGTTCTTTCTTCATCTTTTGAAATCATCATGAAGTTTTTCTCCTATCATATATGAATAGGGTAAATTGTATTGATAGTGTCTCAATTTGAGCTGGCATTGCATTCCTCATAAAAAGCCAACTTACCTTTTTTTTATTCAGTGGTGGAATAGGTTTGCTAATATTTTGTTGAGTATTTTTGAATCTGTGTTATTGAATGAGATTGGTCTATAAGGTTTTTTGTCTTTCTCATGGTCTCTTTTCTGGTTTTGAAATCGATCTCAGAAATAAACGTTTTCCTGTTACCCGTTCTTTAAAGATTTTGAAAATGATTAAAATTATGTTTTTCTTTTTCTAAAGATCTTATTTATTTATTTGAGAGAGAGAGAAAGAAAGAGAGAGTGAGCATGTGAAAGAGCAGAGAGGGGCAGGGGAAGAAGGAGAAGCAGACTCCTCACTGAGCAGGGAGCATGACTCAGGGTTCGATCCTAGGATCCTAAGATCATGACCTGAGCTGAAGGCAGACTCTTAACCCACTGAGCCAGTCAGGCACCCCAGATTTATCTGTCTTTTCTTTTTGCAGGAAGATTTTTTGTTGTTGTTTTTACTACTGATCAATTTATTTGCATTCACATATTTTATTTAGTCTTATTTTGCTAATTTTCCATTACGAACTTCCCCATTTTACCCACACTTTCTCTTTTTTGCACATATCTCTCCATGATATTATTTATTTTTAACCTTGGCTACATCTGTCCTTAGGGCTCTTTTTAAATATAATATTAAAAATATCTCTACTACTGGTCATTGTACCTTCTTTCTTTTCTTTTTCTTTTTTCTCTTTTTGGATCAGTCCTGCTGGACATTTGTCTGCTTTATTGGACTTTGTGAAGAACCCAGTTATGGCTGCGTAAGCATATCTATTTTATCCTTATTTTTAATTTTACTTATTTTAATTTTACTAATTTGTTTTTAACTTTAATTTTACCATTTTTATTTCTTTGGTTTTATCTTATATTTTTATATATCCCTATCTTTTTAAGGTAATCCCTTTGTCCAATACATTTTAGACTTTCTTCTTTTTTAATCTGAATATTTAATCTGAATATTTTAATCTGAATATTTAAAGTTTTATTTTATCCCATTTCTGAAGAAATGTCGACATTTTATAGGTAGGATTTTTGTAATCATTTTGTTCAATGTTTCCAGTTTCCCAAATGGTTTCTACTTTGAATCATAAATTACTTTTTAAATGTTTACAAATACTCAGTTCTGTAGTTTTAAAGTTCTCTCCTTATCATAGATATTTAATTATGAGATGGCCAAATAATGCATTTTGTCTGATAATGATTCTTCAGTTAAAAAAAAATGCCCCCTGCCTACCTGAAAAGAAAGTACAGTCACTAGTAATTGGATGCAGTCTTCCATACAATCAGGTTTTCTTTTCTTTCACATATTCTATATCCTTTCTACTCTTTGTTTGCTCAGTTTATCGATCACTGAGAAAGGTATGGTAAAATATCTTGAACGATGTTCATTTTATCACTTCCTCCTGGCAATTCAGTCAAGTGTTATTTTGAAGTTCTAAAACTATGCTACTGTATAAAAGTTTAGAATTTTCTTGGTGAATTTAAACTTTAATCAATATGAGGAACTCTACCTAAAGTAATGCTTTTTGCTACAAATTCTCTTTTGTTTGATATTTATATACAGGGAGCATCTTTCTTTCCATTTGTGTTTTCCTGTATATCTTTTTTTGATTTCTTTTTTATGTTTCACATGTATGGGTGCGTAAGGTTGTGACATGTGACTCTAAGTTGTCTGTAACTGGATTTTATTTTTTTAAGATTTTATTTATTTATTTATTTATTTATTTATTTATTTATTTATTTATTTATATGAGGGAGAGAGACAGAGATAGCTATGAGGAATTCTTAATCTCAGGAAACAAACTGAGGGTTGCTGGAGTGTGGGGTGGGGTGGGAGGGATGGGGTGGCTGGGTGATAGACACTGGGGAGGGTATGTGCTATGGTGAGTGCTGTGAATTGTGCAAGACTGTTGAATCACAGATCTGCACCTCTGAAACAAATAATGCAATATATGTTAAGAAAAAAAAAAAGAAGATAGCAGGAAGGGAAGAATGAAGGGGGGAATCGGAGGGGGAGATGAACCATGAGAGATGATGGACTCTGAGAAACAAACTGAGGGTTCTAGAGGGGAGTGGGGTGGGAGGATGGGTTAGTCTGGTGATGGGTATTAAAGAGGGCACGTTCTGCACGGAGCACTGGGTGTTATGCACAAACAATGAATCATGAAACACTACATCAAAAACTAATGATGTATGGTGATTAACATAACATAATAAAACTAAAAAAAAAAAAAAAAAGAAATAGCGAGAGAGAGCATGAGCGGGAAGGAGAGAAGCAGACTCTCCGCTGAGCAGGGAACGTGAGGTGGTGCTCCATCCCAGGACCCTGGGATCATGACCTGAGCTGAAGGCAAACGCTTAACTGAGCCACCCAGATGCCCCATGTAACTGGATTTTTTAAACAAATCTAACAATCATTACCTTTTTTTTTTTTTAAGATTTTATTTACATTTGACAGAGATAGATACAGTGAGAGAGGAAACACAAGCAGGGGTAGTGGGAGAGGGAGAAGCAGGCTTCCCGCCGAGCAGGGAGCCCGACGTGGTGCTCGATCCCAGGACCCTGGGATCATGACCTGAGCCGAAGGCAGACGCTCAACGACTGAGCCACCCAGGCGCCCCCAATCGTTGCCTTTTAACTGAATGCTCCTATACATTAATGTGATTTCAAATAGATTTGGAACAATTTTTACCCTCTATTTTTGTTCTTTATATTTTTTCTTATGTTTCTATGTTCTTTTCTCTCCCTTAATTTTCATCTGGATGGAATGTGTCGGGGGGGGGGGGGGGCGTGCTTTTGTTTTAGGTTTTGTTTTGTTTTGTTTTCCTGGTTTGGAAATTACACCCTTGACTTTTACTTTTTTAGAAGTTACACTAACAATTTTAACAAACTTATTTACTTTAACCAAATATCTATTTTCTCTCCAGTACATTAGTTTTATTTTATCCCACAACTGCAATGTAATTATTATTTTGTACATCAATGTATATGTTCACTATTTCCTTACTTACCATTCCGTTTGCATCTGTACCTTCCTTCTATAAACGTATTTCTTGTTTCTGAAGTAAATTTCTTAAAGTCCTTAAATAAAGTCTGCTCTTGACAAACTCTCTGTTTTCATCTTAAAGTATCTTTACTTACCTTATTTTTCTCCCAAGACTTGAAGATACTATCGCATTCTTTTGTGGCTCCCACTGTCACCAGCAAAATGTCAGCCGTCAGTATATTCTTATCTCTTTGGGGGAAAATCTGATTTTTCTTACAAATGCATTTCAGATTTCTAAGATTTACTTTTCTTTTCTGTATTTTCACATTTATCCACTAAGAGTGAGTTTCTGTACAACACTTAAGTGTGTGATCCATTAATCTCCTTAAATCTAAAGATCTATATTTTTCATCAGTTATGGAAAATTTTATGTCATGTTCTCTTCAGATAATTTTCCATTTTTTATTATTTGCTAATACTTTAGCACCCTAACCTCTACATCTCAACTTCACTTTCATACATTCCATTGTTTCTTCTCTATATTTTGAATTATTTCTTTTGCTCCATATTCTAGTTTACTGATTCACTAGTTTACTATTTAGCCAAGTCAGTAAATTTTATTTCAGTAATTGTATTTTCCTCTCTAGTTTTTATACTTGGTTATCAAGTATGTTATTTTAGTAGTCCAGTGTTCTTTTAATAAAGCTTATTTTAATAGCTGTCATTTCCATTAAATATGTACTCTATTTTATAACTGTTTTTTAAACTACTTCATAAATACCTGTTTTACACAGTCTTGCACATCTGATTTTGTATCCTGTTGTTTTGTTTGCTTTAAGCTTTTATTTTTAAGTAATCTCTACACCACATGGGACTCAAACTCACAACCCTGAGATCAAGAGTGGCAGGTTCCACTGACAGAGCCAGTGGGGCCAACCTGTGCCTTTTTTTTTTTTTTTTAAGATTTTATTTATTTGAGAGAAAGAGAGAGTGAGCATGAGCAGAAGGTAGGGGCAGGAAGGAGGGGCAGCGGGAGAGGGAGAAGCAGACTCCACTGAGCAGGGAGCCCAATGCGGAACTCGCTCCCAGGACCCTGAGATCATGACCTGAGCCAAAGGCAGACATTTAACCAACTGAGCCACCCAGGTGCCCGAAGCCCAATTGTAAATGATGACTCTTTTTCATGATGGCTTGTTTCCTTATGTATTTCGTAATTTTCTTATTGTAGCCCCTTTTCCAGAACTTAATTTATTTGAAAACTCGAAGCCTGTATTTAAAGTAGTTTCTCTAGAGATAATTTTTCTTTAGTTCTTCCAAAAACAAAGGCCATTCACAATCCAGAATGATTTCAGATTAAAATTTTGGTTCGAAGTTTTTAGAATTCTGGAACTGACTTTCATCTGTAAGAGCTTGTGATTAGGAATTCTTAGGCCACCCCACCCTTCATCAGTTGCTGCCTTCCGTCCTGACCTAGGACCAAAACAGAAAGGCATCTTCACCATCTCCCTCTACTGGTCAGGTTTATATTTTCACCTATTTTGAGTGCAATGTGGAGTTCTGTAAACTCAACTTTTGCAGATTTGTCTCCAGTTCACTGTGCATGTGGTCCATTAAATCCAAAGCTCTAAGTGATCAGCAATTGCAAGATGCACTCAGAACACACACTGGCTAAAGAGGTGACTTACTTCTTTGAATTTCTATTTGATAATGCAATAATGACTCCTAAAATTTTCCTTTAAGCGTACACAAACGCATGCACACTCACACACATCATAGTCTTTTTTGATGTTTTATCTAGAGAAGTTTTCTCTGAATATTAATCGATCATATTGCAGGGAACAGAAATCAACTATTTGACTCTTCATAATTTTAAAATCAGAAAGTATAGTTTTAGTATTGCACTAAGATTAGGCTTATAACATGATTAATGATCTTTGTGTATTTAAAAATTATCATTTAAAATACATTTTTTTAAAGATTTTATTTATTTATTTGACAGAGAGAGACACAGTGAGAGAAGTAACACAAGCAGGGGCAGTGGGAGAGGGAGAAGCAGGCTTCCCGCTGAGCTGGGAGCCCAGTGCGGGGTTTGATCCCAGGACCCTGGGAATATGACCTGAGCCGAAGGCAGACACTTAATGACTGAGTCACCCAGGCACCCCTTAAAATGCATTTTTATGTTTTTCTGAGACATGGCAAAATGAAAATAACAGTGGGTCTAGTGGTCACTCTCTTTCTGAGTTTGCTCTAATCTTGTTTTACATTTGGTTTGAATTTTTAATATATAAAACGCAAGAATAAAAAATCTATTTTTCCAATTTCATCTCATTAACAGGGCTGGTGATTGGCCCAGGATATTTGGTCAGTCTAGCCTAGATGCTGTAAAGGATCCCTTTTGAGAGCTGTGGGGACTCAGAATTTAGAGAAATTCAGTTACAAGGTTGAACCGAACCAGAACAGAGTTGAATTCAAAAACGGCAAAATTAGATGGTGAAATTGAGGATAAGAAAAGAGATATCAGAAGATTAGGAAGACAGAAAATGCTTCAATTTGAAAGTAACTGGGTCCACTAAGTTAAATTCTCTGATCTGAGGCTGGTTAATAGGTGTCAGACCTACTAAGATATGTAAAAGGGTCAACTAGACTCAGAGCATCAGAAGGGCAGACCCGAATGATCTCCAAGGTTTTAAACAACCCATTGCTTTACTTTTGTTTTTAAGTTTTTATGAGATTGAGATAAAAACTGCTTTGACAGCCACATGCAAAGGAGTGAAACTGGACCACAATTTGCACCATATACAAAAAGTTAACTCAAAATGGATTAAAGACCTGAATGTAAGACCTGAAATCATGAAAGCCCTAGAATCAAACATAGGCAGTAAGCTCCTTGACATAGGTCTTGGTGATTATTTTTTTGAATCTAGGTCCAAAAGTACAGGCAACAAAAGCAAAAATAAACAAGTATGACTATATCAAACTAAAAAGCTTCTGCAAAGAAAATCATCAACAAAATGAAAGGCAACCCACTGAGTGGGAGAAAATGTTTGCAAGTCATATATCTGATAAAGGGTTAATATCCAAAATATGCAAAGAACTCAGAAAACTCAATAAAAACTGAACATTCTGATTAAAAATGGGCAGAAGATCTGAATATGTTTTTTTCCAAGGAAGACATACAAATGGCCAATAGGCACACGAAAAGATGCTCAACATCACTAAACATCAAGGAAATGGAAATCAAAACTATAATTAGATATCACCTCACACCTGTCAGATGGCTATTACCAAAAAGACAAGAAATAATAAATGTTGGCAAGGATGTGGATTAAAGGGAACACTGTCGGTGGGAATGCAAATTGTTGCAGCTACTATAGAAAACAGTATGGAAGTTCTTCAAAAAATTAAAAAATAGGGACACCTGGGTGGCTCAGTCAGTTAAGCATCTGCCTTCAGCTCAGGTCATGATCCCAGGGCCCTGGTATTGAGCCCCACGTCAGGCTCCCTGCTCAGTAGGGAGTCTGCTTTTCTCTCTCCTTCTGCCCCTCCTCCCTGCTCATGCTCTCTCTCTCTCTCTCTCTCTCTTGCTCTGCACTCTCTCTCAAATAAATAAATAAATTCTTTAAAAAAATTAAACAACAGAACTACCCTATGATCTAGTGATTCTACTTCTGGGTATTTACCTAAAGAAAATGAAAACACTAACTTGGAAAGGCACTCCCATGTTCACTGCAGCATTATTCACAATAACCAAGATGTGAAAACAACCCAAGTATCCATCAATGGATGAATGGATAAAGAGGATGTGGGATATATACACAATGGAGTATTACTCAGCCATAAACAATGAAATCTTGCCATTTGTGATAACATGGATGGACCCTGAAGGCATTATGAAATAATAAGGCATTATTATAAAATAACTCAGAGAAAGACAAATACCATATTATCTTACTTATATGTGGAATCCAAAAACAAACAACAACAAAGAAATGAGTTAATAAACACAGAGAACACATTGGTGGTTGCCAGGGTTTGGAGGATGGGAAGTGGGTAGAATAGGTAAAGGTGGTCAAAAAGTACAAATTTCCAGTTATAAAATAAATAAGTCATGGGGAATGTACATGTAATATACAACATGGTGACTACAGTCATTAATATTATATTGCATATTTGAAAGTTGCTAAGACAGGTCTTAAAAGCCCTCATCACAAGAAAAAAAACTGTGACTATGTATAGTGACAGATGATAACTAGATTTAGTATGATTATTTCATAATATATACAAATATCCAACCAGGATGTTGATAGTCAATTGAAACTGATAACCATCTGCATTACAGACTGGAGGTGATATTTCCTAATATTTTATGGAATATCTTCGTTCCTCCAGAACTGTCAACCCATGGCTGATAGTGATTTTTTAGAAAGATGTATTTTTTTAAAGATATGTACAAAAATAGAAAGATAAACAGAAAAAAGGCAACCATTAGTAGGCAAATAAGATACAATTTCATTTCAGATGTTTAGCTTCATCCTGTTAAACATGTTCTGGGACACAGTCTATGCTCACAAAAGGTTTTTAAGCAGTCATGCTTAAGTAGGGGGAGGTCACTGGGTTCCAAGTATAATATAAAAGGAATAAGATATGAATTTTATTTATTTTTTTTAAAGATTTTATATATTTATTTGTCAGAGAGAGAGAGAGCATGAGCAGGGGGAGTGGCAGGCAGAGGGAGGAGCAGGCTCCCCGCTGACCCTGGGATCACGACCCGAGCCTAAGGCTTAACCAACTGAGCCATTCAGGTGTCCCTGAATTTTATTTATTTTTAAATCAATGGAAATGTGTGGGGAAAAAATGTACTTTGTCTTTTAAGGATCCATTGCACAGATCAGAGAAAGTGGTTGGTTGTACATCCTGGGCTTTGGCCCCAGTCAGATCTGGATTGGTTTCACGTGTCAGCTACTTAAGAGGTATTTGGTCTTGGGCAAGTTATTTAGCCTTGCTGAGCCTCATGTTTTGTGTTGTACTTTTATTTTAAAAACTTAATTTTTTTTAGAGCAGTTTTAGCTTCCCAGAAAATTGAGGGGAAAATACAGAGATTTCTCATATGCTATATTCTCCCACATATGCATAGCCTTCCCCATTGTCACCACCACCCCCCTCCTGCCAAAGTGGGACATCTGTTACAATTGATGAGCTTACATTGACACATCATCATTCAAAGTCCATAGTTTACATTAAGGCCCACTCTGAGTGTTGTACTTTCTGTGGGTTTGGACAAACATATAATGCCATGTAACCATCATTAAAGTACCATCCAAAGTATTATCACAACCCCTGCCCCCAAATCCTCTGTGCTCCATCTACCCACTTATTCTTCTCTTCCTCTTTCCTAATCACTGGCAACCACTGAACTTTTATTTTTTTTCTCCATAGTCTGTCTTTTCCAGAAAGTTATATAGTTGGAATCGTACCTAAGTTGCTTTTTCTGATTGGCTTCTTTCACTTAGTAATATGTATTTTAGTTTTCCACCTGTCTTTTCATGGCTTGAGAGATCATTTCGTCTTAGCACTAAATAATTTTCCATTGTATGGATGTACCACAGCTTATTTATCCCTTCACCTACTGAAAGACAAGTTTTGGCAAATATGAATAAAGCTGTTCGAGACATTTCTGGGCAGGTTTTCATGTGGACATAAGTTTTCAACTCCTCTGGATAAATACCAAGAAGTATGATGGATGGATTATATGCTGGGTATGTTTAGTTTCTTAAGAAACTGACAAACCATCCTCCAAAGCAGTCATACCATTTAGCATTCCCACCATCAATAAATGAGAATTCCTTTTGCTCTACATCTTCACCAACATTTGGTATTATCAGTGTTCTGGAAAAATAGGTGTAGTAGTATTTCACTGTTGTTTTAATTTGCATTTTTCTGAAGATATATGATTTTGAACATCTCTCCATATGTTTATTTGCCATCTCTGTATATTTGGTGAGATGTCTAGTTAACCTTTTGTACATTTTTTAAAATCAAGATACTTGTTTTCATACGGTTGAATTGTAAGTGTTTTTGGTTCTTTTTTTGGGGGGGGTGTAACAGTCCTTTATCAGATATGTCTTTTGCAAATATTTTCTCATGGTCTGTCTTTCATTCTCTTGAGAGTGTCTTTTGTGGAGCAGAAATTTTTAATTTTAATAAAGTCCAGCTCATCAATTTTTTCCATGAATCCTGCTTTTAACATATCAAAAAAGTCATTAGCAAACCCAAGGTCATCTAGGTTTTCTCCTACATTATCTTCTAGTAAGTCTGTAGTTGTGCATCTTGCATTTAGGTATGTGATGCATTTTGTGTTAAATTTTGTGAAGGGTGTAAGGTCTGTGTCCAGATTTATTTTTTTATGCTGGCTATTCAGTTGTTCCAGTATCATTTATTAGAATGGCTACTTTTTTTCTCCTTTGTATTGCCTTTATTCCATTTTCAAAGATCAGTTGATTACATTTAATGTGGGTCTATTTCTAGGCTTTCTATTGTGTTCCATTGATCTATTTGTTTATTCTTCCACAAATAGCATACTATCTTGATCACTGTGCTTTATAGTAAGTCCTAAAATCAGGTAGTGTCAGTCTTCCAACTGTGTTTTTTCTTCTCCCTCAATTTTGTGTTGGTTATTCTGGCTCCTTTGCCTCTCCATATAAACTTCAGAATCAGTTCAACAATATCCACCAAATGACTTGCTGGATTTTTGTTTGGGATTTCATTGAATCTGTAGATCAAGATGGGAAGAACCAATCTTTGGCAATACCGAGTCTTCCATGAACATGGAATATCTCTCCATTTATTTAGTTTTCTTTGATTTCTATCATCAAAATTTTGTAGTTTTCCTATCTTGATTTGGTACATATTTGATTATATAATTTTTTAGAGTGTCAATGTAAATGGCATTGGGATTTTAATTTTAAATTCTACTTGTTCATTGCTGGCTTTATTTTTGATCAGCCACAAAACTGTGTTGTTTTATATATGGTTTTTGTAAAGAGAGCTATTTATACATGGAAATCATGCAACATATTGTGTGGCAAAAAAATAAACCTTCAGTAAAAAGTGGCTATTTCATTAGCATCACTGTACTATTATTATTGTTGTTAACATTACTCAGCTATTAGATAGACCTGCAATTCTCAAGGGGTCAAAACAAATGAGAACTAGGTTTTCCCTGAGTTATACCTGAGAATAAGGAAATGTAAATATTCTCAGCCCCCTGCTTTCTTGAGAAGGAATTTTACCCACTATTTCTTGCATTGTTTATAGAACATTTGCCTCATACAGACATATTATGGACTGAATGTGTTCCCCGCCTCATCCATATGTTAAGGCCCTAACCCCAAATGTGCCTGTATTTAGAGATTCAGATTTTAAGGAGGTAATTAAGGTTAAATAAGGTCATAAGGATGGGTCCTTAATCTAATAGGACTGTTGTTGTCATAATAAGAGGAAAAGAGAGCAGAAGTGCACACATAGAAAAGGCTATGTGAGGATAAGCCAGAAGATAGACATTTGAAAGATGAAGAGAGAGGATTCACTAGAAAACAACCCTCCTGGCACCTTGATTTGTGAGAAAACATATTGGTGTTTTTTAAGCCACCCAGTCTGTGATATTTTGCTATGGCAGCTCTAGCAGGCTGATAGGAATTGTGGCACTGACACTGACTCTAGAGGAACAGAATCTTAAGGATGAATTTTCTGGTGTGGTTCTGGGATTTCTGGAATGGCTGTTTAAGTTTAACCTGAATCATAAAAGCAGAGAATCACAGCCCAATCTGGCAAATGTTTTTTGTTTTGTTTTATTTTGTTTTGTTTTTTTCCCCACACTTGTCAATAAGGACCATCAGAAGCAGTTTGCTTTCAGCTGACAAGGCCAGCAAATACATCTGTATTCTCTTACCTCACAGAGATATCAGCTCTCCAATTTTGCATTATAATTATTTTGCAAGAGTCTTGGATCACCTTTTCCTTCCACAAGATATCACACTAGTCTGTTACATTGATGACATTATTGTAATTGGACCTAGTGAGCAGGAAGTAGCAACTACTCTAGACTTACTGGTCAGACATTTATGTGCCAGGAGGTGGGAATAAATTCAACAAAAATTCAGGGGTCTTTTACCTCAGTGAAATTTTCAGGGGTCCAGTGGAATGAGGCATACTGAGTCTCCTTTGTAAGGAGGAAGACAAGTTGCATCTAGTCCCTTCTACAACCAAAACAGGCACGGTGCCTAATGGGCCTCTTTGGATTTTGGAAGCAACATAGTCCTTATTTGGATATGTTACTCTGACCCATTTGCTGAGTGACCCAAAAAGCTGCTAGTTTTGATTGTGACTCAGAATAAGAGAAGGCTTTGCAACAAGGCCAAGCTGCCATGGAAACTACTCTGCCACTTGGGCCACATGATCCGGCAGATCCAATGGTGCTTGAAGTTTCAGTGGCAGACAGGGATGCTGTTTGGAGCCTCTAGCAGGATCCTATAGGTAAATCACAGAGCAGGCCCTTAGGATTTTAGAGCAAGGCCCTGCCATCCTCTGCAGATGCTCTCCTTGTGAGAATACCAGCTATCATGACATGAGAGTTACAGAAAGAGAACTGTAATTATCATTAATATTTCTTCCCTATTTTGTTATGAATATTTGTGTATGTGTATCAAATATATTTTCCCTCTCTTATCCCCTTATCATGTAACAAAAGATGTATTTACATATCATAGTATTTAATATTGTTAACTTTACATCCTAGTATTTAAGTTATGAGATATCAGGAAAAACAGTAAATATCAACCAAGGATCCTGCATCCTCTTCCGGCGGAAGAGACAGTGTGTTTTCAGTAGTACGCAGGATAGTTTTATCATGTTAGGTGGAAGTATGACTTTGTTATTATCTTTATATGGAGATTAAATGTGGTTCAAGGAGGTGCATATGGGTGGTAAGTTGACAAGGGGTAGACTCTTGATGGTTACTGTGTCAACATGGAAGGTGTTTTCAATGAGTCTCACATTTAAATTGGTGAACTTTGGGTAAAGCAGGTTGCTGTCCATAATGTGGGTGGGCCTCATCCAGTCAGTTGAAGGCCTGAATTATGTCAAAAAGATGGCCTCCCTGAGCAAGGTGGAATTGTCCAGTAGACTGACTTTAGATTTCATCTGCACCTTTGGCTCTCCTAGATTTCTAGGCTGCTGCTTTCAGATTGAAACTATACCATTGACTCTCCTGTCTCAAGCCTACTGGGTCACAGTGCAGATTTGGACTTGCTCAGCCTTTGTAATCACATGAGCTCATTCCTTATAACATATCATATATGTATATCATCTATTTCACTCTATATATGTCATACACATACACACATACACACATCCTATTGGTTTTGTTTCTTTGGATAACTCTAATACACAATATCATACACTCTAGGCAAGGGGAAAATATTTATCTTGGCAAAATTAAATGCATCAATATATCTCTCTCATTTCATTTTATCACACTTTTTAAAGATTTTATATATTTATTTTGAGAGAGAGAGTGTGTGTGTGAGTAGGGGGAGGGGCAGAGGGAGAGGGAGAGAGAGAATCTCAAGCAGACTCCACGCTGAGTACGGAGCCTGATGAGGGGCTCCATCTCAAGACCCTGAGATCATGACCTGAGCTGAAACCAAGAGTCAGACGCTTAACCAACCAAGCCACTCAGGTGCCCCTTTTGTGATACTCTTTAAGCCCTTTATGTCTTAGAAAGTAGGATTTGAAGCCAAAGACTGAAGTTGGAAGCAGGGTTCTCTCCTCATTATTATCTTGTGTGACTGGGGAAGTTCACTTCACTTCTGAGATTTAATTTCTAAAATGAAAATAATATTTACCTAAAAGTGCTCTTAAAAGAATTGAATATACTAAGACTATATATGATTTTATATATAATATATACATATAAAAATATATAATATATAAATATATATATATTTAAAAGTTCAATGAAATGATATCACAATATTTTATGGTCAGAACAGCTGAATACCGGCAACTTTATGTATGTCAATCTAAACTACATTTAAAAGAAACTATGACCCAAATTTCAAATCACAGAAAACAAATGATGTATAAAAGTTTTGTTACTGACATCACATCATGCCTGCAATTCTTCCTTATTAATAAGCATGACTGGTATTGCTTTTTGAGCACTTATTAGGTGCCAGATGCTGAAACTCACTATTTCAGTTAATCCCACAAACAACCTTATAAATCAGGGATGCTGATGATTTACCTTACATCACAGAAAAGGAACAAAGACATAAAACAAGGCACCGAAGGCCACAATTTGCAAATGGTCAAGTCAGAATCTTAAACCTGGGTAACTGGACACCACAACCAAAATTCTTAGTGATTATACCTCACTCCCTCTTCAGCAAGTTCAATTAGAAGCACAAAGATGATTAATTTTTAGATGCCTACAGTCTGAGTCGTCAGTGAGTCCTCAATCCAGTTTCCGGAACTGTGCCTAGAACTAAATCACACCCAAGCCTCTCACTTCTGCCTCTAACTGTATACAAAGCAGCATCACCTGACATCCATCCCTACCCCTTCTTCTGTCAGCACTGCGGACAAGCCTCACACAAATGTAAAAAGTCATTTTGGTTCCTTAACAATAGAATGGCCTGTCCATTTTAAAATTTCATTAGGAAATATACCCCAAGGCAAGGATGTGATGAACTCAGGTGATACATAAATCCAGGGAGGCAGGAAAGTGTTGGGAAGAGAATGGGCGCCACTTGCTCCAGCAACGTGAGAAACAGGGTTTAGTGAGAATGGATGTCTATAAGAGCAGCATAAAGAGACTCTCAGTGAGGGCTTAAAGCTCCCATGGCTTCAGGAGGCTGTAATTCACAAGTTCAGTAACAAAGGCCACAAGGCTAAAGCTAAAAATAAGAAGATGAAAAGTCAAGTTCTTTGAGGAAAATTAAATCAAGTTCAAGGTTGTTGTTTGTTGAGGGGGTAGGGGTGGAGAGTAAGGAAGGAGGGATATATTTTCTCATGTTTCTTGATAGCTTGAAATCTTTAATGTAACGAGAGAATGTGAAAGGCAAGCATATTTTTATTTCACAAAGCCCTTCCTGATTGGTTACTGAATACAATTACAAAGGCTAAATTGAGACTAATTCTGCCATCTCTAGTCTAAACCAACTTAAAATCAATGGTCCAGGGGCGTCTGGGTGGCTCAGTCGTTAAGCCTCTGCCTTCGGCTCAGGTCATGATCTCAGGGTCCTGGGATCGAGCCCCGCATGGGGCTCCCTGCTCAGCGGGGAGTCTGCTTCTCCCTCTCCCTCTGCCCCTATCCTCTGCTTGTGTTCCCTCCCTCCTGTGTCTCTCTCTGTCAAATAAATAAATAAAATATTAAAAAAAAAAAAATCAATGGTCCACTGCAGATTCCCCCACAGGGGGAAAGCAAAGGCAAGAGAGACTGGCAAGGCAAAGTAGGTCATGTGTGTCTGTGCTCCCGACCTGCTCCTCTATCCATCAAGCTGATAGGCACAAATAAAAAAATAAAAATAAAAAAAAAACAACACCAAAGGAACCGCTCTGTGAATGGTTCCTGATTACAGCAGTAGGCATTGTTGAGAAAGGAAATGAGGCCTGAATAGGGAAGAGATTACAGTTCATCTACCAGATGCACTACAGGACTTGGCGTGTTTCGTTTTCCCCTTCTCAGGATTTCTTTACTTCAGCAACTTGAACAATTCTATTGATGAGCTCACCCATCCTCCTCTATCCTATCCCACAGGTGGTTTTCAAATGTTATTGTATGTAAGAACCACCAAGGGTTGTTGTATAAATGCAGATTCTTTGGTCTCAGTCTCAGAGATTCTGACTGGGTCAGTTGGGGGTGAAGCCTAAGAATCCGTATTTATCAAGCATTCCAGCTATTTCAATGCAGGTCATTTGTGGACCACACTTTTAGAAACACCACTAAGGGTAGTCTATGGGTAGGTATATGTGTATATAAAAGTTATATTATTTGTATTTGTATGCATGAATTAGTGCTGTTCAGTAAATAATACCCCAAGAAAGCTTATCTCGGGCTTCCTACCTTCACCTCCATACCCTATCAGCACTGTCCCTAGGAGGGGGACAGCATTGGCTATGTCAATCACAAATGAAAAATCTACATGATCAAAAGTAGTTTGTTTCTTTATTTATTTGGATTTTTCTTCCAGTTTTATCAAGAAACAACTGACATACATCACTGTATAAGTTTAAGGTGTACAGCATGACGCTTTTATTTCAGATATAGAGAAATGATTGCCACAACAGGTTTAGTTAATATCTATCAACTTATACAGATACAATATAAAGAAAAGAAAAAAATTTCCTTGTGATGAGAACACTTAGGATTTATTCTCTTAACACCTTTCCTATATATCCTACAGCACTGTTAGCTACAGTCATCCTGTTTTACCTGCCATCCCCAGTACTTATTTATCTTATAACTGGAATTTTGTACCTTTTGACCACCTTCATCCGATACCCCTAATTTAAAAGTGTAATTTACAACTGAACATTTACCATGCTGTCTAGATTAACTTACCTATTAGCCAGTTTCTGAGTATTAATTGCTGATATAATTGTTGACAGTCAAACTTAAGGCTTTTATTTTGGAACAATATTTTTTACATGGTTTTTTGGCATAATAAGGTGACAGTTCTAATGTTTACTATTCTCTCCTCTCTGTTTGTTTTTTAAAAGTAATTAATCATTCATTGCAGAAATGCTTTAAATGAAAATGCTTTCTCACTCCTAACTTCAGAAATATGTGAAATACAAACAAAACAAGTTGAGAATGAAAGCTAAAGTTTTGACAACTCAAGTAGGTATTCCTCATGTTGTGTGTTAGTTTATGAATCACTGCCTGAAAATAAAGCTAGATGAGTAATGAATATGGAATAGGTTAACAAACAGAACAATCTTATAACCGCCTTAGGGATGTCTTTGGTGAGCTTTCATTGTTTTGTTTGAAAATTTAGAAAAAAAAAATGTTTTTTTAAAGATTTTTTATTTATGAGAGCGAGCGTGCGCTTGCTAGTGAGCATGAGTGTGGGGAGTGGGGAGGCAGAGGGAGAGGGAGAAGCAAGCTCCCAGCTGAGCAGGGAGCCTGATGCGGGGCTGATCCCAGTACCCTGGGGTCATGACCTAAGGCAAAGGCAGATGTTTAAATGGCTGAGACACCCAAGCACCCCTAGAAAAAAATTATTGTTTCAAATCAGTATACTTATATTTTTTTAAAATCCACCAATGTCACTCAATAGAATGGCAACAATCATTCCTTTTCCTCCCCTTTCTTACATGTTCAGTGCCCACCACATGAAAAGTGCCCAATAAATATGTATGGTTATTGAAGAAATTCACTAATTTGGCTAAGTGGAAGAGATGCAGTTTGAATCTATAAAATAATCTTACTATTATAAGTAGTATCATAAATTAGTGAATATCTAATACAATTCCCACTAGACATGATTAATAATATAGTTAAAATTTTGATATTTACAGATTTATGCTTATAGAGTCTCTGAACTTCAAGGATTCTCAAACTGCCTAATGTGAAAAGGCAACCTCAGATTTCCTCCTTCTCTTATCTGGAGTCTTTGCTCAAGAACAAAAAAACACAGTACATAGAACTAGGGAAAAGACAGAACTGGGAAAGCTGAGAACAGTCTCAGGGACAGGCAAGCCCACTGGGTGTCTGTGGAGCTGAATGGGTGTGACATTACCAGCTTCACCGTGCCTGGTTCCAATTAGATTACAAGAAAGCAATAGCTCCAAGGACCTTGGTTCCAAATACTGGGAATTTCTTACACTTCCTATTACTGTATTCTGTACAGATGGAAGCATGATAAATGTAGGGGTGAATAAAGGGGACTTAGTTAAAAATCTATAACAGGTGCTTCAGAGCTCCTAGGGGACTATCTACACACAGCAAAGAGAGACAACTACTCCTTTACAAATCATGTAGGAGTTGGGAAGTATTTATTACAGAGCAATTAAGCCAGAATGGCTTGGAGTCTAAGGACAGTAAACACGGAAGAAGACAGGTGTGAGGGTCTGGGGAAAAAAATAGAGTCATTAAGTTAAAATTATATTCTAAATAGAGATAATGCCAATCCTTTCCCTCAACCAGCTCCTGAATACTAACCACAAGGTCTATACATCCTCCTTGCCTTGGCAAGAGAAGCAAGAGGGTATGTTCAGGAAAATTGAAAATCTCTAAGAAATGAGTTTTAGATACTGATATATGAGAGTCTTTGATTAAAAAAAAGTTGGACACCCAATCACCACTCTAGAATGATGCTCACCAGTCCACAAGACATGTCCCTGTGCCTTCTGTTTTCAATTACATTTGGGTGTCTCCTTCTTAAATATTTATGTATGTATGTATCTAAGCATTTATCTATCTATCTATCATCTACCTATCTCTGTCTGTCTGCCTATTTTTTTTAAAGATCTTATTTATTTATTTGACAGAGAGAGACACAGCGAGAGAGGGAACACAAGCAGGGGGAGTGGGAGGGGGAGAAGCAGGCTTCCCGCGGAGCAGGGAGCCCGATGCAGGGCTCGATCCCAGGACCCTGAGATCATGACCTGAGCCGAAGGCAGATGCTTAATGACTGAGCCACCCAGGCGCCCCTGCCTATTTATTATTTCTCCATCCAACCACCAAGAGTCATTAGTTAGTTGACAAAAGCTTCCAACAAGGGGCGCCTGGGTGGCTCAGTTGGTTAAGCGACTGCCTTCGGCTCAGGTCATGATCCTGGAGTCCCGGGATCGAGTCCCGCATGGGGCTCCCTGCTCGGCAGGGAGTCTGCTTCTCCCTCTGACCCTCCTCCCTCTCATGCTCTCTCTCTGTCTCTCATTCTCTCTGTCTCAAATAAATAAATTTTAAAAAAAATCTTATAAAAAAAAAAGCTTCCAACAAGAAAAATTTTGGGTGCAAAGTAAGAAAATGGGAAACAAACAGGAAAAATAAATTTGAAGGTAGGAAAGACAAGATATGGAGAAGAAAATTACCTTGAAAAAGAAAAACCTCTTAAAATAATTCTCACAGAGATAAAAGAAGAAATTATTTCATTTTTAAAAAAATGAAAGGATAGAAAGAAAAAAATAACAAATACAGAAAAGAGCATAAGAACCAAATGAGACATCATGAAAAAGTCTAAGACATGTAATCTGAGTAGCAGATTGAACGGAGACAGTAAAAGGAAAGAAAGCAAGATTTTAATAAATTTTGATCTAAACTTTTTCAAATCTGATTTTTAAAATATCAATCAACAGATTCAAGGTCTATAAAGCCTCAGAGGTATAAGTACAAAGAGTACATGTAAGCATATCATGGTAAAACTTCTGAAAATCAAGGACAAAGAGAAAACGTTAAAAAAAAACAACAGAGGGGGAGCTTGGGAGGATGGCAGGCAAAGTAGGAGGACCCTGAACTCACCCTGCCCCAGGTTTACAACCAGATATCATCCACATCCAAGCTAACAAACTGGACAGCAATCCCAGGACTGGCAGAACAAACTCCACAACTAAATTTAGAGAAGAAGCTGCATATGAAATGTCAGGAAGGTCAGAAAGGCTGAGGGAGCCTGCGAGAAGGAGGGAGCTGTGTGCATGGAGAAGGCAGAGGAACCAGGCCCTTGCTCTGGGGAGCTCACAAGGGGAAGAAAAAGCATAGCATTTGGCTTTGAAAACCAGAGGGGCTGAATTCTGTGAGCCTGTAGAACTGGTGGGACTTGGAGCCTGGGTAAGCTGGGAAGGCAAGTGTAGTGGGGTCACTGCCCTTAAAGACACAGCAGCCTGCACAGAGAGGCAATGTAACAACATGGGCAGTTTACACAACACTGGGGACAAAGGGAGCGAGATCGCTTCATACTGATTTTGGAGCATGTTGGGGGACTTCTCAGAAAATGAGGGGGCTAGCAGGCACTATTTTCCTCTGCTGCCCCCCAGCGCAAATTTTGCTAACACCGCTACCTGCTCCCAACTTCCCTGGCAGGCACACCGCCCTCAGACCTAGCCTGCTTGGGTCTCAGGAACACCACAGAGAGTGAGTATACCCTACACCAGTCAGAAGTCAGTGAAATTGAAGGAGGGAAAAGGAAAAGGGACTCAGACACAATAGCAGGGCATAAGCAACACACAGAAGATATTCTCCTGAGGTGCCAGGTTCTGGGAAACAGGGGATGGACTGCGGGACCCTCCAGGACCTCTTCTTCATAAAGTCACTACTTTCAAGAGCAGAAGACTTAGCTGACTTTCTTAACACAGAGGAACAGACAGAGAGAGGCAGGAAAAAGGAGGGGACAGAGAAATTGATCCCAAATGAAAGAACAAGACAAGGCCACAGCCAGAGATCTAAGTAAAAGAGATATAAGTAACATGCCTGATAGAGTGTAGAACTAAAACACACAAAAGCATAGCAAAAAATTCATGGTGAGCACTGAATAATGTATAGAATTGACAAATGTTGTACAAAAGAAACTACTATAACACTGACGGTTTACTACACTTAATAAAAATTGATAGGTGGACAGATGCTAGATAGATGATAAATAGATAATAGATTTATTTTATGATGTGCTATGTAAAAAAAAGTCCATTAGGAAATAAAGTGTTCCATAGTATTTGCATTATAAGCAGTAAAAATTAAATACTAGGTAGACTTTAATATGTAAAGGATAAAGGTTGTAATCTTTGGAGTAATAAATATCAGAAAAAAAGCTAATAAAATGAGGTGAATGGAATAACAAACATTACTTGATAATTCTAAAAGAATGCAATTATAGAGAAAAATACTAGAAAAAAATTAGACAAATATAAAACAAATAGTGCCACTGTAGCTATAAAATCAAATGAATTAGGAATGATTAAATATCATGGACTGGGATGCCTGAGTGACTCAGTTGGTTAAGCATCTGCCTTTGGCTAAGGTCATGATCTGGGGATCCAGGGATCAAGCCCCCAGTTGGGCTCCCTGCTCAGTGGGGAGTCTGCTTCTCCCTTGGCTTGTTTTCTCCCTCTCTCTCTCAAATAAATAAATAAACAAAATCTTAAAAAAATAAAATAAATGTCATGGACTAAATACTCTAATATATTAATATATAAAAATGACCACACAGAATAACTAACAAAATACAACTTTATTATTTTTACAAATAACACATTTTAAAGATAAAAACACAAAAGGACTGTAAATAAAGGGATAGAAAAAATGTTCCATGCAATCTCTAACAACAACAAAAAAAAACCCAGAGAAACAAAAAACACAGGTATAACTAATCTAATGTCTGAAAATTAGTCTGTAAGGAAAGAAGTATTACTAAAGAAAAAACATTTCATAACCATAAAGGGTCCACTCTACATAAAAATATAACAATTCTAAACTTGTATGTACCTAAGAATGTAGCCTGGAAATGTATAAAGCAAGAGACAATGAACAGAAAGAAGAAATAAAAATCAAAAATCATAGTTGGAGATTTTAACACATTTCTCTTACCACCTAGTAAAAAGCAGATATAAAAATCAGTAAGCATAAATGAGATTGGCACTAATGATTAGTGAAATTAACCTAATTGATATAGGATAGAACACTGCACCCATCAACTGAAGAATCAATATTTTTCAAATGCACCTAGAATGTATTCCAAAATAGACCATATATTGAGCTACAAAGCACATCTGAAAAAGTTTCAAAGGATTGGTATCATACAAAGCATAGTCTCTTGTCACAGTGGAATGAAACTAGGAATCATTAGCAAAAAGTTCATCAGAAAACCCCCAAATGCTTGAAAATTAAGCATGAAATTAGAATGTGTTTTGAACTGAGTCATAAGGAAAATTAAATATAGCATAACTTTCAGAATGCAACTAAAGCTGAACTTAAAGAAAAATTTACAGCCTTATATGTATACATTAGAAAACAGAAAAACTGAAAATAAATACGGTGATTATCATGTAAAGAAAGCGGAAATAGAAGAGCAAATTAAAACCAAATAAAGTGGAAGAAAAAAATAATAAAGATAAGAGCAAAAAATCTATTAAATGAAAAAAAGATATAGAATAAAAAACATCAAGTTTAAGGTTAATTCTTTGAACAGATCAATGAGAATAATAACACTCTTAGTGAGACTGAACAAGAAAAAGAGATAAAACATGTTACCTATATCAGGATCACAACTGATCTGCAGATATTACTAAGTAACAAGATAATGTAATAAATAGGTAAGAAGAATCAGTTTTTGTCAATAAACTTGAAAATTTTAAAAAATGAATAAATTCCTTGTAAACAGCAATTTGCCAAAACTGGCAAGAATTGGAAAAATAGAATATTTCTATATGCATTATTGAACCTGATCCCTAATTAAATACTTCCCTACAAGAATAATTTCAGACCCAGATGACTTCATGAGTAAATGCTTTCGTATTTTATTGGAGGAAATAACACCCACCTTTTATACTCTTCCAGAGAACAGATTGAGAACACTTCCCAACATAAGTTTTAAAAGTCACCTTAATGGACATTGAAGCACTTTAAAGGACACCAAAGGTGACAGAAATATTTTTAAAAGGGAAAAAATAGAGGCAATTTCTCTTATGAATATAGTTGAAAGGTTCTAAACAGAATACAAAATCAAATTCAAAACTAAAACATCATTTCCAAGTATAGTTGATTCCAGAGATGCAAAATTGTTTCAATATTAGAAAATCAGTGTAATTCACCACATTAATAGAATACTGAAGAAAACCACATGATCATCTTAATGAATACAAAGAAAGTATTTAATAGAATTCAACATCAATTCATGATCACCAAAAAAAAAAAAAAATTCCTAGCATTCTTAAGAAAACAGGGAGAAATATTTCTTAACATGATAGAGATTATTTTTAAAAAAACTCTACAACAAATACTAGACTTAAAGATTATTTTAAAAAATATTTCCTTTTGAGACTGCAAGAAGATAAGGATGCCTGCTATTACCAATTCTATTCATCATTGTAGTGATGGTTTTAGACAGGATAAGTCACAAAAATAAAAACTGTAAGTATCAGGAAAAAAGAATAATTGTCATTATGCATTGGACATTCAAAAATAATCTACATATAGCGTTTGGAATTAAAATGTGAATTAAACAAGGTAACGAGATGCAAGATCAAAGATACAAAATACCAATTGTATTTTTTTCATATCAGCAAAAATCAATTAGAACATAAAACAGAAGCTATACTATTTACAAGAGCATGAAAGAAACATCAAACACTTAGTAATAAATGTAATGAAAGGTATTGAAGAGCTATATACATAAAACTAAAAGCACTACAGAGAGAAATTAAAGACAACCTAAGTGCATGCAGGAATAAAGGGCTTATAGATTGGAAGAAATAATATTGTAAAGATGTCAATTCTTCCCAAATTGATCCTTATATTCAAAGCTGCTCCAATTAAAATCCCAGCACCATTTTTTTAAAGGAAAGTGGTAAGATTTTTCCAAAATTTATATCAGTAATATGTGGAATTAATATAGAAATTCTTAGAGACAGAACAAAGTTGAAATACTTGTATTAACAGATATTGAGATATTATTATTTCTGTCATTTTTAAAATTTTATTATGTTATGTTAATCACCAGACATTACATCATTAGTTTTTGATGTAGTGTTCCATGATTCATTGTTTGATAAAGCTCTGGTATTGGCGAAAGCCTACACAACTAATTTAATGGAAAAGAACAGAAGATTGAGAATAGACCCTTACTTACATGCTAACCAGATTTATGGCAAAGTGCCAAACAATGTTTTGAGAAAATATAATCTAGTTAATAAATAATGTTGGGTTAATTAGATTTCCATATAAAAAGAAGCACAAACTTTCTCTTCTCTGATATCATACAAAAGTAAATTTCAGATATTATACAGACTTAAATAAGAACAATAGTAATACGAAGGTCCTAGGAAAAAACAGCTATTATCTTCATAATTATGAGTAAGCAGATTTCTTAAATAGGACCTCAAAAAGCATTAGCTATTCATGAAACAATAGATATAACAGATTCTATTAAAGTTAAGAACTTTTATTCATCAAAAATCAACAGGAAAAGAGCCTAAAAATAAGCTATAAATGGAAGGCATTTGTAATGCATACATCTGTCAAGGGATTATATACAGAATACATATAGAATGCTTAAGAATCAATCAGATTAGGGGCACCTGGGTGGCTCAGTCGTTAAGCATCTGCCTTCGGCTCAGGTCATGATCCCGGGGTCCTGGGATCCAGCCCCGCATCAGGCTCCCTACTCAGCAGGAAGCCTGCTTCTCCCTCTCCCACTCCCCTTGCTTGTGTTCCCTCTCTCGCTGTGTCTCTCTCTCAAATAAAGAAATAAAATCTTTAAAAACAAAAGAAAAAAAAAGAATCAATCAGAATTACAAAAAATCCAATCAATTGGGCAAAACCTTTAACACCAGTTCACAAAAGAGATAACCCTGTGGCCAGGAAACATTAGAAAAGGTGTTTTGATTTCATTAGTTATCAGCTAAAAGCAAATTAAGGCCACAGTTAGGTAAACATATACAAGTACATACACCTCAGAATGATTAATATTGAAAACAAACACACTCTGGAAATAACAATTGATGAGAATATGTACCAACTGATAATCTGACTACCCATGGAAGGGTAAATTAGGTCAATTACTTTGGAATTGTTTGATAGTATTTACTAAATCTGAACATAAATGTATCCTATTATCCAGCAATTCCATTTGTAAGTTTATTCCAAGCAGAAATGCATGAATATGTTGGTTAAATGACATGTACAATAATGTGCATAGAGGAATACTTCATGGTGCTGCCAAAGTGCAAACAACCCAAGTGTCTATAAATAATAGAGTAGATATTTAAGACATATACATAAAATAGGATACTATCCCAAAGTACAAAAAGAGACTTCTGTTACAGAGACAGTGACATAGATGAATCTCATAAACATAATACTGAGTGAAAGAAGTGAAATATAAAAGAATTCAAATTGTATGATTCTATTTATATAGGTCAAGGGCAAGTAAAATAATCCATGGTGATATGGATCAGAATAAGGGTTACCTTTGCATATGGCTTAAGATTTGTGCCCTAATTTTATATATAAAATACTCAATTATAGACATTGGCCAGGTTTAAAAATTGTTAAATTGCTGAAATTTAAAAATAAGTAAATGGAAAACAATGAGATCTACTATACACTTAATAAAATGGTTAAAATTAAAAATAAAACAAAACAAAAAAACACCAAAGAAACTATACATGGGGGTAGGGGGAAGAGAAGTTAAAAATAGAGCTACCCTATGACCCAGCAATTGCACTACTAGGTATTTACCCCAAAGATACAAAGGTAGTGATCCAAAATGGCAACTGAACCCCAATGTTTATAGCAGCAATGTCCACAATAACCAAACTATGGAAAGAGCCCAGATGTCCATTCACAGAGGAATGGATAAAGAAGATGTGGTATATATATACAATAGAATATTATTGCCATCAGAAAGGATGAACATTACCATTTACATTGACGTGGATGGAACTGGAGGGTATTATGTTGAGTGAAATAAGTCAATTGGAGAAAGACAATTATATGGTTTCACTCATATGTGGAATATAAGAAACAGCACAGAGGATCATAGGGGAAAGGAGGGAAAACTGAATGGTAAGAAATCAGAGAGGGAGACAAACCATGAGACTCATAACTATAGGAAACAAACTGAGGGTTGCTGGAGGGGAGGTGGGTAGGGGCATGGGGAAACTGGGTGATGGGCATTAAAGAGGGCACATGATATGATGAGTACTGGGTGTTATATACATATATATACTGAAATTAATGATATACTACATGTTGGCTCATTGAATATAAATTAAAAATAGATGTTAGCTGAAAAAAAAAGAGGCAAATCAAGAAAGAGGCTCTTAACTATAGAGAACAAACTGATGGTTATAAAAGGGGAGGTGGGCAGAGGACAGGTTAAATAGATGATGGGGATTAAGGAGGACACTTGTTGTGATGAGCACTGCGTGTTGTATGTAAGTGTTGAATCACTAAATTCTGTACCTGAAAATAATACTACACTGTATGTTAACTAGCTAGAATTTAAATAAAAACTTAGATGAAAAGAAAACTATACATATGCAAAGTTTTAAAAATCTAACTAGGAGGATGGATAATCCAGAGTGTAATACACACTGACAGAAGAATCTAATTGTATTACAAATGTATGGCAGAACCCCACTGAAGACAGTGGGCAAAAAGTGCTGCTACCTAAGTGACTTTGGAAATCATTGGAAACTATAAAACTAAAGACAAAAAGAACTACACAATTCCAGACTTCAAGTTTTATTATAAAACTGTAGTAATGAAAACAGTATCATACTGGCACAAAAATAGATACCTAGATCAATAGAACAGAAAATCCGGAAGGAAACCCACAATTATATGACCCAGTACTCTTTGACAAATGAGGTAAGAGTATACAACAGGAGAAAGACAGTCCCTTCAACAAATGGTGCTGGAAAAATTGGACAGCTATATGCAAAAGAATGAAACTGTACCCCATTTTTACACCATATATAAACATAAACTCAAAATGGATTAAAAACGTAAATGTGAGAACTGACATTATAAAAATCCTAGAAGAGAACACAAGCAGTAATTTTTCTTGACATCAGCCATAACAACATCTTTCTAGATATGTCTCCTGAGGCAAGGGAAACAAAAGCAAAAATAAACTATTGGGACTACATCAAAATAAAAGTCTTCTCCACAGTAAAGGAAACAACCAACAAAATTGAAAGACAACCTACTGAATGGGAGCAGATATTTGCAAATGACATATCTGATAAATGGTTAGTATCCAAAATATATAAAGAACTTCTACAACTCAACACCAAAAAAACAAAATCCAATTAAAAATGGGCAGAAGACGAGCAGACATTTCTCCAAAGAAGATGGAGATGACCAACAGACACATGAAAAGATGCTCAAAGATGCTCATCATCAGGGAAATGCAAATCAAAACTATGATAAGGTATCCCCTTATACCTGTCAGAATGGCTAAAATCTAAAACACAAGAAACACAAAGTATTGGTGAGGATGTGGAGAAATAGGAACAGTCTTGCATTGTTGGTGGGAATGCAAACTGCTGCAACCACAGTGGAAGACAGTACGGAGGTCTGTCAAAAAATTAAAAATAGAACAACTCCATGATCCACTAATTGCACTACTGAGTATTTACCCAAAGAACACAAAAAGAGTAATTCAAAGGGATACATGTATACCTATGTTTACATTATTTACGATAGCCAAATTATGGAAGCAATCTGTGTCCATCAATAGATAATGGGTAAAGAAGATGTGGTGTACACACACACACACACACACAGGAATATTATTCAGGAATAAAAAAAGAATGAATATTGCCATTTACAACAACACGGATTGACCTAGAGAGTTTAATGCTAAGTGAAATAAGTCAGAGTAAGACAAGTACCATATTATTTCACTCATATGCAGAATTTAAGAAACAAAACAAATGAACAAAGGGGAAAAAAGAGACAAACCAAAAAAACAGACTCTTAACTATAGAGAACAAACAGATGGTTACCGGAGGGGAGGCTGGCGGGGGGGGGGGGGGGGAGAAAAGTTAAAAAAAAAAAAAAACTACATAATATAAGCATAGCATTCTAGCTGATAAAATTATTTCTCACAAAGGTATGGGCTAAGAGTTCTTAAACTGCTGGAATTGTATGCTGGAATTGAACAAATAAGTAAATGAATGGCACATTGTGAGAGCCTGGTTTCTCAATGCTGGAGGAGGAATTCACAGATTAGCAAGGAGAGGAGGAGTTTAGAATGAACCATGAAGCACTGAGCACTGGAGAGACAGAGTCATCAGTATGATTTCATGTTTAGCCTAAAATGGACACTGATATCTAGATATAGAAATAATTATAAACTTGTGTGCATAGACAGTCAGTATACATACATATATTTCTTAGCTCTGTCTACCTCAAGGACCTAGGAGCCATGATCCCCCATACCAGTAAAGACACCCAGTGCCCAGATCTTGTTTTCTAATACTATTCTCCAATAAAGGAATATGGGCTTCTTGGAGAAATTGAAGATTCTAGGGCAGGGGAAGCAATATACAAGATGAACCTGGAGCATCCTATAGCACCAAAAAGGAAAGAAGTGCTAAAATGAACAAACAAAAAGCAAAAAAAAAAACCCCCACAAAAACAAAAAGCACAATGATGGATATCTCAAAGGCACACAAAGCCAATTGAGAAAGCTCCCACTGCCCAAATCCAGAATAATTTGAGTAACAAAATAAATGCCATACTACTAGATCATAACTCTGGGATAAAATAAATGCCCATGTGTCCATAGTGATATAAATAAGTGATTGAACACTTAACTAAGTGGGGGAGAAGAAACAAATCTCTCATGCAAAATTCCCAAGCTATGTAAATAGATACTACATCCTCAAAGAGGTAAAATGGAATTCTCACCCTTTAAGTGTAGATTTTGCCTAGAGACTTTCTTTCCATGGGTACCATATGGAAAGAAAAAAAGGAAACTATACAGCAGGAAAATCTGGTAAACTGTACCTCAGCCAGGTGACCCAGGTTAACATCATCAGTAATAAGTCATATTAATTACATATACCCATGATACAATGTGTGGGAAATGTCTTTTCACCTCTGTCATCCTCCTCTCAAAAATCTATAGCTTCAATTTAACAATGAGATAAAACAACAGATAAAACCAAATTGAGGGACATTCTAGAAAATACCTGCTCCCTACCCCTCATGGTCATCACCAATACTATCAAGGTCATCATAAGCAAAGAAAATCTGAGAAGCTGTGATGCCCAGAAAAGCCTAAAGATATATGATATTAAATGTAATATGGTATCCTGGATGAAATTCTGGAAAGGGGCGCCTGGGTGGCTCAGTTGGTTAAGCGACTGCCTTCGGCTCACGTCCTGATCCCGGAGTCCCGGGATTGAGTCCCACATCAGGCTCCCTGCTCGGCGGGGGGTCTGCTTCTCCTTCTGACCCTCCCCCCTCTCATGCTCTATCTCATTCTCTCTCTCAAATAAATGAATAAAATCTTTAAAAAAAAAATTCTGGAACACAAAAATGAAGTTAGGGAAGAAACTAATTAAATACAAATAAGTGCCTTCTTAGCACAGTGGGCACCACATCAGTCTCATAAAACATGAATAAAATATGGGGTTTATTTAATAATAATATATCAATATTTGTTATTTGTGATAAATGTGCCATATTAACACCCTGTAAGATGTTAACAGTAAAGGAAATTGGATGTGGGGCATTGGAGAATTTTCTATACCATCTTTGCATTTTTTTCTAGAAGTCTAAAAATATTCTAACATAAAAAGTTTATTTCAATAAAAATATCATTAAAAGCATTTGGTAAGTAGAGAAAATCCCCAAGGAGGTAGAATTGTTTAAATGTACAATGAAAGATAAAAATAAGGAAACTATTCAGAGGTTTTAACACACAACTTAAAAGGAGTTTCCACCTACTTCCCCTCTCAAAAAAAAAAAGAGAGAGAGAAAAAATTATGGGAGGAAATCATTACACAATTCAATATAAAAACTCCTAGAACTGAAGAATATTACTTCAAATTGAAAGAGAACAAGTGAAAAGAAGAATGCAAGGGGAGAAAAGAGAACCCCTCTGGGGAAAATTCAAAATACACAATGAGAGAAGAGTAAGAAGTAAGTAAGAATAGTATTGCACTTGCCCCACTGGAAGGTAGATGGAAGCGTATCTGCAAATTGCTAAGGAAAAAGGGCTTGAATTCTATACCCAGCCAAACTAAGAGTCTAATTGGAAGACACAATAAAAGCATTTCCTGATACATATGCCTCAACATGTTTACTTCTTAGAACTCTGTCTCTGGGCTCCACTGAAGCTGGGGGGAAAAAAGGATCCTCCTTTTTTGGATCCTCCAAACAGAGGATCCAACATGGAAAGATAGTGAAGGAAATTCTCAGGATTAATTGTAGAGACAAGCCCTGGAAATGGAAAACTCTACTGCAGCCCTTTAGAGCAACCAAGATGAAAGCAGTAGATGGGGAGGTTTCAGGGGAATATTTCAAGGGAATAAAAGGATAGTAAATGAACAAACAGATTTCTCTAAGTGGAAAATTTTATCAACTGACATTTTACAAAGTTGTTAGTGGGGAAGAAAAGGTTTGACAAGAGATTCAAAGAAAAACAAAGGGAAAGTGTTAACTTCTTTGGGGCTGGTGGAGGGGAAGTTGTTGTATAAGAAAGGGATTATTTTATTAGTAGTGTACAACAAGATGCCCTTGTAAATAACATGTTCATGGTCATAAAAAAAACGTAATTAACATGGAATTAACCAAAAGTTGAAACAGTATTGTGTTTTCATTATGGGGGAAATGAAAGGAAGATTTAATAGAACTAGTACAATAGTTTATTGACAATGTCTAAATTCAAAGAATAAAGAGATTGCAGTATACACATAATAAGTACAAATATTAAGTTGAAATTAGTTTAATGTAGGGTACAAGAAATGGGTGAGGAGCGATAAGAACAGAGGATTTTTGGTTTTGTTGTTGCTATTAGTTATAAGCCTTTAGCAACTTTTGATTTAAAAAATTGTGTTTACTTAGATACAAAATGAACATTAAAGACAATAAACAACAACAAGAATAATAATACATTTAGTAATTTCCCTATGAAAAGGTCATGTACCACAAATGTGCCATGGCACATCAATCGAGAAACAAGTGGAATTGTTTCACATTTACCCACAGTAATCCAGAATGTTTCCTCAGGGTTCAGGTAGACATAGTTTCATATGATCACTCCAGCTAATAAACCAGCATATATTCAATGGTCATATGAAAACCATCATATCCTTTATCATTGGTGAGACTGTCAAGTGATGTGTAAGTATTAATAATTCTTTGTTCTTTTGGGCATTCATTTACCTAATCTTTTAAAAGTTAGTCTGAGCATTTCTACAGAGTAATGGTAAACTTTTGTCTTGAACATAACATTGTGTATGAAATTTATAGTAATGATTATAACACTTCTATGCCTGATAGGGACAAACTTTTGATAGAATCTACCTATTCTCTCTGAAATCTGTATTTAATCATGGAAACTCTATTTTGTTCTCAATAACTAGATAATTGGACTCATTAAATGGTGCATCAGAGGAGAACAAGATTTTTAATTGTGTTTATGATGAAATATATAAGTTAATAAGTAAAGTATGGGAATAGTCTATTAAAATGATTAAGAACTTCTAGAATAGAATATGGTATATAGCTGGTATATTAGAATGTATGCGTACACATAAATATCTCTATATGTATTGTGTTAAAACCCATATTTGGGATTCAAACTGATAACCAATGGGTGTTATATGTTAAAATATATTAAAGACAGAAATATAAATTTTAAATATATTAAAGACAGAAAAGCCCGAAGATTGATTGATTGAAACTTTAGGAGGTAACATTTTCTCAACTCTGAGCTTTTAACATTCATACAGAGCAGATTTCCATGCACTGTTGTTTTTTGTTTTTTGTTTTTTGTTTTTGATACCAGGTAAGACACCTTACATCTGCAGAGCCCACTTGAGAGATGATCTTTTATTCCAGCCCCTTGTTGGACCTGCCTGCCAGAAGGGGTCAGGCTATAGCCAGGGTGGAGAGTTTCTGTTTCCATGTGTGGTCATTAAAGAAAAAGCATTGCCCTTTCCCTTCTAAAGTTGTTAAATCTTATTTCAAGGTCATGCTTTCTCCAGAGATATGATGTCCCAGATTTGGAGTCCTGGGGTTCAATGTGTTTGTTTATGGACTAAATAAATCAGCTAAAGTGGTTATCACCTGGGCATGGGGTTTCTTTATTTACTTTATGTGACCTACCTGGACAACTTAAAAAAAAAAATCCTAATGATCCTGACCTTTGTTTGTATTCAGCAGCATCTATAGGCATGGTTGCAGATATATTCCAGTTGAAATACTATGAATTTCAATTTTAAATGTATTCATAGTATGTGCATTTATACACATATGTTAGAAAAGAGTATGAGAATTACTGTCTGAGGACTTGGACTTGAATCACGACTGACCATCTATTGACCATATGACCTTGGGAAAACATTTAAATCTTTAAGTAGTTATAAAGATATTGGCTTACCAACATGGGACAAGAACTGAACATTTCCAAAGACAGAACATATTTTAGAGCATTCATAAACTCCAAAGCATATTAAATATTACTTATTTTTAATCTTTCATTGGTTAGTTCATTTTCAGCTTTGGTTTACCTTCCCTACTTCTCAGGAACAATTCGTATTCTTTAGAGCTGTCCCCCAAGGCTCATTACTGTTGGAGACCATGTCAATGTAGTTTCAGCTATGAGACTCCCAACAATGCTTTCTACTTCCCATTTGTCCTTTCTCATATTTTCTTGAGTTGTATGTGTTCCCTCCCATCCCTCTGATGGACTTATTTTCATCTATTTCTTGTCTCCCAACCATTCTTAAAAATACTCACTATTCCACCTAGATCTTTGACACATTTGTTTTATTTCCCCTACATTTCCCCAGAAGTACAATGAACACTTTGAAAGCCTAACTTGTAAAAGAATGGCTTGTGTTCAATTAAAGTTTTGCAGTGTGATAACTTAAAAATACATTTTTTCCTGGGGACTCTAAAATGTCTAACCTGCTCCACTCATATATCATTGGCCCAGTGCTCACTCATGGATATCATCCAAGCTCCTTTTCTGGCTCTTTCTGCTCCTGGTCACCTTTCTCTCACTCCAGCTTATTGGATTTAAGCCCTGACATTGGGCCTCTTTGGTAGCACCCTGTTTACACACAAATACACACACACACAACCATATGTATAGAAATATATGCATATAAAGGGAATAAAATTTATGTCAAGTGGCCAAGATATTGTCAAATTTAACAAGTAAATAGCCTAAAAGACTTGAAAATTTTTCTAATCTACCCACCAGATCATATTGCAAGTTTGTGAGGTCAGTGAGTATTCATCCATGCTACTGGCCTCCTAAAGAGATTCCACAGCCACCTCTATAATATGTTCTAATGTTTAACAACTTTCATTCCTTAGAAATTTCTTTTTATTTTTTTAAGAGAAAAAGGAAACCTGCAGAGTGTGTGAATAATTCATTTGCTTTTGCATTTACATGCTTTCCCATTTGGCTAGGTTTTCCTCGTTTTGACTTTTCAGCATTTTCAGCTTTAGTTGTTCTTGAATTAATGCTGAAAATAAATATGGGTGGTGATATGCTAAGAAAAAATGCAGGGAATCCTTACTCCTGAATGAGGTTTCCAATACTGGAAGTTCAGCCAGGTATATTTCTCCCATTTTGAAGATAAGATATGCTCTGGTTAAGACTTATTAAGTTGACCAATAGCCACACATGACTACTCACATTTAACTTCTTTTTTCACACTATTTTTTTTTTTTTTTTTTTTTTTACCATTTTTCACCTACGTAGAGTATGCAGCCCTATGCACAGCCCTCTTTCTGAGTGGCAGGAAAAACTTCAAGAATGGAAATACAAATACAAATGGAAAACAGGAGAAACTGGTTTCTGAGTCCAACTTTATCTTTGCCTCCTAATTTGGATTAGGCACTAGGAAATAATGTTGGTGGGCACGGTGGGAGGGAGTCAGATGATCTGTAAAAGCTATATTATAGGGTACTCATCTTAGGGAAAGATAGACATTCACAATCATAGATATTCAAAACATGCAACCTACAAATATATCTCAAGTAAATTTCTCCAGCTATCCTGTTTTCCTTGCGTTGATGGAGGACTCTTGATGCAAATGGGCATAACCTCTATCCCAAAACACCAGACACTTTGAAAACCAATGCAGACTCCCCCTTTCAAGGGAAATGATTGTGTGGAACTTGGAAGTAAGCTTGCATAGATAAAATTCGCTCCTCTATGAGCAAGTATTTCTGGTCTTACTCCTTTGCCTATACTTCTGACATGCTTCAAGCAACTCCCCCCTCTCCCTCTCCCCCCACCAAACTAGGAAGTGCAGAGGACTCACATACATCTACCTTGGAGGGATAGCTGCTGTTTTGCTTTCTCATTTAAGAAACAGACTGGAACTTCTCAATTTAAGCAAATCAACAAGACATGGGGAAATTTAGGACACACCATATGACATGTATATACTGAGGTGGCCCTAAATTTCCCTATGTTGATGAATCTACTGAGTCAAATCATGCAGCCAGTTTCCACAGAAGGAACACAAGAATTTTTCCTCCAAATAAAAATCAGTTTAGCTTTACCAATTCTTGAGTATCTTGTGATAGCTTTTCTACATTGCATTGATAGCATTCTACATTCTACATTATCTACCACAAAACTTTAATACTGAACTACTTTTTTCCTTGACAGCCAATCAGCATGTCTTCTTGGGAACACAAACTCATTTTAATATTAAGTTAAATAAAACCACATAAAAAAGGGTGAAAATTGAAAAGTTATCATTATACTTGAAAGCCAAATATAAATGGCTTTGGGATCTCTCTGCATCCCTATCCCTTTCTGTTAGGGCAGGTAATCAAATATTGGCACCAATTTCAGGGAATATATATGCTCTCCTTTGTCCAATTGAGTGCTAAATATGAGGCAGATTATTTATATATCAATTTTTCTTAGGAAAATAGATTTAAAATACCAGATCAGATTATAATCCTAATAATACATACACATTTTGAGGAATCAAGAGAAAGTAAAGCTGATATTATAATATATGTTTTCTATTTCTCAAATTCAACCCTTACCTCTACTTCCCTCTTCCCACTCATCTACCACTGGAATGATATTCTCACACCTTCTTAAAAGGCAGAAACTAATTTTGCCATTTGATGAAACTGGGAGGTAATGACATCTGTTCCTTGATACTTACTATTTCTAATCTGCACAAATCCTGCTAAATCCTTTCAATATCAATGGGAAGGGGTTTATCCTCCATGTGGTTTTCCATTATTAGCAAATTAAGATGCCCTTTGGGATCTGATTTCAACACGTAAGTCATTTAAATACTGTATAGAGAAGAGGTTTAACCTCAATACTAATCTCTTTGTGTCTGTGTTGAAAATCACCAATGTGTACTCTCAATCTCCTGAAATTCTCTGCAGTCCTGACTTCCAAATGGGAAAATATGTATTTCTTGATCAAAGTCATATTCAAATCCAATTAGATAAAGTCTCACAACCTCATGAGGGTAGTATCTTTCACTCTCAAATAAAAACTCAAATCAACTTAGGAAACAGAAAATAAAACCATTTTTAAACTCCATTCCAGTTTGGAAAGTGACTGACAAAATCACAGTGCCTCTAAGTAAGTCTCCTATGCTGGCTGTAGAAATGATTTCTAAAGTTTCTAAGACACCAATTTGAAATTAACTGAACTGTTACTAATTCTCTTGATCTTCAGAAGGCCGAAATTAAGACTGCCCCTCCTCATATTTTATTACAATAATGCCATTACTGAGAGTTTGCAATTTCCATAGCTCTGTTCAAAATATGTTTCCCACAGACTGCGAAATAATGAACAATTCTATTTTGTCACATTCCTGGCAGCAGAAAAAGAATAGCTGTCTTCAGAATAAGTCTCTCAGTCAGAGAATTGAATAAAAGATACATAGCCAAGTAAATCTCTTCCACTACCCTTCTCTCCTCTGCCAGCACCTTGCTGTCTCCTTCAACATTGCTCCAGGTGATTTGTGCCTCAGAGTATATTTTAGAGGTTCTGGTCCAGTAGAATTGCAAAATGGGTTTTGCCAGGAGCCCTTTTTCTTATTCATTTGAAAGAAAATTGCAACCACACATTTCTGACTCATTTATGCTTAAATCATCAACATTTTGGCTTTGGGGAGCTTTCCAATGTCCAGCTAGACTAGGTTACCCTTTAATGAGCTTTTAAAATACATTTTCCTTAAGAAACAGGCTCACAGAGTGCTTACTATCTCATTTATTATGCAAAGTAAGCATGGTTCAAGTGTGCAGTAATGATTTTAAATCATATTCAATGTATTTTTTCCCCCATAGAATCTCTTCCTTCAAGTTTGTAAAGCCCTTGTTATTATGTTTTCCCTCATGATTTTCATCTATCTTCCTTTTGGCATTCTGACAAATATGGAACTCACCCTTATGGTTCATGTCAGATATCTCTCTAATTTCAGTATCAAGTATAAAAATATCATGGTTCCTTCAGACATTCAGTTGACATTTAAGTAAGGTTGCTTATGACCTTCACGTTTTCTAGATCAAGCCACTTAGCTTGCTCTAGACTTGCTGTCCTTTCATTCTTTACCTCAGCCAGGGTTCCACTCCTGGCCTCTGGCAAGATGGTTGCTCTTTCAGCATCATCATGTCTGAGCCACTGCGGCAAGTAAGGGATGACAGAAACAAGATGAGGTGAATTGAAATTCAAATGATCCAGGGTCACCACAGGCATTTATAGATGGTGGGATCTCTGTTCAGTCAATGGTTCCATTCCCTGGTAATCAAAGAGGACTTGTTTCAATCCATCTCAGTAAATAACTCCTCAACCCCAACTGAAACAATGTTTTTCTTGTGAAGAAATACTTTTGAAAATCTATTTGAAATGTATCTGAAGTGAGAATTAGAAGATTTGGAATCTAGTTCAATTCCTGAAACTGATTATCATTGTGATGTAGTAGTAACAGATAACATTTAATGAGTGTCTATTATAGTCTAGGTACCATATAAGCGCTCATACAATTTTGTGAAATAGATACTATTGCTATACTCATTTTGCAGATTGAAAAGCTGAGGCAGAAAGATGTTAGATAAGTAGTGAAGTCATGATTTGAACCTAGGCATTCTAGATCAAGAGTGTTTGATCTAACCAGTATGCTCTCATCTCCCATAATCTCACTTATGTTGGAACATTGGCATACTCACAGTGAAATGGCATTAGGCTGGTTACATTCATTCTTTCACTGAATATTTATTAGGCACCTAACATGTCCAGGTATGTAGTTCTAAAAAAATGGGAATAAAACAGCAAATAATACAGAGTTTCTGGAGCTCACATTTCAGAGACTCATTAAAGATCTTTCTCACTTTAATATTATCTACTTAGTAATTTTATGTAAATCCCATGTATCTTTCCATGCATAACTCAAGTTCTACCTCCTTTATGAAAACTTATTCTGACTATGCTCACTCTTGCTGATCTATTTTGAATAATTACTGTCTGTTTTCCATTATATTGCCATTTAATAGTTATATTTAAATCAGGTCAGCATAATAAAATTTAAAAGTTATCAGAGAATGAACACTTTGGGAAAAATAAAAATGCCTTGCACACAGCAGGTTTCAGTAACTACTGTTTTGGATTCATTTGATGATAAGAGTTTCTGGAATATTTAAGCTTGTTCTTTGTTCTCTTTCTCCTCCATTGTCTCCCTCTATTTTATTTTCATTTCAGCTTCTGTGTAGTTAGCCATACCCCTTGACTCCTTTCCAAAACTCTATGTTCTCAACAAATTTTTAAATTCATTCATTCAGCAAATCTTTATCAAGTGTCTCTTAAGAGTCAGATACCACATAATGTGATGTAAAGACCAAAAATCCTTGCAGACATTGAGGAAATCATAGCTTAGTGGTAGACAGATATGTAAATAAATAAACTAAGGAAGGTAAATAAAATAAACAAGTAAATTGCAATATAATGTGGAATGGGTCATATAAGATACAAGTAATGTAAATCAGAACATAATACTAACTGGAAAGGGAAGGATGGCTTCACTCAAGAGGAGCCATTTAAGTTATCTTTTGAATGGTAACTAGAAATTTTCTTGGTAGAGAGAGAAGGCCAAGAGAATTTTCGGTAGTGAAAATAGAATGTGAAAGAGACTGATGTGGCAAAAAAAAAAAAAAAAGTGGCAGGGATATAACATTTGTGGGTGGCTGGAGATGAGATGGCAATTATATGTTGGGGCATAGTTAACAGACTTTGTAAGATAAATTGAATGCAGTAAGCAGTGGGAAGCTAACAGAGGTTATTAAACAGAAAAGTGCCATTGAAAAGGGCACTGGAATTTTCTAGTTTGGAGCATTATGTAAATTGTAATGTTGCTAATCATCTAAAGGAGTCACTGCCATAAACTCCAGCACAGCATCCTACTTTTGTACCTCAACAACAAGCCCCCTGGCAGCAAGGTCTGCAGAGAGTGCTGGAGCAACAGAGATCAGGAGCCGGGGACAGTGAGACCCATTCTGGACTAGAGTTAAGGGGGAAAATGCCTGAGCAAATTCCCATGCCTTCTAACCAAATTATTTTCCCATAGATCTATAGAGGAGTTCAAAAGATTAACAAAGAAAATTTAAAGACAAGATTTTAGAGATTCTCTTATTGCAATCAGATAATAAGTCAGGAATTTTGAAAGATTCATCTTTGATGAATCTAGATTCCAATTTATAGACACATGTAACAAAGTCAGCAAAACACTTGGCATACCAAATGCTTTGTCCTTATAAGCATTCTCTGTGATTTCTGGGCAGATATCTTTGATCTACAAAGCTCATTTTTTGAGGGATCAGATCGATCCCTTGTTTTCCATATCTATATTAGATCCAGAGAAAGTAACTTTCTCTGACCCACCTTTTTTATACCTCCATTAAGGAGCCATATTTAAATATATTCATTTGCTCAAGTTTACTAATGGATGAATTTGGGATTATAAATAGCTTACAGAGAGGAAAATCCTTCTTTTTGGGTTTATTTAACTTAGTTTGATGGATGTGCACTGAATTTGGTCTTTCTGGGAATCACAGTGCCAAAATCAGGCTTCTATATTTGACAATGGAAGGTAAGAGAGACAAATTCCCTTTTTATCTAATTATCACAGGAAACATGATCCAACATTTAGTATACTCGAGGTTACTAAAGTTGTTGACTTGAGTTTGGAATATAAAATTTGAGCCAATAAAACATTTTTTTGGTCTTGTATTTACCTATTCTGCCATTATTTGACATTTTTCCCCATGTATTTTACTAGGTGTTCTATTAGTCAAGACTGTTTTTGTTTTTTAAGTTGGAAAAACCCAACAACAAATAGTTTAGGCCAAACAATGGATTTGTTGTCTCATATAGTTGGAGACCATTAGGCATGGATGGATACAGAAGCTCAAACAATGTCATGATGTTTATATCTCTTTTTCTCTCTTGTCTGTGCTTCTCTCTATATGTTAGATTTATTCTCAGGCTGGTTCTCTCCATATGGTAGAAAACATGGCTGTTAAAAACTATAAGCCTATACCCATATTGTCTGCCAATCGAAACAATTAGACCTTCTGTCTTCAAATGTCTGTATCTTCTCAAATAAGGACTATGATTGTACCTGCTTTGGATATTTCCTCACCCTTACACATCACTCCATTCATGAACAATGTGTTGTACACTTCTTCCAGGTACAATGGTTGGTCTGGCTTAGGCTACATGCCTGTGGTGGGGGTGGTAGGAGTGAGGGGTAGGGCTGAGATAGACAAGTCCTGCACTAGGGGAGTGGCTGTTTGCCCTAGGATTGGAGTTTGGCAGACTATAATGTCATCTGCATAAAACCTAATTCGAACTAGTTCCTTTTCTATCTTTCATAGCATAAATAACCACCACCATACAAAAACATTTGCTCCCTTTCCATTCCCACACAGAAATAAAAGACATATTATTTTATTCTATTCAGTTTCATATACAGACTCTCTAAGTGTGATGCATTGCACTTATGAAGCCTAGATGTAGTTCCTTAGCATCTAGCTATCTATGGATGGATAAATGGAAACATTACTTACTCCAACAATTCACAATAAATAATGATGGAGAGAAAATAATTAGTTAAACTATCATATAGGCAAGTGGCAACAGTTTGTAGAATTTATTGCTTCTTAGTAGATAGGGAAAACAAAGATTCTCTCCACTGGAAATGCAGTGGATTCCTTGATAATTTATCAGCTAGGAAGAATTCAGCAGTAAATAGAAAAAAGCCCTATTGAAATCAGTTTAAACAATAAGGGATTAATTATTTAATAAAACAAGAAATCCGTAGGTTGTCACAGTATCTCAGGGATCCAGATAACATTGTCTTGTCTTTGCTCTCCTCAGTGTGATGGCTTCATCCTCAGGTTTGTAGAAAGAGGGTTCCTGTAATCCCAGGTGTCTCATTCAGGTATGTGTTGAGATTTTATATGTTTGGAACTCCAGAGGAGTTATCTCTTTTCACAAATCTCTCTTAATAAAAATTTTCCCCAGAATTTTCCAACACAACTCTCATTGCCCTCCCCCATTTTTTTTTTAATCCAGTTCCCAAGGATTGGTCATATGCATATACCTAAATAAATCACAGTCAGTGCTATTAATTACTATGGCTGGTTCAGACTGCTAAAGCTGGAAGGGTGTTCAGTATCTTCTGAATTATATACTGTGTGGAGAAATCAGGAATACTTGAACAAAACCAAGATTTTGTTAGGAAGAAGACAGGGGAGTAGAATGGGTATCTTATATACAATCTAGGGTGTCAACTAGTTAGTCAATCAGCTGACTCTTGTTCTACACTTTAGAGGCTCTCCAGAGTTTATTGTTCTTCATAACAATACATGTGATGAGGTGGTAATTCATGGGTTTTTAGATTGCAGTCACACATCCTTGTTTATCAGACTTGGGGAGAAATCTTGCAATATGCCTGCTTGAAAACTGTAAGGGTAAATACTTCACCAGATTTCTGGTAGTAAGGTATTTACCTTTATGGTTTCTACCTTTTAGCAGCAAGTCTTTGGCCACTTCTAAACCTTCCAATAATAGTCTCCATCTTGGAATCACTTCAGTGTTTAAAGCAGAGATCATTTGTCCTCTTTCACCTGACTGGATTATTGTGGAGAATGCTTTACAAGGGAGTATCATCTATCGGACTATGAGTTCATGCACACAGGAAGTTTGGAAGGGTAAGGTATATATGGCCTCTTCCATTTCTTTATTTTCTGGCTCTAAATCTTATTTCCTGGCTTGTTTTCCATCATCCCACCTTTGCTCATATCAACTACAGTGTAGGACACAAAATTTGGTGCTTCCCAATTATCATCTGGCCTTCGGTAGTGATGTTTCATTAGTTATAAAAAGAAAGGGCCATTCTGATACATCCTATTCCTTTTCAAGAAGGCAACTAAGACCAATATATCTTTTTTTGTACCTTACCAAAGGCCAAAACAGAATTTAACATCTCAATATTTCTTACCAAATATCTCAGTGATCTAGTCCAGGTAGCACTATGAACAGTAAGATAAAATAGTGAGAAGTTTAAACAATTGCTTCACTCCCACATCACAAAGATCTATTTTCTGGCTGAGAATTGGGGACACCACACTGATCTTCACCTGATCTCAACCTAGTTCCTATTTCAGACTCTATCATTTGCAACACCTTACATGAAAGTACCAATTTCGATATTAATGAGAACTCTTTTAGTTGTAATTTTTAAAAGCTTTATTAAAACAGGTTTTCCAAAAATCAAAGTTCATTTTCCTATTTGACCGGAATGTCTAAGGATTGTTCAGATTTTGGGCACATCCAAGGATGCAAAGGCTGTCACCAGGATGCTAACTTTCTCTATCTCTTGGCTCTGCTCCTCTCTGCATGATGGAATCATTCTCAATCAGGTTCTTTCCCTGTGTCAGGGAAGATGGTTTCTGGCAGCCCCAAGTCTACATTTTTAGGACTTGCAATCCAACAGGAAGAGAGACCATCTGTCTTCCATATCCACATATCCAATCTATCCAAATCTCCATTCTAGTAAAATTGCTGGGGTCATCTGATTCCACTTGGACAACTCATGTTGATCAAAGGGAGGAACACATATGATTAGATCAGTTAGGTCATATGGTACCCACTCCCGTGGCAAGGGTGGTGGGCCGCCTGGACAGACACATTAATATCACATGGAGGTTGGAAGTAGATTCACAAGGCAGAAGAACTGGGACAAAAAAAGCAATGTTCTCACTATAGGTAGGAAAGATGGGGAGCTCGGCCAAGGCTAGGTTTGGCTACTGCATTGTCCCCATCCATGGTATCATTTAAGCACCCAGCGTCATCCTACTCTCTCACACTTAACAGCCAATTTATGCTATGTGGGAAGATGCATTTGCCCAGTAAGTGAAAACAATCATATGGATATATTTTAAAGAGTTTTTCAGATGAATGCTGCTTTCCAAGTGTGAAATGTTGTTATAAGAAAACCTCTGCAACTTGAAGTTAATTTATGCAAAGGGTAGGTGGGGGTTAAAAGCAGCAATACACAGCCATTTTTCAAGCTGTCTTTTTCACAGCTTACATTAAAAGACCCTCCCTAACTCCCCTAAAATTAAAAAAAAAAAAAATCCACCACAGAATAAACCTCACTACTGTTTTCTTTCCCAACAATATTGCTTTCCATCTTCCTGATTTTTCCACTGAACAGATCATGTGAAAGCATTAATGATTACACAATGCACAGAGTTAGTTAGGTAAGTGAAGCTCATAATTACCTCATTTACATTCTTTTATTCACTGAAACAGAATTCTTAATGACTTTTATGTGAAGTGTGGGGTAATCAGCCCAAATGAAGCTCCCTGGTACAAGGCAGAGAAGGGAGCCAAGTCACTGGCTCTCAGCAGAAAATGCCTGATGAATGGTCAAACAGAATAACCCAGCATGGAGGCCTGGATGTTACAACTTAAGAGACAAAACAAGAGGCTAGCACAACTAGGTTGAGATCTAAGGAGCAGAGCCTAAAGGCAGAAAGAACCAGTGCATTCTCACCATGTCCATGACTTTCTGTAGGAGAAATAACCAGCTGTCTCTGCTGAAACTATTGGAGGGATAAAGAATACTAGTCAGTGAATGGGAAGACCTGTGCTCTAGTCCTGACCTGTGCACAAGCTAGCAATGAAATGTTAAATCACTTCACCGTTCTGGATTGCAGATAATCCACTTATAAAACAAAAGGTGCACACTTCAGAATCACCTAGGGAAACTTCCTTAAAACAGCTTCATTTGGCATTTTCTAGCAGTTCACTCTCTCCTGGGAAACAGCTACCATTGCATTTTGAACAAAGTCCCCAGGTGATCCTTAAACAACCAGTATGTAAAATGAAAACCTTCGGAAAAAAAAAAAAAATCATGTGTGCAAGAAGCTCTTCAGGTGAACCACTCTTGACGTTCAGAAAAAAAATCTCAAAATATGGGAAGGATAAAAACAGTATCTAATTAACAAGTGCACTTATGACAGTATAGGAATTGAAAAGACAAAATGAAATATCTCAAACGTGTTGGCAATCATACCAAATTATAATGACAGCATCAGCCAGCCAGTGTGGAAGACAGAGACCATTTCCTAACATTAAGAAACCCTAATGCTGGAGAGATGTTCTGTATGAAACAGTTACCTTAGTGGGCTAAGATGGGTAGTCATTGATTCTGACACTTCAGCCCCATTCCTGTAACTTTCTTAAGGTGCTTAGAGCAATCAGCCTTATATTGTAGATTTTAACATCATTAAGTGCTTGGATCTCAACCTACCCAGCTTCTGCCAATGTTTATAAATTGTATAAATGAATTTATGTCATTTCTAAATCCTTTCCCTCTCTCATGTATCACTGCCCTGTTGGAACATGTGTGTAATGTTGACAGATATTCCAATTATCTAGGGATATTCTAGATTTTTCATGAACATGATGCTGATTTTTTTTTTAAGATTTTATTTATTTATTTGACAGAGAGAGACACAGCGAGAGAGGGAACACAAGCAGGGGGAGTGGGAGAGGGAGAAGCAGGATCCCCGCAGAGCAGGGAGCCCGATGTGGGACTCGATCTCAGGACCCTGAGATCATAACCTGAGCCGAAGGCAGTTGCTTAACCGACTGAGCCACCCAGGCGCCCATGATGCTGATTTTTAAATGGTAGGAAGTAATTTAAATTACTTTAGGACACCCAAAACTTTGGGCCTCCTAACTTTGTGAGCCAAACAAATTTATTCTATGCATCACCTCATATTTCTACAAGAATAATATGCATTAAGGAAACCTATCTTGACATTTTAATAAATAATCTCTGACAGTTAATTTTGTCTGCATACCTTTAAGAGTTCTGAGAGGTAGGATATGACTAGTGTGTCTTCTTAATATCCCTAGCCTCCAGGATTTTATTTGAAATGTCCATGACCTAAATTATGAACATCTGTTGTCATTGTGGGGGGTGGTATCATCCATGTGCAGAGGAAAATGCACTAATACAGTATAGTAACCAAAGCGGTTAATAGCTCAGTCTTTCTCACACTATTAAAGGGTCAGTGTTGCAGTCTGAATAGCAAGATTAAGATTTCACTCACCACTTGTTGGATGAGTGTGTGCTCCTCCCCAAAAAGCTACTGCAGAATATCTACTTAATTATCAAAGTTTGTATGAATGACTGTTGTATTTCTTTTTTTTTTTTTAAGATTTTATTTATTTATTTGAGAGAGAGAGAGTGAGAGAGAGAGCGCAAGAGGGGGTAGGGTTAGAGGGAGAAGCAGACTCCCTGCCGAGCAGGGAGCCCAATGTGGGACTCGATCCCGGGACTCCAGGATCATGACCTGAGCCGAAGGCAGTCGCTTAACCAACTGAGCCACCCAGGCACCCAACTGTTGTATTTCTATTTTTCCCCCTCTGATCATTATTCCCCTCCTATTTAAAATGTTCCATTATATCTTCAAGGGTACATAATTTACCTATTCATGTAGCCTGATATGCCCTAGCTTCCTGTATTTATCAGGACCACAATCAAATAGTTTTGGTGCCCTGAAGCAGAGGGAGAGGAGACTTGGAATGTGGGCCCAAAAGAGGTTAGAAAATGGTCAAGGGACCTGCCCAAGGGCTGCCTGCAGCACTGGTGTCCCTCCCAACCAAACCAACCAAATTTGTTCTTGCTGTCTGCTGAGTCTGACCTACAGAGCATGCCTGGTTGCTGTGAATTGGTTTTAGGAAGAAACTCTCTTTCCCTCTTGAAAGGTTGTCAAACATTTTATGAAGGCAGACATGAGCACTCCCTTTCTGCAGAGGATTCTTGTTCACCAAGCGGAACAAGCATGAGTAGGACCTTCCTTTGTAGCAAGCAGCTCAGCAACAGCTAAAGGAGCCACAATCAGATGCAAAAGCACCACATCCTTACCATCCGGAGGCTTATTACTGCATGGATTATGGGTGAGGGTATAGGTACATAGACCATGGCTATTTCGCAGTCCAAATACCTCAGCTGTCATGTAGCACAAATAGTCTCTGACCCTACCTAACTGGCTAAGTCCCTCGCAAATATTTCTAGAAGTTAATAGGTTACTTACTGTTCCACATTTGTTTAGGTGAAACCTACTTGCACGGCATTCATACTACTTTTCCAGGTATTGCTTCTACTGTGGATGACACTTCGGGTACCTCAGTCTCCCTGGGCTATTCTGTCAGAATCAGTGTGTCCACTGTTGTGTGTGCAATTAAATACCATACCATACCAAGTCTTGGCAATCCCCACTAGGCATGGCTGCTGCTAGCTACTACCACACCCCCTCCCATTGTCCCTGAAGCCCCTTAGTCTCTGTACTGCAGCCGTCCCCATTCCTAAAACATAACAGCTTCCTGGAGACTCAGGCCACCACAATTTCAAGTTGGACTCTATTCCCAAGTGGGGAAAGTGTTCTTTCCCATTGGTGGTGCACTCTTTTTTAAAAGATCCTAAACAACTGTTTTTCCGGCCTCATTGGATTGTAGAATTCAGTGCAAAAGACCTTCAAGGTTTTAAAATCTTTCCTCCTAGCACTTAGTGTAATGAGCTGCTGGTGGGTTCAAGTAGCAGCTGCTCTTTGGTTGTAAGAATCCTTTTTTTCCAACCTGTGGGTTTGAAACTCCTTTGTCAAGTTCCTTGTGCTGGGCTCTGTATTTCCTTAGGTTTATTTTCTCAAAGCATTCTCTCTCAGGTTCTATATAAACAGTCCACCTGTTTTATCCATTCCTCTTTTGAGCTAAGCATACCAAGGTATATTCTGAACCCACCCTGCACAACAGCATAAAGTCTCAGAAATTGGAGGCACTATGCACCTCTAAACGTGGGGATAAAGTATAGGGCTAAATAAAGAAGCATCTGTTCTATGTTTTTAGAGGAAAGGGGTAGATTTCTAGATATCCTTCATTTCCTGAGTTGCCAGTAATATTCTCCCCTTGAGGTGGACACAAGATTTATCTTCAAGAGAAACCAAAGAAGGGTCAGTGACAGCAGGCATAGCAGAGGAGGTAGGCTAATAGAAATAAAAGGATTAAGTAAACACCTATATAACAAGTTGTGAGACTCTCCTTCCAGCCAGCCACTGCTTGTCCCTTTCTTTTTAGCCCTAGAAAAATTCTAGCCATGTACAGTCCTCACTCCCATCCACAGCAGGACTTGTAGGTTTTTTCCAATTAACTTTTTAATGGCTTACTCTTAAGAAAATATAACCTGAAATTACCACATCTTAAGGGAACCATTAACAGGAAAAACAGAAACCAAAATAAGGAAGAAAAAAAAAAAAAACTTTGAAGACAGAGACACCACTTGGAGCCGAAGAAAATAAATCAAAGAAAATTTTATCATTAGAGCAATCAGGTAATTCATGGCAACTGTAAGAGAAGAGGAGAATGCTATGAAAAAAGAAACATAGAAAGTTTTTTAAAATTATTTCAAGAATAAGATTTTTAATAGAAGGGTTGGCTGATAATTGTGAGCCCATATTAAAAAAACAAAAACAAAAACGAAGAGACAAAAGAAAATGAATGAGAAAGGACATGGAAATCAGGGATCAATGAAGTGGGTCATAACATACAATTAAAAGGAGTTTTAAAAACAGAATCGGGAGGAGGCAACTGGGTGGCTCAGTTGATTAGGTCTCCGACTCTTGATATTAGCTCACTAATATCAAGTGGATATTAGTGGATGGAACCCCCATGTTGGACTCTGCAATCAGCAGGGAGTCTGCTTGAAATTATCCCTCTGCCCCTACCCCTCTCCCTATGTCTCCCCCTCACCATCCCCCCTCCAGCTCTCTCTCAAATAAATAAATAAATACTTAAAAAAAAAAAAAACAGAGCAGGTAGGAAATTTGCAAAGCAAAGTTTTAAAAATTGCAAGAATTGAGGCATGAATTCTGGTTTGAAATGACCCACTAAGTTATTTACCTCAGCACTCTGATTTTTTCAAAAAGTTCTCCAAGTCACATCATCCAGAAATATCAAGGAAAGGGAGAAAAATTACAATATTACAACTTTTCAGAGTGAGTGACTAACATATACTGGAAAAGAAGTAAGTGGCATTGGACTGGTTAGTAGAAACAATGAAAGTGAAAGAAAATGGAGAAGTGCCCTCAAAATCCAAATGGAAATTCTATTCTACTCAAACTATCAATTTAAGGAAACTGAAGACATTTTTAGACATGTAAAATCTTGAAAATTTATATTTTAAATGTTCTTTACCAGAAAATTACTAAAACTGTGTGTGCAATTAAAACTAGGGGGAGGGGCGCCTGGGTGGCTCAGTTGGTTAAGTGACTGCCTTCGGCTCAGGTCATGATCCTGGAGTCCCAGGATCGAGTCCCACATCAGGCTCCCTGCTCGGCGGGGAGTCTGCTTCTCCCTCTGACCCTCCCCCCCATGCTCTCTCTCTCATTCTTTCTCTCTCTCAAATAAATAAATAAAATCTTTAAAAAAAAAAACTAGGGGGTGAATATCAGGTACGAGAAGACACTGGATCAAGGAATGACCTAATGTGGACAATATCAGTCAAAAAAGATAAATACTTAGCAAAATACCTAGTAAATATGCAGAATCTTTATGATTAAAACATTAAAACTCTATAGAAGATTATAAATCAAGACTTGTAGAAACAGAAATATATATCCTCTTGCTGCATATGAAGAATCAATATTCAGAGGATTTCATTTCTCTCTAAGTTAATACATAATTTTAATGGAATCCATTAAAAATACTGTTTGGTTATATACTTGTGAAACTAGTCAAGCTGATTAAAATTAAAACTCAAATAGAGAGAAACAAGTGAGAATAACCAAGGAATTTCTTGAAAACAAGAATAATTAGGAGATAGTCACTTTAAGATATTAAAATTATTATAAAACTGTAGCAAATAAAGTTTATTACTGAGACAAATAGATCAACGGAACAGAGAAGATCCATATAGACACAAATATGTAGGAGATTTAGAGAATTATAAAGGCTATATTTCAAAGCAACAGAGAAAAGATGGAATATTGTTTTCATAGGAGAAAATTAGTTTTCATGTACCCCACCACTAGTTTCCTTGGTTATTAACATCTTATATTTGTATGGTACATTTGTTACAATTAATGAACCAATGTCAATACATTATTATTAAAGTCCTGTGTTCTGATTTCCTTAGTTTTTACCTAATTTTTTTTTCCATTCAAGGATACCACATTTCAATTAGTCATCAGGTCTCCATAGACTCCTGTTTGCTGTAAGAGTTTCTCATTCTTTCATTGTTTGTAATGATCTTGACAGTTTTGAGTACTAGTCAGGTATTTTGTAGAATATCCCTCAACTTGGATTTTTCTGAAGATTTTCTTATGATTTGACTGGCATTATGGATTTTAGGGAGGAAGAAAACAGAAGTAAAATGCCATTCTTATCACACCAAATCAAGGTACATACTATCAACATGACTTGCACTATTAACATTAACCTTGACCACTGGGTTGATACAATGTTTGTCAGGTTCTCCACAGTCTTTTTCCCCATTTTTCATTCTGTACTCTTGCAAGGAAGTCATTCTGTGCAGCTCAGACTTATAGAGTGGAGAATTATAGTCCACCTCTTTGAAGGTAGAGTATACACATAGAACACTTAGAATCCTTCTGCATAGGAGATTTATCTCTTCTTCCCATGTATATTTAAAATTTTAATTGTGTTTGCATTTTTATTGAGATATAATTGATATAAAACATTGTGCAAGTTTAGGGTATATAATGTGCTGACTTGATACATTTTTATATTGCAATATGATTACCACCACAGTGTTAGCCAAAACCTCTATCGTGTCACCTAATTATAATTTCTTTTTTGTGATGGGAACAACTAAGACCTAGCTCTTAACAACTTTGAAGTTTATAATACGTATTGCTATCTATAATACTATGATGTGCATTAGATATTCAGGACTTAGTCATCTACTAGTAGCAAGTTTATACCCTTAAACAATATCTCCTTAATTCCCCCACCCCTGGCTTACTGTAATTATCACTCTACTCTCTGTTTTTATGAGTTAGACTGTTTTAGATTCCACATGTAAGTGATATCACACAGTATTTGTCTTTCTCTGTCTGACTTATCTTACTTTTCATGATGCCCTCATGTTATCTCAAATGGCAGGATTTCCTTTTTTCTTATGGCTGAATAATATTCCTCTGTGTGTGTGTATGTGTGTGTGTGTGTGTGTGTGTCCCAATTTTTCTTTATTCATTCATTGAAAGACACTTAGGTTGTTTCCATATCTTGGCTATTGTGAATAATGCTGCAATAAACATGGCAGTGCAGATATCTTTTCAGTACCTTGTTTTCATTTCCTTTGAATATATAAGCAAGAGTGGAATTGCCAAATCATATAGTAGTCCTATTTTTAATTTTTTGAGGAAGTTCCATGTTTTCCATAGGAGCTAAACCAATTCTCATTCCCACCAATAGAACACAAGAGTTCCCTTTCCACCACATCCTCACCAACATTTGTTACCTCTTATCTCCTTGATGATAGCCATTTCTAACAAGTGTGAGGTGATATGGTGGTTTTGATATGCATATCCCTGATTATTAGTGATGTTGAACATCTTTTGATCAACTTATTGGCCATTATGATGTCTTCTTTGGAAAAAGGTCTATTCAGTTCCTCTGCTCATGTTCTACTCAAATTGTTTATTTTGTTATTGAGCTTTATGAGTTCTTTACATATTTTAGATATTGACCGCTTAATCAATACATGGTCTGCAAATAATTTCTCCCAGTCTCTAGGTTTTCTTTCCACTTTTTTGATTGTTTCTTTTGCTGTGCAGAAGCTTTTTAGTTTGATGTACTTCCACTTGTTTTTACCTTTGTTGCTTTTGGTGTCATAGCTAAAAATCATTGTTAAGACCAATGTCAAGGAGCTTCTTCCCTATGTTTTCTTCTAGAAATTTTATGGCATCAGATCTTATGTTTATGGCCTTAATCCATTTAAATTTAATTTTTGTGTAGGTTAAATGTCCACTTTGATTTTTCTGCATGTGGTTATCTAGTTTTCCCCAAACCATTTGTTGGAGATACTATCATTTCCCCATTAATTGTTCTTGACTCCCTTATCAAATGTATGCATGGATTTACTTCAAATCTCTCTATTCTGTTCCATTGGTCTATGTGTCTATGTTTATGCCAGTACCATATTGTTTTAATTACTATGGCTTTGTAGCATAATTTGAAATAAGGAAGTGTAATGCCTCTGACTTGATTCTTTTTCTCATGATTGCTTTGGCATTTCAAGGTCTTTTGTAGTACATACAAATTTTAGGATTGGTTTTTCTATCCTAAAATGCCAGTGGACTTTTGTTAGGGATTGCAATGAATCTATAGGTAGCTTTAGGTAGTATGAACATCTTAACATTATTAATTCTTCTGATCCATGAACATAGGATATCTTTCCATTTCTTCGTGTCTTAAATTTTTTTCAAGGGTCTTGTAGTTTTCATTTTAGAAATCTTTTACTTCCTTGGTTAAAATTATTCCAAAGTATTTTGGTTTTGACATTAGTATGAAATGGATAGCTTTTTTTTTTCCCCCCAGATGGCTTATTGTTAGTGTATAGAAACACAACCTAGTTCTATGTTGATTTTATATCCTGCTGAATTTGTTATTTAGTTCCAACAATTTTGGTTGAGTCTTAGGATTTTCTATATATCAAAGTATATCATCTTCAAATAACAACAATTTTCTTCTTCCTAATTTGGATACCTTTTATTTTTTTTGTCTTTCCTAATTGCTTTAGCTGAGACTTCCAATACTATGTTCAATAGAATAGTAAGAGTGGGCAAATTTGTCTTATTCCTGATCTTGGAAGAAAAGCTTTTAATTTTTTATACTATCAAGTATAATGTTAGCTATGCATTCATTGTATATGACTTCATTATGTAAAGATAATTTCCTTCTATACCCAATTTGTTGAGGGCTTTTATCATGAAAGGATGTATTTTGTCAAATGCTTTTTCTGCATCTATTGAAATAATCATATGATTTTTATCTTTCATTCTATTAATGTGATGTATCACATTTTTGGGTTTATGTATGTTAAACCACCCTTGCATTCCTGAAATAATCCCACTTGATCATGATGTATAATCCCTTCAATATGCTGTTAAATTTGGTTTGCTAAAATTTTGTTAAGAATTTTTGCTTTAATATTTAGCAAGGATATTGGTCTGTAGTGTTTTTTCTTGTAGTGTCCTTACTTGGTTTTTGTACTGGTAATGCTGGCCTCATAAAATAAGCTTGAAAGTGTTCCATCCTTTACAATTTTTAAGGATTGTTGTTAATTCTTACTTAACTGTTTGGTAGAATTCACCAGTGAAGCCCTCTGGTCCTGGGCTTTTCTGTGTTGGGAGTTATTAAATTACTGATTCAATCTTTATACTTGTTATAGGTCTTCCAAATTTTCTATTTCTTCATGATTCACATTTGGAAGGTTCTATGTTTCTAGGAATGTATCCATTTCTTCTAGGGTATCCAATTTGTTGATATATAATTGTTCATAGTTGTCTTTTATGATCCTTTGTATTTCTGTAGCATCAGTTGTAATGTCTGTGCTTTCATCTCTGATGTTATTTGAGTCTTCTTTCTTAGTAGTGTTAATCTGTGTAAAGATTGGTCATTTTGTCTATTTTTTAAAAAACAGCTTGGTGTTATTGATTTTCTTTTTTTCCTTTTTTTTTTTTTTTCCCCTACTCTCCATTTCACTTATTCCTGCTCTGATCTTTGCTATTTCTTCATGCTAACTTCGGACATTTCTTTTTTCTTTTTCTAGTTTCTTGAGGTATAAGTTAGGTTGTTTATTTGAGACCTTTCTATTCTCTTAATATATGCATTTATTGCTATAAACATCCCTCTCAGAACTACTTTTGCAGGATCCCATAGGCTTTGATGTTGTTGTGTTTCCATTTTCATTTGTTTTATTTTTTTATTTCCCTTTTGATATGTTCTTTGACTATTGGTTGTTCAGGAGTGTGTTAATTTCCACATATTTGTAGATTTTCTAGCTTTCCTTTTGTTATTAATTTCAAGTATGATACCATCATGGTTAGAAAAGTTACTTTGGATAAGTTCAATCTTCTTAAATTTGCTGATTGTTTAGTGTCTTATAATGTGGTTTATCCTGGATATTGTTCCATTTGCACTTGAGAATAATGTGATTCTACTTCTCTTGGACGGAATATCTATAAGTGCTATTAGTTACATTTGGTCTAATGTATGGTTCAAGTCCAATGTTTCCTTGTTGATTTTCTGTCTGGATGACTTATCCATTGATGAAAGTAGGGTATAAAGTCTTCTGTTACTACTGCACTGTTACCTATTTCTCCCTTCAAATATATTAGTATTGGCTTAAAATATGTAAGTTCTCTGCTTTGGGTGCATATATATTTAAAATTGTTATATCTTCTTGATGAACTGAACTCTTTATTATTTTATAATGACTTTGTCTCTTGTCAGTATTTTTTGGCTTAGTGTCTGTTTTGTCTGATATAAGTATAGGTACCCCCATTTTCTTCTGGTTTCCATTTTCATGCAATGTCATTTTTTTTTCATCCCTTCACTTTGAGGCTGTGTCCTTAAATTTGCAGTAAATCTCTTGTAGGCAGCATACAGTTGGTTAGTGTGTGTGTGTCTGTGTGTGCGTGTGTGTGTGTGTTTAATCTACCCAGCTACTTTGTGCCTTCTGATTGGTGAATTCAATTCATTTATATTTGGAGATATTATCAACAATAAGGACTTAGTGATGCCATCTTAATAATTGCTTTCTGGTTGTTTTCTATTTCCATTGTTTCTTTTTCCCTTGGTTTCTGCATACCTTTGCAAACTGATTATTTTCCATGGTGGTATGCTCTGTTTCCTCTTTATCTTTTGTGCATCTACTCTAGACTTTTGCTTTGTGGTTACCATAAGGCTTACATAAACATCTCATAGATTAAATGGTCCTTTTTTTTTTAAAGCCAAGACCCACATTCGCTATGAAGCCTTCTTCAATTCTTCAACCCATTCAGCTAGCTCTCATTTCTAAATGTTTATTCTAATCACCATCATTGCCAACTGATTTTCTAAATCTTCCCAAAAGAGGTTTTAGTATGTTAGTCTTCAGCCATAGCACCATGCTTTCCACAATGAGTACATTCTGGGCATCCTACAAGGTATGCTTTACTAAGTGCCAAGGAAACAGATTAGTGAAACACAGTCACTGTCCTAAAAGTCATTATGGATGAATGGGTTATTCACACTGGAACTCACCAGAATTCTCCAGTATCTACAGAGTGAACTAGAAACAATTCCAAGGCCCTCCATAGTCTATCTCCAATTTATTTTGCTTATTTTATGTCCCATTATTCTTTTTCCTTTGGTTCAATAAATTGGGCTACTTGCCACTTCCCAAACACAACTGATACCTTTCTGTATTTCTTATATTTTCTAATATAATCTCCCTTTCTGAAATGACCTTCTCACTTTTCTACCCATGTCAATTCTTATATATCCTGAAGGACCCAGATTTCAAATTCTAACTTCTTCATGAAATGTTATGATTGTTCATGAAATTTCAATTAAGCCATTTTTCTTTAAAAAAACTCCACATAACACCAAATGCAATGATTAGTTCTTGATCAAATTCTGTTTTGAACAAACCAGCTCTAAGAGATATTTTGTAATAAATTTGGGAAATTTGAATATAAACTCGGTACAAAAGAATATTAGGGAATTATTATTAATTTTTTCAGGAATTATAATTTTATTGTAGTTATGTAAAAAAAAGTCATTTTTAGATATGAAAACTGAATTAATTAGAGTGTATTGATATGATGGCTGTAGCTTAAAAATGGATAAAGCAAACATGGCAAAATGTGGAAATTTGATAATAGGAATGTAGATTTTTTTGATTATTCTAGTTTCCTGTGTATTTGAAAATGTTTCTAATCAAAAGTGAAAACATGAGAGGGGCGGAGCAAGATGATGGAGAAGTAGGAGACCTGGATTTCGTCTCCTCTCAGGAATTCAGCTGGATAGGGATCAAACCATTCTGAACACCTACAAACTCAAAAGGAATCGAAGCAAAGAATAGCAACAACTCTCTCATCAGAAAAGCAACCACTTTCTGGAAGGTAGGACGTGCGGAGAAGTAAATCCGAGGCAATATTCGGGAGGATAGACGGCGGGGGAGGGGCCTCCGTCAGCTGCTTCTGGCAAGTGATAGAAAAACAGAGCACAAAATCGGAACTTTTAAAAGTCTGCTCCGCTGAGGGATGTCACTTTGGTGGCTAAGCGGGGGGTGGAACCCTCCGGGACAGTGTGGTCTCGGGACCCTCGGGGTCACAGAAAGACCGGGGGGTACCTGAGTGCGGCAGAGCTCCCAGGTAACGGAGCAGGGAAGCCGGCTGCAGAGGCGGAGCCCAGGCGCGGGCTCTCAGCTCGGGGTGGCCATAAACCGTGATCCGCGGCACAGTCGGGCCCCTGCTCCTCCAGCAGGGACCCCACAAGCGGCAGATCCGGGGAGACTCACCTTCCTCCCCCGGGAGGAGCCGCGCAGGAGTGCACCGCAGGGATCTGCTGGGTTTGGAGGATCCACCCGGGGTCAGGTGCCAGAGATAGAAACGCGTGGTCACAGGCCGGGTGAGCACAGAGTGCGGCCGGAGACCGGGGAGACGGGAGTGACTGACGGCTTTTCTCTGGGGGCTCACTGAGGAGCAGGGCCCCGAGTTCTTGGCTCCTCCAGGGCAGAGATTGGGAGGCCGCCATTTTCAATCTCTGCCTCCAAAGCTGTATGGAAAGCTTAAAGGAAACAAAAGCTCCGGAGAGCAAACACGAGCAGATTACTTAGCCGGGAGGGGGCAGGGGCGGGGCAATTCTGCCTCCGGCAGAGACATTTGGAAACCATGGCAACAGGCCCCTCCCCAGAAGATCAGCGAGAACAGCCAGCCAAGACCAAGTTTACCGGTCAATGAGAATGGCAGAACTCCAGCGCTAGGGGAATAACGCACATAGAATTCATGGCTTTTCCCCATGATTCTTTAGTCTTTCAAAGTTAATTTTTTTAAGTGTCTTTTTTTGAATTTTTCTTTTTCCCTTTTTCAACCAACATCTTATCAATCCCTTTTTTAAAAAAACATTTTTATTTTTCATTTTTAGAGTCATATTCTATCCCTTCAGAGTAGTTACCCGTATTTTTGACATATATATAAGTTGTTCTCTCTTTAAAATTTTGAGATAGTTTCTTCTAACAGATTAAAATATACCCTAAATCTCTAGTATATGGTGTTTTCTATTCCCCTGCCTGATCACATCCTCTCCCTTTTTTTTTCTTTTTTCTTTTTTTAAATCCTCTTCTTTCTTTTTTCAAACAACTTCTTATCAATTCCTTTTATAAAATTTTTTATAATTTCCATCCTTACAGTCATATTCCATCCCTTCATCATATCAACCCTTATTTTTGTACATATATAAGTTTTTCTTCCTTTCAAATTTTGGGAGTCACTTTCTCCTAAAAGACCAAAATACACCCCAAATCTAGTGTGTGCCACTGATCTATATACCAGCCTGATCATATTTGATCACATTCTGGGTTTTTTTTGTTGTTGTTGTTGTTTTGTTTTGTTTGTTTTAGTTTGTTTTTATCTTTTTCTTTTTCTTTTTTTCTTTTTCTTTTTTCTCTCTTTCCATTTCTTTTTCCACTGCTTCAGGTCTTTTCTGATTTGTTTAGAGTATATTTTCTGGGGACATTGTTACTCTGCTAGCATTTTGTTCTCTCATTAATCTATTCTCCTCTGCACAAAATGACAAGACGGAAAAAATCACCTCAACAAAAAGAACAAGAGGTAGTACCGACTGCCAGGGACCTACTCAATACGGACATTAGTACGATGTCAGATCTAGAGTTCAGAATCATCACTTTAAAGATACTAGCTGGGCTTGAAAAAAAATATGGAAGTTATTAGAGAAACCCTTTCTGGAGAAGTAAAAGAACTAAAATCTAACCAAGTAGAAATCAAAAAGGCTACTAATGAGGTGCAATCAAAAATGGGGGCGCTAACTGCTAGGATAAATGAGGCAGAAGAGAGAATCAGTAATATAGAAGACCAAATGATGGAAAATAAAGAAGCTGAGAAAAAGAGAGATAAACAACTACTGGATCACGAGGGCAGAATTCGAGAGATAAGTGATACCATAATACAAAACAACATTAGAATAATTGGGATCCCAGAAGAAGAAGAAAGAGAGAATGCGGCAGAAGGTATAATGGAGCAAATTATAGCAGAGAACGTCCCTAATTTGGGGAAGGAAACAGGCATCAAAATCCAGGAAGCAAAAAGAACCCCACTCAAAATCAATAAAAATAGGTCAACACCCCGACATCTAATAGTAAAACTTACGAGTCTCATAGACAAAGAGAAAATCCTGAAAGCAGCTCGGGAGAAGAGATATGTAACCTACAAGGGTAGAAACATTAGATTGGCAACAGACCTATCCACAGAGACCTGGCAGGCCAGAAAGGACTGGCAGGATGTATTCAGAGCACTAAATGAGAAAAATATGCAGCCAAGAATACTCTATCCAGCTAGGCTGTCATTGAAAATTGAAGGAGAGATAAAAAGCTTCCAGGACAAACAAAAACTAAAGGAATTTGCAAGCACAAAACCAGCCCTACAGGAAATCTTGAAAGGGGTCCCCTAAGCAAAGAGAGACCCTAAAAGCAACATAGACCAGAAAGGAACACAGACAATATATGGTAACAATCACCTTACAGGCAATACAATGGCACTAAATTCATATCTTTCAATAGTTACCCTGAATGTAAATGGGCTCAATGCCCCAATCAAAAGACACAGGCTATCAGACTGGATTAAAAAACAAGACCCATCAATATGCTGTCTGCAAGAGACTCATTTTAGACCCAAAGACACCCCCAGATTGAAAGTGAGGGGGTGGAAAACCATTTACCATGCTAATGGACACCAAAAGAAAGCTGGGGTGGCAATCCTTATATCAGACAAATTAGATTTTAAAACAAAGATTGTAATAAGAGATGAGAAAGGACATTATATCCTACTTAAAGGATTTACCCAACAAGAAGATCTAACAATTGTAAATATCTATGCCCCTAACATGGGAGCAGCCAATTATATAAGGCAATTAATAACAAAAGCAAAGAAACACATCGACAACAATACAATAATAGTGGAGGACTTTAACACCCCCCTCACTGAAATGGACAGATCGTCTAAGCAAAAGATCAACAAGGAAATAAAGACTTTAAATGACACACTGGGCCAAATGAACTTCACAGACATATTCAGAACATTCCATCCCAAAGCAACGGAATACACATTCTTCTCTAGTGCCCATGGAACATTCTCCACAATCGATTACATCCTAGGTCATAAATCAGGTCTCAACCGGTACCAAAAGATTGGGATCATTCCCTGCCTATTTTCAGACCACAATGCTTTGAAACTAGAACTCAATCACAAGAGGAAAGTCAGAAAGAACTCAAATACATGGAGGCTAAAGAGCATCCTACTGAAGAATGAATGGGTCAACCAGGAAATTAAAGAATTAAAAAAGTACATGGAAACCAATGATAATGAAAACACAACTGTTCAAAATCTTTGGGATGCAGCAAAGGCAGTCCTAAGAGGAAAGTATATAGCAATACAAGCCTTTCTCAAGAAACAAGAAAGGTCTCAAGTACACAACCTAACCCTACAACTAAAGGACCTGGAGAAAGAACAGCAAATAAAGCCTAAACCCAGCAGGAGAAGAGAAATCATAAAGATCAGAGCAGAAATCAATGAAATAGAAACTAAAAGAACAGTAGAACAGATCAACGAAACTAGGAGCTGGTTCTTTGAAAGAATTAACAAGATTGATAAACCCCTGGCCAGACTTATCCAAAAGAGAAGAGAAAGGACCCAAATCAACAAAATCATGAATGAAAGAGGAGAGATCACAACCAACACCAAAGAAATACAAACAATTACAAGAACATATTATGAGCAACTCTATGCCAGCAAATTAGATAACCTGGAAGAAATGGATGCATTCTTAGAGATGTATCAACTACCAAAACTGAACCAGGATGAAATAGAAAACCTGAACAGACCTATAACCACTAAGGAAATTGAAGCAGTCATCAAAAATCTCCTAAAAAACAAAAGCCCAGGGCCAGATGGCTTCCCAGGGGAATTCTACCAAACATTTCAAGAATTAATACCTATTCTTCTGAAACTGTTCCAAAAAATAGAAATGGAAGGAAAACTTCCAAACTCATTTTATGAGGCCAGCATTACCTTGATCCCAAAACCAGACAAAGACCCCATCAAAAAGGAGAATTACAGACCAATATCCCTGATGAACATGGATGCAAAAATTCTCACCAAAACACTAGCCAATAGGATCCAACAGTACATTAAAAGGATTATTCACCACGACCAAGTGGGATTTATCCCTGGGCTACAAGGTTGGTTCAACATCCGCAAATCAATCAATGTGATACAATACATTAACAAAAGAAAGAACAAGAATCATATGATCCTCTCAATAGATGCAGAAAAAGCTTTTGACAAAGTACAGCATCCTTTCTTGTTCAAAACTCTTCAGAGTACAGGCATAGAGGGTACATACCTCAATATCATAAAAGCCATCTATGAAAAACCTACAGCCAATATCATTCTCAGTGGGGAAAAATGGAGAGCTTTCCCCCTAAGGTCAGGAACGTGGCAGGGATGTCCACTATCACCACTGCTATTCAACATAGTATTGGAAGTCCTAGCCACAGAAACCAGACAACAAAAAGAAATAAAAGGCATCCAAATCGGCAAAGAAGAAGTCAAACTCTCACTCTTTGCAGATGGTATGATACTTTATGTGGAAAACCCCAGAGACTCCACCCCAAAACTGCTAGAACTCATACAGGAATTCAGTAAAGTGGCAGGATATAAAATCAATGCACAGAAATCAGTGGCATTCCTATATACCAACAACAAGACAGAAGAAAGAGAAATTAAGGAGTCGATCCCATTTACAATTGCACCCAAAACCATAAGATACCTAGGAATAAATCTAACCAAAGAGACAAAGGATCTGTACTCAGAAAACTATAAAATACTCATGAAAGAAATTAAGGAAGACACAAAGAAATGGAAAAACGTTCCATGCTCATGGATTGGAAGAACAAATATTGTGAAGATGTCAATGCTACCTAGAGCAATCTACACATTCAATGCAATCCCCATCAAAATACCATCCACTTTTTTCAAAGAAATGGAACAAATAATTCTAAAATTTGTATGGAACCAGAAAAGACCCCAAATAGCCAAAGGCATGTTGAAAAAGAAAAGCAAAGCTGGCGGCATCACAATTTCGGACTTCCAGCTCTATTACAAAGCTGTCATCATCAAGACAGCATGGTACTGGCACAAAAACAGACACATAGATCAATGGAACAGAATAGAGAGCCCAGAAATGGACCCTCAACTCTATGGTCAACTCATATTTGACAAAGCAGGAAAGAATGTCCAATGGAAAAAAGACAGTCTCTTCAACAAATGGTGTTGGGAAAACTGGATAGCCACATGCAGAAGAATGAAACTGGACCATTTCCTTACACCACACACAAAAATAGACTCCAAATGGTTGAAACACCTCAATGTGAGACAGGAGTCCATCCAAATCCTAAAGGAGAACACAGGCAGCAACCTCTTTGACCTCAGCCGAAGCAACTTCTTCCTAGAAACATCGCCAAAGGCAAGGGAAGCAAGGGCAAAAATGAACTATTGGGACTTCATCAAGATAAAAAGCTTTTGCAAAGCAAAGGAAACAGTCAACAAAACCAAAAGACAACCGACAGAATGGGAGAAGATATTTGCAAATGACATATCAGATAAAGGGCTAGTATCCAAAATCTATAAAGAACTCATCAAACTCAACACCCAAAGAACAAAGAATCCAATCAAGAAATGGGCAGAAGACATGAACAGACATTTCTCCAAAGAAGACATCCAAATGGCCAACAGACACATGAAAAAGTGCTCAATATCACTCGGCATCAGGGAAATCCAAATCAAAACCTCAATGAGATACCACCTCACACCAGTCAGAATGGCTAAAATTAACAAGTCAGGAAACGACAGATGTTGGCGGGGATGCGGAGAAAGGGGAACCCTCCTACACTGTTGGTGGGAATGCAAGCTGGTGCAGCCACTCTGGAAAACTGTATGGAGGTTCCTCAAAAAGTTGAAAATAGAGCTACCGTATGATCCAGCAATTGCACTACTGGGTATTTACCCCAAAGATACAAAAGTAGGGATCTGAAAGGGTATGTGCACCCTGATGTTTACAGCAGCAATGCCACAATAGCCAAACTGTGGAAAGAGCCAAGATGTCCATTGACAGATGAATGGATAAAGAAGAGGTGGTATATATATACAATGGAATATTATGCAGCCATCAAAAGGAATGAGATCTTGCCATTTGCAACGACGTGGATGGAACTGGAGGGTATTATGTTGAGCGAAATAAGTCAACCAGAGAAAGACATGTATCATATGATCTCACTGATATGAGGAATTCTTAATAGCAGGAAACAAACTGAGGGTTGCTGGAGTGGGGGGTGGGGTGGGAGGGATGGGGTGACTGGGTGATAGACCCTGGGGAGGGTATGTGCTCTGGTAAGCACTGTGAATTGTGCAAGACCGTTGAATCTCAGATCTGTACCTCTGAAACAAATGATGCAATATATGTTAAGAAAAAAGAAGAAGAAGAAGGTAGCGGGAGGGAAAGAATGCAGCGGGGGAAATCAGAGGGGTAGATGAACCATGAGAGACGATGGACTCTGAAAAACAAACAGGGTTCTAGAGGGGAGGGGGGTGGGAGGATGGGTTAGCCTGGTGGTGGGTATTGAGCAGGGCACATTCTGCATGGAGCACTGGGTGTTATGCACAAACAATGAATCATGGAACACTTCATCTAAAACTAATGATGTAATGTATGGGGATTAACATAAGAATAAAAAAAAAAGTGAAAACAAGAATCCCAATTATCTTTTGCCTATATAAATAAAACATGTTAGGCGCCTGGGTGGCTCAGTTGGTTAAGCGACTGCCTTCAGCTCAGGTCATGATCCTGGAGTCCCTGGATCGAGTCCCGCATCGGGCTCCCTGCTCGACAGGGAGTCTGCTTCTCACTCTGTCCCTCCCCTCTCTCATGTGCTCTCTCTCATTCTCTCTCTCAAATAAATAAATAAATCTTTAAAAAAAAATTCTCTATAAAAAAATAAAATATGTTGATTAAAGAAAATTTGAGGGAAAAAAGTAACATGAATAAAAAGCAACCCTTATCCTGCCATGCAGAGAGAATCATTATTCATCTTATGATGCATTTCCTTCTATACACTTACAAATATAATTATTTTTATTTTGAAAATATTGTGAGTTCTTTGGACATACAATTTTATATTGATTTCAGATTTCATGTATTTTTAATTGAGATATAATTGATATATATAATACTGTATCAGTTTTAAGTGTACAACATAATGATTTGGTATATGTGTATACAGCAAAATGATTGCCACAATAAGTTAAAACAGTCCATTCTGAGCTGATGGGAACTTAACTTTAACCATCTAAAAAAGTTCAACATTTAAGTCCTCTTCTTTTATACTTTTGATGTCATCATTTACCTCTTTTTATATTGTGTATTCATTAAGAAGTTATAGTAGTTATAATATTTTTAATACTTTTCTCCTTTGACCTTTGTGTCATTTATAAGTGTCTAAGTGTTAAGTGTCTAATATACCATCCCATTACAAATTAGAATTTTCTAATCTGACTGTATATTTACCTGTATATTACCTGTGTGTTCTTAACTTTCGTATTTTTCATGTTACTGATTTGTCGTTTCATTTCAGCTTAAAGGACTCCTTTCATCATTTCTTGTAAGGCAGGTCTAGTGGTGATGAACTCACTCAGCTTTTGTTTGCCTGAGCAAGTCTAGATTTCTCCTTCATATCTGAAGGATAACTTTCCAGATTGAGTATTTGGCTGGCATTTTTTTTTCTTTCATCACTTTGAATGTCTCTCCTAGCCTGTAGGGTTTCTGCTGAGAAATCTGCTGATAGACTAATAAAGGTTCCCTTTGTAGGTTACCATCTTTTCCTTGTTTACAGGATTCTCTCTTTATCTTTAATTTTTGACAGCTTCATTACAAGGTGTTTAGGAAAAAATTTTTTTGCATTAAGATAATAGAGTGACTTGTTAGCTACATGAATTTGGATGTCCAATTCTTTCCCCAGGTTTGTAAAGTTTTTATTTGTTATTTGTTTTAATAAAATTCCTGCTCCCTTCTCCCTTTCTTCTTCTATCTAGGAATCCAGATAATCCCAATATTTATTCTTTTGATGGAATCTCATAGACCACATATTCTTTCTCATTCTTTTTCATGCTTTTTCTTAGTTATCCTCAAACAGGGTTATTTCAAAATTCTTATCCTCTAACTCACTTATGCTGTCTTCCATTTGCTTTACTGCTGATGCTCTGTTACATATTTCATTTCATTTATTGAGTTCTTCGGCTCCATAATTTCTTTTCAGTTCTTTTTTTTTTTTTAATGATTTCTATCTTTTTGGAATAATCTCACTTTGAACATGTATTTTTTGCAAGATTTTACTGAATTGTCATTTTGAGTTTTCTTGTAGTTTGTTGAGTTTCTTCAAAAAAGTTATTTTGAATTCTGTATCAGCTAGATTATAAAATTGCATGCCTTTGAGCTCAGTTATTGGAAAATTATTATCATCTTTTGGTAATGACATGTAAATTTCTTTTTCACATTCCTTGTAGTTTTGCACTGCTTTTTTTTCTTTTTCTTTTTTTTGAAGGCACAAACATCTCCTTAAATCTTTTCTTATTGCCTTCAGATTAGGTATTCTGTTTGTTAGTGCTGTTATCTGGGACTTTCTGCCTTTGTATGCAATATACCTGTTCCACTTTTCTTGTTTTTTTTTGTGGCTGATTTCTTAAATTTTATTTATTTTCCAATGCTTACAATTCACTAGGCTGGCCATTGGAAACCTCTCTTTTGTGACAGAAGGTGGTGCCATAACCAAGTTTGAGGTTTCTTCCTTGCCCACACACCCTGGTTTGTTTTCTGAGCACACTCCTAGTTTACCAGAACTTGTTCTCACCTCTGCCCCTGGCAGCATGCACAAGGAGCCCACCGCAGAATGCAGGAGGTGTGGCTTTAGCACTCAGGGTGGTGGGGGTGCCTGCAGACTTGGTAGGGAGATACCCAGGTGTGGTACTCACAGAAGCTCATAGTATAGACTTCTGGCTGAGCACAGTCAGCAGGAACTACATACCTCTGGTGCCCTTTGGTATTCTTATCTGCCTCTTTCCCAATCTATTCCTTCCTCCCAGTCATGGAGGTGCCCCCTCAGTACTCCATGTGTTGCCAGAGGAAAATGGGTTTCTCTAGCTGCTTTCTGCACCACTGAGGTAGCTAGATACTCACACACCTTTTCTCCTGGGGGAGCTATCACCAAACCTGATAGTTCAGCCTCATAAACTGTTGCCTTGGTGGTGGGGCCAGTATGGTTCTGGTAAAGTTCTTGTCATTTCCACTGCAGCCAAATTCTCTCTCTTTTTTTCTGCAATGTCATTGTTCTGGAATCTCCTCTGGGGAAGGATGGACTTAAACAACTTATTTTTTGTCTGGACATCTGCCTAGGTCAGCATTCTCCAGGCTTTTTTCTGACCATGGCAACAGTAGTTAGGGCAGGGCAGCTGTGCTGTTGGTTTCACAGCCCATATTCAGGTCTGTCTGCCTATTACCAGATACATACATGGGTAAAACTCCTGATGGGTCCTTTCATGTTTACTGCTGGGTCCCACAATTCCCACAAAGGCACTTCTGACCATAGATGGAGGTCTAATTTCTTGTGGGAAAGAGTGGGAGCAAAAAGGAGAAACATCTTATACCACCATGAAGCTGATGTCACTGGCCATCCCCATGTAATTTTTATTCAATCATTTATTGATATCAGTGTGGACACATGGGTTATTTTATGCTTGAATTATAATCCAGTAGTGCATTATTTATTTTGTTGCTCAACTTGTTCCAACTTTGGCCATTGGGAGCTCTCTTTGTTTGGCCCCTGTGTTCTGTGACGTTCCTCATCCCTGTATTTTGTTGTTGTTGTTGTTGTTTGCTAGTTTATTTTGAACACTTTCTTACTGGCACTGGAACATGCTCCAGGCTAACCTTGTATATTTTCTGCCCAGTCTAGAATCAGCCATTATCCAAAAGCCCTGTTCTTTTTATTTAAGAATGGTATTAGAAAACAAACAAAATCTAAACACTGAGTTTGTTCAGTGTCACTGGGACATCATTGTTTTTAGGCTCTGTCTGCTGACAGAGCAGGGAAATATATGTATGTATACTAAGCCCTCCATACATACATATTTATAAATATTTTGATACATATTTTAGTATGTATCCATCTGTACCTATAATAAGTTAAACATTATTTGACATTGATATCTACAATTGTAATCCATTATCACATTGATTATTCCAGATTTCTCCCTTTATTTATCTGTTTATCTATAACCTCCAACTCCAATAGTGAGAAAACTGGATCCCATCAATCTGGATCCATTTACTTAATTGTTCAATTACAGCATACTATTCAGTAATGTTAATCTGTACCCTCATGGGGTAAGAACTTTATTAACTAGAAGACATTGCTCCTTTTGGTTGATAGTTGAAGACATTGCTATATATAGTCCTTTTGGTTGATAGTCTTAGTCCATTCATTTCCAAAGTTACTTAGGACAGCCCATACCCCACCACCCCATTCAGTACAGTTGTTTCATACATTTGTAATACAGTTGGATTCTTTTATCACATTCTGCATTACATCCTGGGATCCTCTAATCTTCTAAGTGATATTTTCATTTGCATACATTATAGTTTACCCTTTATAGTATAAAGTTCAATAGATTTGAACAAACTTATATACTGTCATGTATCCATGATTAGAGTATTGTGCAGAATAGTTTTATCACCCTACAAAAATCTATGCTTCATCTACTCAATCCTACCCCTACCCTATATACCTGGCAACCACTATTTTATTTACCATTTCAATATTTTTGCCTATTCCAGATTATTGTATAAATGGAATCATACAGTATGTAGACTTTTCAAACTGATGTTTCACTTAGCATAAGTGAAGCATTTAAGATTCATTCATGTCTTTACATTCTTCACATGGCTTGATAGTTCATTTTTTTAAATCACTGAATAGTATTCCACTGGAAAATGTATCACAGTTTGTTTATCCATTCAATGTTTATCCATTCAAGAACATCTTGGTTTCTTCCAGTTTGGGGAAATTATGGATAAAGCTGCTATAAACATTCATATGTAGGTTTTTATATGGATATACATTTTCTTTTATTTTTTTAAGACCACTAAGTCTTGTTTTTTGTTGTTGTTGTTAAGATTTTGTTTATTTATTTGAGAGAGAGTGTAAGAGCTCACGGGAGATGAGGGGAGGGGCAGGGAGAGAGGGAGAAGGAGATTCCCCACTGAGCAGGGAACCCAGCTCCAGGCTCCATCCCAGGATCCTGAGATCATGACCTAAGCCGAAGGCAGATGCTTGACTGGCAGAGCCACCCAAGCGCTCCCCTGGATATACATTTTCAAAACATTTGGGTACCTAGAAAAGCAATTCCTAGATTATATAATAAGATTTTTTTTTTTTTACAATTTTATTCATTTATTTGTCAGAGAGAGAGAGCACAAGCAGGGGGAGTGGCAGGCAGAGGGAGAGGCAGGCTCCCCACTGAGCAAGGAGCCCATTGCAGGACTCAACCCCAAGACCCAGAGATCATGACCTGAGCTGAAGGCAGATGCTTAACCAGCTGAGCCATCCAGGTGTCCCATATAGTAAGATTATATTTAGCTTTGTAAGAAATCTTCAGACTAGATCGGGCGTATTCACGGTGGTATGGCCGTAGACTAAGAAATTTTCAAACAGTTTTTCATACTGCTATATCATTTTGTATTTCCTTCAATGAATGAAAGTTCCTGTTGCTCCACATTCTTGACAGTAATTTGTATTGTCAGGTTTTTTGTGTAGTAATATCTCATTGTAGTTTTAATTTGCCCTTAGCTAGTGATGAATGATGTAGAGCATCTTTTTATATGCTTATTTGCCATTTTCATATCTTCTTTGATGAAGTGTCTGTTCAGATCTTCTACCCATTTTTTAATCGGGTTTGATTTCTTATTGAGTGTTAAGACTGCTTTGCTAACATTTTCACCCAGTCTATGGCTTGTCTTTTTATTCCTTTAAAAGTGCCTTTCATAGGGAAAAACTTTTAAATTTTAATAAATATCAAATTAATTTCTTTTTCCTGCTTCTGGTGTGGTATCTAAAAACCCATCACCAAACCTAAAGTCACATAGATTTTCTCCTTTGTTTTCTTCTAGGACTTTTATAGTTTTGCATTTTGCATTTAAGTCTCTAATCAATTTTGTTTTCAATTTTGTGCAAGGTGTAAGGTTCATGGTTGGGTACTTTTCTTTTTTGGCATATAAACATTAGATTGCTCCAGAATCATCTGCTGAGAAGACTATCCCTTCTTCATTGGATTGCCATTGCACGTCTATCAAAAATTAGTTGACTGTATTTGTGCAAGACAATTTCTGGGCTTCCTAATCTATGTATCTAAATTTATCACCAATACCACACTGTCATGATTACTTTAATTTTATAGTGAGCTTTGAAATCAGGTAGTGAGTGCTCCAACTTTGCTTTTCTTGTTCAGCTCGTGTTACCTATTCTAGGTCTTTTGCCTAGCTAGGACTTCCAACACAATGTTAACTATTTTGTTGAAGCATTTTACATCTATGTTCATAAGTGTCATGTTCTGAAATTTTTCTTTCTTCCAATGCCATTATCTGGGAAAGAGGGGATTCATACAGTAAATTAGGAAATATTCTCTCTGGACAAAATTGTGGAGAATTGGTATAATTTCTTCCTTAAATGTTTGAATTCATCCTGAAACTGATTTGATGACTGTCTTGGAAATTTGTTACTAAGTAATTCATTTTTAAACTTTTATAAATGCAGGGCTATTCACTTTATCCATTTTTCCTTGTGACAGTTGTGATAGCTTTTGTAATTCAAGGAATTGGTCTATTTCATCTAAGTTTAAAATTTGTAGGCATGGGGTTGTTCATAGTATTACTTTATTATCATTTTAATGCCTATGGAATTGGTAATGATTATCCCTCTTTTTTTCTAGTATTGGGAATCTGCATCTTCTCTCTTTTTTCCTTATTTAGTCTGGTTAGGGTTTTACAAATTGAATCAATCTTTTCAAAGGAGCAAACTTTGGTTTCATTGGTTTTCTCTATTATTTTCTTGATTTCTTTTTTTTTTTTTAAAGATTTTATTTATTTAGGGCGCCTGGGTGGCTCAGATGGTTAAGCGTCTGCCTTCAGCTCAGGTCATGATCCCAGGGTCCTGGGATCGAGTCCCACATCGGGCTCCCTGCTCCTTGGGAGCCTGTTTCTCCCTCTGCTTCTCTCTCTCTCTGTCTCTGTCTCTTGTGAATAAATAAATAAAATCTTAAAAAAAAAAAAGTGTTTATAAAAAAATAAAATAAAATAAAATAAAAGATTTTATTTATTTATTTGAGAGAGAGAGAATGAGAGAGAGCACATGAGAGGGGGGAGGGCCAGAGAGAGAAGCAGACTCCCCGCCGAGCAGGGAGCCCGATGCGGGACTCGATCCCGGGACTCCAGGATCATGACCTGAGCCGAAGGCAGTCGCTTAACCAACTGAGCCACCCAGGCGCCCTATTTTCTTGATTTCAATTTAATTGATTTCTTCTCTAATTTTTATGTTGTTTCCTGCTTGATTTAAATTTAAATTGCACTTCTTTTTCTAGTTTCCCACAAATTTCAGGTTATTGATTTTAGATCTTTCTTCTTTGCTAATATGTGCATTTAATGGCACAAATTTCCCTCTGTTACTTTCATTGCATCCCACAAATTTTGATATTATATTTTATTTTCATTTAGCTCAAAGTATTTTTAAATTTCTCATGAGATTTCTTTGATACACACACACACTTCTATATATGATAGAAGATAGATCTTCTATCATATATATATATATATATATATATATATATATATATATATATATATATAAATTGAATTTCCAAATATTTGAGAATTTTCCAGCTGTCTTTCTCTTATTATTTCTGGTTTAATTCCACTGTGATCTTAGAATATACTTTGTATGACATCTAGTTATTTAAAGTTGTTAAGGTATGGATTACAGTCCACCGTATGGCCTATTTTGGTAAATGTTCCATGTGAACTTTAGAAGAATGTTAATCTGCTGTTGTTGGATGAAGTACTCTATAAATGTCAATTAAGTCAAGTTGATTTATAATGCTAGATATCTATATCCTTACTGATATTCTGCCTACTTGATCAATCAATCCCTCACAAAAGAATATTAAGGTTCTCCAACTAGAACAGTGAATCTATATCCCCTTTCATTTGTGTCAGATTTTGCCTCATATATTTTTATGTTCTGTTGTTAGGTGCATTCATGTTCAGGATTATCATGTATTCTTAAAGAAATAACCTCTATCATTATATGATTCCCCTATTTATCCCTGATGATCCTCTTTGTACTGAAGCCTGAATTCCCTGAAATCACTAGAGATACTCTAGCTTCCTTTTGATGAATGTTAGAATGGCATATTTATATTTTCACTTTTAACCTATTAGAGTTTGTATATTTAAAGTGAATTTTTTATAGACAACATATAGTTGCATCTTGTATTTCTTCCACTCTGGAAATCTCTGTCTTTAATTGATGTATTTAAACCATTCACATTTAAAGTGACCATTGGTATAGTTGAATTAATATCTACAATATTTACAACTGTTTCCTATTTTTATGTGATTCTATTCCATATCCTCTCTCAGTATATCAATTAACTACTTTTTAAACACAACTAGGAGTTGCCTTAAAATGTAAAACATAGATTTTTAATATAAATTAACCTTTAAATAACACTATGCTACTCCTGTATAGTGTAGGTTCCTTATAACAGAGTATCCCCAATTTCTTCCACTCATCTCCTGTGATGTTGCTGCATTTATTTCATTTATTCATATGCTATAATCACCAAATACATTGTTTTTGTTATTACATTAAGCAACCAGTTTTTGTGTGTGTGTGGTAAAATACATATAACAAAAAATGTATCATCTTAACCATTTTTAAGTTTAAATATATTCACGTTGTTGTGCAACTATCACCACCATAACACTTTTTATCTTGTAACAATGAAACTCTATACCCATTAAACAATAACTCCCCTCTCTCCCTCCCCACAAGCTTCTGACAACCACCATTATATGGCCTTTATAATTTCAACTACTCTACCTCATATAGGTGGAATCAGAGTATTTGTCTTTTTTTACCGACTCATTTCACTTAGCATAATATCCTCAAGGTTCATCCATATTGTAGCATGTTGCAGTATTTCATTCCTTTATAAGGCTGAATAATAATATTCCACTCTACATATAAACACATTTTGCATATTCATTTTTCTGTTGATAGACACTTGGGCTGCTTTCATGTTTTAGCTATTGTGAATAATGCTGCTATGAACACAGGTGTACAAGTATCCCTTGGAGGCCCTGTTTTAAATTCTTTGTAGTATATACCCAGAAGTGGAATTTCTGGATCATATGATAATTCTACTTCTAATTTTTGGAGGAATTATCATGCTGCTTCCTACAGCAGCTGTACCATTTCACATTCCCATCAGTAGTGCACAAGAATTTCATCTCTCAACATCCTTGCCAACACTTGTTTTCTGTTTTTGTGATAGTAGCTATCCTAATGGGTGTGAGGTGGCATCTCACTATAGTTTTGATTTGAATTTCTCTAATGATTAGTCATGCTGAGCATCTTTACACGTGTTTATTGGCCATTTGTATATCTTCTTTAGAGAAACGTTTATTCACGCCTTTATCATTTATGAATCAGGCTGCTTTTGTTGTTGTGTTTTAGGAGCTCTCTATATATTCTGCATGTTAAATACAAGATCTAGGATTTACCAATATCTTCTCCCATTCTGTGGGTTGCCTTTTTACTTTGTTGATAGTGTCTTTTGGTGCACAAAATTTAAAAAATTTTGATGAAGTCCAATTTGATTTTTTCTTCTTTTGTTATTTGTGCCTTTGGTGTCACAGACAAGAAATCATGGGTAAATCCACAGTTATAACATTTTATCTTATGTTTCCTTCTAAGAGTTTTGTTGCCTTAGGTCTTATATTTAGGCCCTTGCTCCATTTTGAGTTAATTTTTGTATATGGTGTTAGGTAGGCATCCAACAACATTCTTTTGCACGTGGATAGTTTGTCTCAGCACAATTTGTTGAAAAGACTGTCCTTTTCACATTGAATGGCCTTGAAACCCTTGTCAAAAACCATTTGATCATATATATACAAGAGTTTATTCCTCTGTTCTCCATTCTTTTCCATTGGTCTACATGTCCATCTTTATACTAATATCATCCTGTTTTTAATACTGTAGCTTTGTAGTAAATTTTGAAATCCAGAAGTGGAAATCCTCCACATTTATTCTTTTTCAATATTATTTTGCTTATTCAGCTTCTTTGAGACTCCACTTGAATTTTAGATGGGTTTTCTATTTCTGTAAAACATATCATTGTGATTTAATAGGAATTACATTGAATCTGTAGATTGCTTGGATGGTACTGAAATTTTAACAATATTAATTCTTCCCATCCATGAACATAGGCTATCTTTCCACTTACTTGTTTCTTCAATTTCTTTCATCAGTGTCTTATCATTTTCATTGTACAAGTCTTTTATCTCCTTGGATAATTTATTTCCTAAGCATGTATTCTTTTTTGGCATTATTATAAATGGAATTGTTTTTGTAATTTCCTTTCAGATTTATTGTTTGTGTATAGAAATGCAACTTATTTTTGTATGTTGAACTTGTTCTTTTGCTGAATTCATTTATTAGGTCTCACAGGTTTTTTTGGTGTGAAATCTTTAGTGTTTTCTCCATATAAGACCATATCACTTGCAAACAGAGGTAATTTTACTTCCTCCTTTCAAATTTGGGTGACTTTTATTTCTTTTTCTTGCCCAATTGCTCTGGTTAGAACTTCTGGTACTATGTTGAACAGAAGTGCTGAAAATGGACACCTTCATCTTGTTCTTGATCTTAAAGGAAAAGTTCTCAGTGCTTCACCATTGAGTGTGATGTTTGCTGTGTATTTTTTAATATATGGCTTTTATTATGTTGAAGTAAGTGTCCTTCTCTTCCTGGTTTGTCCAGTATTAACATGAAAGGGTGTCAAATTTTGTCAAATGCTTTTTGTGCATCAATTAAGATGATCATGTGTTTTCCCCCCTCATTCTGATGTGGTGTATTAACAATGATCGATTTTTATATGTCAAACCATTCTTGCATTACAAGAAAAATTCCACCTGATCATGGTGTATGAGCCTTTTAAAATGCTTCTGAATTCTGTTTGCTAGTAATTTTTGAGGATTTTTATATCAATGTCCATACAGAATATTTGTAGTTTTCTTTTCTTGTAGTGCCTCTTTGGCTTTGGTATCAGGATAAGGCTAGCCTCGTAGTCTGAATTAGGAAGTAGTCCCTTCTTAATTTTTTGTAAAAGTTTAAGAAGGATTAGTATTAATTCTTTTTTAAGTGTTTGGTAGAATTCACCAGTGAAGCCATCTAATCTAGGGCTTTCCTCTGTTGGGCAATTTTTTGATTACCGATTCAATCTCTTACCGATTATAGGTTATGGTATTATAATTTATCATAAGAAATATATATTTGGTCTTTATCCCCATTACCAGCATAGAGATCCTAAAACCCTTGGAATTTCCTAAGTGATGGGAGCAATAAAAGCATCTTGTTATGTTAATGAGGTGGCTTTTGGAAAACCCCTAAGTATCCAAAGGATGGGTGCTGGTTGCCAGGGGAACCAACTTGCAAACAGAGGTAATTTTACTTCCTCCTTTCAACACACCTCCTTCCCACACAGCTAGCTCTATGCATCTCTTCTGTCTGGTTGTTCATCTGTATCCTTTATTAATCATATCCTTTTATAATAAACTGATAAATAATAAGTAAACTGTTTTCTTGAGTTCCATGACCCACTCTAACCCATTAATCAAATCAGGAGAAAGTTGTTGGAACCTCTGATGTATAGCCAGTCAATGAGAAGCATAGGTGACAACCTGGACTTGCAAAAGGCTTCTGAAGCGGGGGTAGGGGAGCAGTCTTGTGGGATTGAGCCCTTAACTTGTGGGATCTGATGCTATCTTCAGGTAAACAGTGTCAGAATTGAGTTAATTGTGTGGTGGTATAGAAAAAAAAAAAACACACGCACACGCTGGACAGGTCTATTCAGGTTTTCTATTTCTTTGTGATTTAGTCTTGGTAGTTTTTTGTTTCTAAGGTTTTATCCATTTCATCTAGGCTACCCAATTGCTTGGCTTTAAGTTCTTCATAGTACTCCCTTATAATCTTTATTTCTGTAGAATTGGTAGTAATGTCTACACTTTCATTTCTGATTTTAATTATTTGAGTCTTCTTTTTTCTTAATCCAACTAACTAAAGGTCTGTCAATTTTGTTAATCTTTTCAAAAAAACAAATTCTAGTTCCAGTTATCTTTTAGATCAATTAAGAAAAACAAAAGATTCTATTTTGCCTTTATTTACTCATTCTTCATTCATTCATCCTTTGTTTAAATTCATGTCTCTGAACTATATCATTTCTCTTCGGCCTAAAAAAAAAATTATTTTAACATTTCTTGTAGGGAGGGTTTTCTGGTGATGACTTTCCCTCAATTTTTTTGTTTGAGAAAGTAGTTATCCTTCAATTTCAGGGGATTATTTCATAGGATACATAATTCTAGGTTGGTGGTTTATTCTTTCAACATTAAAAAAAATTCACTATACTCTATATTTGCTTCTGTGGTCTACTGAGAAGTGCACAGTAATTCTTATCCTTTCTCTTTTATAAGTATATTTTTTTGACTCTGGACATTTTCAAGATTTTCTCTTTGTATTTGTCTTTCTGCAATGTGGGTATGCTATGCTTAGGCGTGTGTGTGTGTGTGTTTGTGTGTGTTATTAATCCTGCTTGGTGTTCTCTGAGCTTTCTGGTTCTGTGGCTTTGTGTCTGTCATTGATTTTGGAAAGTTCTCCATCATTACATTATGTGTGTGTGTGTGTACTTTTTTCTTGATCCATTCTTTCTTCTTGAATTTTAATTATTCATATGGTATACCTTTTGATGTTGTCCCAGAATTCTTACATGTTCTGCTCCATTTGTTTTGTTGTATATCCATATTTTTCTATTTGTCCTTTAGTGTAGGAAGTTTCTATTGACATATATTCAAGGTCACTATTTTCTTAAATATATCAAGTCTACTGATCAAATCTGCTGATAAGCCCACTGTTCACTTCTACCATTTTGTTAGAAAGGAGGCTCTGGTTGTGTTCCACTCCTCTTGTTAGAGTTCAGGGATATTTCTCGGATATTTAGCATGAGAATCTAATGGGATTTCTGGAGCTAAAGCCCACAAATATGTGGAGTTCCCTTAAGATTGTGGCACCCAGGATTTCTTCTTCCAATGACGGTCCACCCTCAGCCTCCAGGAACTCATCACAGTATTTAAATATTCCCACTCATTAATGGATCTAGTGGCTTCTGCAGGTAAGCAGATTTTTTGTGTTTCTCTGGATATTTCTATCTCTCTAGATTTTGGGGTGACAGTTTATCTGATTAGTCCAAGCAAAGTCACTACTTCTTAGTTTATCCAGCTTTTTCTTGTAAAAATGGGAATAATGATTTCTAAGATCCATAAGTATTAAAATACTGAAGCTGGAAGTTTTATTATGTTTTTTATTTAAACTTCTGCTTTTTCCAAGATCAAGTAAAATGCTATTTCTTCTATCCTTTGGTTCAGATGGATTTGCTTTCTAATTTTGATTACTACCAGAACAATAAGGTGTTCTGTGCTTCTGTTCCAGCTTTGCTAACAGTGGCTCAATAAGACTGAAGTCCCCTGCTAGGAAAATCACTAAAATAAAAAGGCCATTTTGTCCCTCTTCTCACATACAGAGCAAAATAGAGAAAGTAATGTCTACTTTCATTGCCCAAATATTGTAGTTATGATTTTCAGCACCTTAAAAATTTCAATTGAATAAACTGAATAATTGGCCCTTTTACTTCAAATTGGGAAAGGTTAATAGTAATAATAATAATACATAATTTCCTGTCATCCAGTGACCATTGTTTATATCTCCCATCTAGTACCTATACTTAAAACCAGTACTATACAGTTTATTTCAATTGTGCAAAACAATGCATAAAAATGACTTTAAAGAGGGGCGCCTGGGTGGCTCAGTTAGTTAAGTGACTGCCTTCGGCTCAGGTCATGATCCTGGAGTCCCGGGATCGAGTCCTGCATCGGGCTCCCTGCTCGGCAGGGAGTCTGCTTCTCCCTCTGACCCTCCCCTCTCTCATGCTCTATCTCATTCTCTCTCTCAAATAAATAAATAAATAAAACCTTTAAAAAAAATGACTTTAAGGAAATTCACAAAATGAAATCTCTATTGCTTATCTCTTTCTCTGTCTCTATCACTACCTCTGGGCATATATATATTTTTTTCTTATTGTTCTACCAGATGATAAGCCTCATGAGAGCAAGTATTATATTTTCCTACAATGTGCCCAGGGTCTAGAAGGTGCACAGTTACTTAATGGATTGGTAAATTAATAGACAAATGAGTAAATGAATGGATCAGTGGTGATATTTCTGGGTGGCTATGGGTGATATAATTTACTTTCACTTATATAGTTTCCATCCAAAGTTTTTATAATGCATGTGTGGTATTGTTATGAGAAATGTACTTTAAGTCAAACTAATCAATAGGCAAAAAGAACTACAGTTGGACAAAACAATTATAATAAAATACATTATGAAATATTTCAAATATGTTGAAAGGTACGTAAAAAATATTACAAATGCATATGTACCCACCATGCAGATTTGTTATATGGTAACACTGCTTGCCATTTTAATGTTGCCATTTTTGTAAAGACTAAAACATTAGATAGAGCCATATCCCCACTCATACATTCTAACCAGAGCCCTATATTTAATCCTGAGAAAAGTGCTATTCTAAAGGTTGGTATGTATTCTTACCCATGGATTGTATAATGTTTTCTGGTTTTAAATGCTATGTAAATATAACATCCATGATTTTTGCAAACAGTTTTTTTAACCTTAGAATTTTTTTTTTTTTTTAAAGATTTTATTTATTTATTTGACAGAGAGACAGCGAGAGCAGGAACACAAGCAGGGGGAGTGGGAGAGGGAGAAGCAGGCTTCCTGCCGAGCAGGGAGCCCGATGTGGGACTCGATCCCAGGACCCTGGGATCATGACCTGAGCCGAAGGCAGACGCTTAACGACTGAGCCACCCAGGCGCCCTAACCTTAGAATATTTTATATTTATCCATGTTTATAAACACATATTTAGTTTTGTTAAAATATTAATTGCTACTTAGTATTCCTTTGATTAAAAATACTACATTGTATTCCTGTTTTTGGACACAAAGTTTTTTTTAATTGTTCCCTTTATAAACAATACTGAAATAAACATACTTGTTTACCTCTCCTTGTACACATTTATAAGAGTCTCTGGTGTATATATCAGTGAGTAGAATTATTGAGTTGTAGGACATGTGTGGCCTCACTTTTACTAGATATTGCCCAATTGGTCTCAAAGTAGTTAATTAATTTATGCTTTATTGGCGGTACTTAAGAATCTTTTAACTCCTAAACTTTCATCAGTGGGGAGTAAAATAAAATAAAAAGGCTGGAAAAAATGATACTTCACTGTTGGAGAGTAAAATAAAATGAAAAGGCAGGACAAATGATATAAGTCAACTTAAAAGGAGGAAAATATATATGCACCTAAAAACAGAATCAATTATAAAAGAGAAGAGAACAAGGAAGTCAATTTAACAATTTACTGTTAATATAATAGAAAGCAATTATCTGGTTCTGTATGTAATTTTAATAATAGTAGCAGATCAAAATAGAGGAAACTCACAATAGCCCATCTCTGCCACTGATTACAACTAAACACAGTGGATAGAATACAAAAAGCAACTACCTATGGATTCTGAAAAATAAACAATCATCAGTAAATTGGAAGTCAAAGATAAAGAACGACCACCCTGCAGTACTGGGTGAGTTTCTAGGTTTTGATTTTAGGTTTTGTCTGTCCTCTTATATTTCCCAGCTTCCCACAAAGGGGAGGGAGCCACAAAGCAGGTATAGACAACTAAAACTCCAAGAAATCCCCCTTTATTTGCAGATAAATAAGAAAAGGGGCCTTAGTGAGTTGAAGAATATAGGGGGAATCCCCATTTTTAAAATTCTTTCTTTTTTCTCTCTTGACTCTGCTCCAAGGGTTGTCTCCATCATGGAACTGCACAGCAGTGGTAATTCTAAGAGAAAACCTCTAGTAATAGGAACTGGGAAAAGGGAATCAGAGAGTGTGGGGAAAACCAAGAAAAAAGAAGTGGAGAAGCAGATACCCCAATTCTGTGTGTAAGCTGATACAAGTTCTAAGCTTGACCTTGAGTACCACCTTTGTGGAACAAGCCCAAACTAGCATAGCAGGGGCGCCTGCATGGCTCAGCCAGTGGAGTGCAGACCCTTGGTTCTGGCTGGGGTCATGATCTCGGGGTTGCAGTCAAGGGACCTTAAGCCCTGCGTTGTTCTCTAGATTCAATGCAGATTCTGCTTCAGATTGTTTCTCCTTCTCCCTCCCACTCACTCTCTCTCTCTCAAATAAATAAATAAAATCTTAAAAAAAAAAAAACAGCATAACAAAGTTATGAGTTGTACACTACTGTATATAAAACAGACTAATCTCTGAGTGACACATGCATGGTGAAGACCCAAAGTAACACAGCAAAGATTCTGAACACCAAACTAATATTTGGACCCATCATTTACAGGAAATGAAACAGAACTCACAGTCTGATCCTAATAAGATTTATTGTTGCTAAACAAGCAAACAAACCAGCAGTATTGTCCAGAGGATTGTAGCAAGACCCAGAGTCTCAAAACATGATATTCAAAATGTCTAAGATACAATCAGAATTACTTGAAAAAGAACTAGAAAAACTGATCAGTTCTCAAGAGAAAAGACAGTCAACAGATATTAACCTGAAATGACCCTGATGTTGGAATTATCAAAGATATCAAATCATCTATTATAACTATGCTCCATGAACTACAGGTAAACACTCTTGAAATAAATGGAAAACAGAAGCTCCAAGCATAGAAACTGAAGCTACATAAAAGAACCAAAAAAGAAATTTTGTAATTGAAAAATACAATGCCTGAAATAAAAAAAAATTGCATTGGATGGGCTCATTAGCAAAATGGACATGACTAACTAGAGTAATAAACTTGAAGGCAGTTCAATTGAAATCATTCAACTTGAAGAAGAGAACTATAAAAGATTGAAAAAAAATAGTTTACCTACATTTAGAAGAAAACCAAAACACTTTAGGATCATCACTAAGAATATTCTCTGCATGGCTCTGAGCATCAACTAGAATACCAAATCATTTCCTTTATTATAATGAGCTGATAATAAAATAAATTAGATATATACATCTCATTTGGTCATAGAAATGGGCACTGCTTGAGATTGCCCTGGGGTATATAAAAAACCTGGAGAAAGGTACTAGGTAAACACTTGGGTGGAGATCGAAGATTGAAAACAAGTTTGGGGTTTTACACAAATATTTAATCTATAGTTTATCCTGCTATCTAAAGTCAGATCGGTATTGCTAAACAAGATAAATAAAATAAAATAAATCATGAAGTTGCAGTTTCACACTGTTTCAACATTATTTCACTTGTTTTATAGCCAGTAGTGATTACTTTACAAAGAATTCCTGGACTGGGAAAAATTAGGGACTTCCTCTCCCAATGCATTGGTGACTTGACTTAATATGGAAGCCATCTTGGCCAGGCTGTTGTTTGGATTGATCTCCTCATGCTTTTCTCTGCCCTTACGCAAAGGAATTTGGTCCACAGAGAGGGCATAGAAGGCCACAGAGTCAAAGCTGAACACATAAAAATACATCTGAAATTTTTAGATATTGCTGGTCTGATGGAGCTGAAATACTATCTCATGGTATTGGATTTGCATTGTCCTGATTAACAGTGAGGGTGGGCAGTCCTCACTTTGCACAGTATTGCAAAACTACAAAAATAAGTGTGTAAGCCAAAATCATGCAAAGTGATATATTCGATAGGAAAAATTGCAATTGGTCCAATTTTTGTCAGCTTTTGTCAAAACTTTAAAAACTCTCTTCCTATTGGTTACAAAGATATAAGAAAATGAAAAAAAAGCAGTAGTGCTAATATTTACTAAGTACACTGTCATTTAAACCACTAGCAATATTGAGAATTAAAGTGTTTTATCTCTTTGTAAAAAAAAAAAAATTACCAAAATCAGTTTAATGAAAAACAGAGACAAGCCAAAAGACAGACTCTTACATATAGACAGCACACTGGTGATTGCCAGAGGGGAGACTGGGGTGGGGGGGGGTGATGGGGAAATAGATAAAGGAGATTAAGAGCACACTTATCATGATGAGCACTGAGTAATGTACAGAACTGTTCAATCATACTGTATTGTACCCCTGGAAACTAATATAACACTCTGTGTTAATTATACAGGAATTATAAAAATAAATTTAAAAATTTTTTTGAAGAGTAGTTTAAATAGTGCTTGCCTTCTTGTTGCTCTATCACATGACACGGAGAAAGCATTTTCCCTGTGCCTTAATGGATTTTCATACTCCTTTCCAAGTTCAACATTTAAAAGTTAGGAAGGCTTTCAGCATTTTACCCTTTACACTTTCATTACATAAAGGTATAAATATTCTTGAGTGTCCCCGTTATTGTAAAGTTTTTTGGCAGGAATCACTTCCACCTGTTCATTACGCTCTCCCCTCATTTGCTCGGGTAAGTTTGCCCTCACCAAGTTCCTGAGAAGCCTCTCAAAATGTAGCTGTGTCACAACCGTGCCAGGGTCAGTTGGTTCCTCTACAGCCTCATTTCCATTTGACTCAAATTTTGCTTCCCGTGTAATTACTTTTCATTCCTTTGCTGCACTTTCTTCTTTGTTGGCCGGAAAGTTTCCTCTTTCGAATATTCATTTTTTATAAAATGTTATATGGTGCTATTTCTAGGAGACAAAGAAGCAATGCAATTACGTGCACGGCTCTGTCTGCCTGAACTAAATAACAGATGAGCAATGACCAAAGACTCACAGAGTGAAAGGACATAGCTGGTCACTGATCGTGACAAGCTTGTTATTTACATAGCAATTTGTGAACTGAGAAGCCAGAAGCCAGCAGCAAAGTGTGTATTTTATGCAATCACTCACCGTTAATATGCCATCGTACCTGAAATTAGAACTATAGTGTTGGGAAACTTGTGTAGTCTAAGTATTAAAACTAAAGTTTGTGCATATCAAAAGTGGGCAAATCAAGGCCTATATAATATACAGGGTATTTCTTAATGAATATACTGATCTTTCAACTCTCCTGACCTAAAATCTGCTAGTGCAAAACTTTTGACATTTTTTACTATTTGTTGTTTATATTTTTCTTGTTCATTTTAAGTGAGCTCTTTATATATTCAAAATATTTATATTTGTAATATGCAAATAAGTGCCTTTAAAAAAATTGTAACTTGTTTTTTTAGGATTGTTTATACTGTTATTAAGAGGTTGTATTTTTCAGGGGCTCCTGGGTGGTTCAGCTGGTTAAACATCTGACTTCAGCTCAGGTCATGATCTCAGGGTCTTAGGATCCAGCCACGGGTCATCCAGCTCCCTGCTCAGCGGGGAGTCCGCTTGTCCTTCTTTCTCTGCCCCTCCCTCCACTCATGCTCTGTCTCACTCTCAAATAAATAAAATCTATTAAAAAATAAAGAGGTTGGGGGCGCCTGGGTGGCTCAGTCATTAGGCATCTGCCTTCAGCTCAGGTCATGATCTCAGGGTCCTGGGATCGAGCCCTCATCAGGCTCTCTGCTCAGCGGGGAGCCTGCTTTTCCCTCTCCCACTCCCCCTGCTTGTGTTCCCTCTCTCGCTGTGTCTCTCTCTGTCAAATAAATAAATAAACTCTTTAAAAAATAAAAAATAAAAAAATAAAGAGGTTGTATTTTTCATTTTCTTGTGGTTAAGTGTGTCTATTCTTCCCTTTATTATGTGTTATTTAGGTCTTTTCTGGAAATGTTTTCTTATTCTCATACTACAAATATACAACTCCTATTTTCTAAAGAAAATATTACATTTTGCCCTTTACATTTATGTCTCTAATGAATATGGAATTGTTTGTGTGTTGGGATGAGGTAGGGATATAATTTTATCTTTTTGTTTTTAATTCTCTCTCCCCATTAATCTGCATTGTAACCTTTTTTTTTCCTAAAGATTTATTTATTTGACAGAGAAAGAGTGAGAGAGCATGCGAGTGAGCACAGGGAGGGAGAGAGGGAGAGAGAAACTTCAGCAGACTCCTCTGAGCTCTGATCCTGACATGGGGCTTGACACCGGGCTGAATTCCATCTTCTTTTCTTCTTCAAAATCAGCTTGGCAATTCCTAATTCTTATTCTTCCATATGAATTTGAGATGCAATCATACCAGGATTATAACTGAGATTTTTTGAAATTTCATTGAATTTTATGGGTTTTTATGTTTATAAATATGGTTTGTATCTACTTTAGCTATGCTAATTACCTTTAATAAAGTTTTATAATTTTTCTTACATAGGTTTTGCACACTTTTGTTTGATAACTTCCTAGACAGCTTATAGTTTTAGTGCCACTACAAGTGGTTGCTATGATTTTCATATTATAATTTCTTTTTTTTTCATATTATAATTTCTAATTGGTTGCTTTCAATGTATGGTTGATATTATAAGTTTTTGAAATTAATATAACAATCTTATTGGATTATCTTAATAATTCAAATATTTTATAAATTATCTTGGATATTTTGTGGAAATTAGAATACTATCTATTAAAATAATAATTCAGTTTCTTTCCTTCTTTATACAGCTAGCTCTTCTTTTTTTATTATTATTATGTTATGTTAATCACCTTACATTACATCTACTGCTAGCTTTTCTTGTTATATTGCATTGTATATGATTTCCAGCATAATGTTGGATGGGGTGAATAGGTGAATGTAGTAAATATCCCTGACTTTTCCTGACTTTGGCAGGAATGCTTCTAATTTCTGAAAATTGAATGTAGTGTTTGTGGTAAGTATTTTATTAGAATAAGAATATTTTCTTCTTTGCCTTATTTTTAAAACCTCTTATTATGAATAGGTAATGTATTTTATCAACTAATTTTTCTCTTTGATATAATCGTATGATTTTTTTCCCTTTAATCTTCAATGTGATGCATTAAAAAGGTATTCTGGAAGCATATAATGGCAATGACAACACATGAGAATCAACAACTTCTTTAAGTAGTTACACTTAACCTCCATTAGCTGACATCATTAGACAACCTTTTCTATATAACAAAACTACCATGGGAAGCCTTGATCTAAGGTAATTGTCCAAAGAATTGTCAACTCTGGTTGACTCTGCAATGAGCTCCTTCCTGTAGTTCGAAGGAAAAGTAGGCCTTTTTTTTTTTTCCTTTGATTTTGCTGGATGTTTTGCCTTTCTCTACCTTCAAACACAGGTTGAAGCGAGGAGTAATTCCCTTGAGTCATGGGATCAAACAAAGCAATTTACAACAAATTGCATTCACTTCATACTTTTACATTAAACTTTGAATTTATGGACTGCTACTGAATATGGTTGAAGTCCCAAGAACCTTCATGCATTTATAAGCAAGCACAGGTTTTCTGCTAACCTAACTGGTTGGGCTCCAATTGTAGATGACCATCTTCGCTCCATGCGTGCTTCTCTAGGTCACCTTCTTTATCAGCCTCAGGGTAGGCTTATGACGCGCTCTCTGGAATACTAAAGGCTAAAACTAGAGGTGAAAGGGCAGACATGATAATATCATATGAAAGCTTACCTGCTCTGCAAGTCGGCTCTGCTCGAAGGGACAGAAAACAGGGATTGATTCTATCTCTCTGTGGGGAGCCTGCAGGCTCTTGCCAGATACAAATACGCCTTTACAACAAAAATAGACCCAACAAAGAGGACAGGATCATGAGCAGCTCGGAGCACAGCTTTCTTGGCAGCCTTCATTGAAATCCAGCTGACTTTTATTTGGTTTTCATTGTGCCTACAAACAGGACAGGCAGGATTCACTGCCTGCCAAAGAGCCATACTTCCCCTTTAAAGCAACCTTATCAGAGAGCACAATTGCTGGTACCTTTCAAACCAGCCCCTGGAAGGAAAGGAAGAGGCAGTGCTTAATCCACCTCAGCCCTACACCAGTCCTCCAAACTATCACCCCCGCAACACCCATGCACATGCCAAACACTCCTTTGAAGGTAATCTGTGTCTCCAGTCTAATGCAAGAGAACTGAACATGTTTCAAAGGTGCCACCTAAAACTCTCTAGCCCCCTGCTCTATATGCTCCTTGTCATCTGGGGTGTGTGGGGGGAAGATGCATAGTCTTGTGCATTTTTTATTTATCTTTCTTTTATCTTTGTTTATTTTCTGTCAATTAAATATAAGTTCAAGGTCTTTCAGTGGAATTTTTAAATACAGTTTTGTTACTCTATCCATGGAACCTAGAATAATGTTTGTAAGTGCTCAATAAACATATTTAAATGAAGAAAGAATAAAATAATGTTACTACACTCTGGTTTCTCTTCAGATCGCATAAATCTTTCGCCTTTTAAAATAATGTTACTTTCACAGTATCTCAAGCATGGTGCTTTAGTCAAGTACTTACTTGACTAAAGGAATTATGTAAATGCGGGCTAATTCATGAAATTCTATGGTCTCCTATAGTATGTCTGTTCTCAAGACCCCTCTGATGAATGTAATAATCCAAGCTAGAGGGTTTAGTGGCTGGTGCTCCTTCAAATTTATAATACTGGGCGCCTGGGTGGCTCAGTTGGTTAAGCGACTGCCTTCGGCTCAGGTCATGATCCTGGAGTCCCGGGATCGAGTCCCGCATCGGGCTTCCTGCTCGGCAGGGGGTCTGCTTCTCCCTCTGCCCTCTTCCCTCTCGTGCTCTCTGTCTCTCATTCTCTCTCTCTCAAATAAATAAATAAAATTTAAAAAAAATGGAACAAATTTATAATACTGAAGTGGGGTGAAAATAGGAAAGGGCATTTCAGTACTACTTAACTCCCTTGTCCTTCCATACCCTTTCCCCAATGTCCTAATTCCAGAAATACTTCTAAATCCAGAATTAGGGGGACAGGTGAGTTCTGTCTGATTGAGCTGAGAATCCTATAAAAGGTTACGGAGTTGCTAGCCCTTATCCTTCAGTAAAGAGAAACCTAACAGGATCAGATCTGTTCCAAACCTAATCTTTCGGAGAGGCATTTGAGCCAGCACCATTTCCTCAAGATTTAGGATTGTTAAATAATGACCACCACAAACATTTAGGTGATTCAGTTAAAATTCCCTATAGAAAGGAATCCATCAACCAGCCAATTGATCAGATTCAGTATGTTATAAAGAAGAAAAAGGAATTGGCATTATTTTTCCCCTTCTTGGGATTTTTCAGAAAGAAAATATACACCTTGGTAAGCATGATATATAAAAGGGTTTTTTCCCCACATCTCAGGAAGCGATTGTGTGTGTGTGTGCCTGTCTGTGTATGTGGTGCAGTGAATATATATGATTGTGGCATGTGAGTGCACGTGCGGTGTGTGTGTGTGTGTGTGTGCGCGTGCGCGCACATGCAAATGTTCCCACATTTCTACCTTCAACAGATAACCGTCTATTATCTGCCTAATGTCTTTTCAGATGTGACGATGAAACACTGAGTACATGTGGACACAGTCCTTCTCGCTCACTTAAACTGGTACTATTGTCATCGTAATGAATTGTAATTACTCTAATTTTCCTTTAAATGTCTGAAAGCAGACAAGCATAGCTCTTTCTTGACTCAGACCAAAATGTTGTTGCAGAAAATAAAATTATAGAAAGGCGCTCAGGATGTAACCTAAAGTTTTGAGTTTCAACTTTGGTCTCTCATGGTTTGGAGGAAAGCATGAATTGTTGCAGCCTCCCTATGACTGACGGCTACTGGGAAAGACCAGTGCTCCGTCACTGAGAAAAATGGGACCTAAGCAATGTGAGCTGAGGGGCACTGGGAAGCAATTCACTTCTGAAAGTATTTCAACTCATGAAGCTTGAAGTCAATGCTAAGATGTCTTCTGCCAGTTTCATTTTTTTAAGTTTATCACTGCTCCTATGAAAACACATGTAATCCGGAGGCAGTAAGATTTTAAGCTGCTGTAAATTCGTATCTTAATGTGACTTGCTTATTAAAATCTTTCCAAGAGACAGCCCCCTGTGTACAAGGCTTGATGGGGAAGAGGGTAATGCGAGGCTTTGGGATTCATTTGGCCAAAAGGCTGACCCAGGCGGGGGAGCTGGAGGGGCAAGGGAAGAGAGGAGGGAATCCAATTAGGGAAGGGTGGGGCTGGCTTTGATGCAAAATAAGGCTTATTAGCTATACAGGGATCTTATTGCTTGTTTTTACAATCACGAGCCTACCAACCGCATGGTAAACATTATTAAATCATGTGCATTTGTAATTATCATATTATACTAACAGAATCAGAAGGTACCGTATGTTCAGCATCAAATGAAGAAAATTCATTGTCCTTTAAGTCCTCATTTTAAAGTGACTACAGATGGCTAGGTGAGAATTTATATTTTTTCAGAGTGTTTAAGATTATCAGATGTATAGGAAAGGCAAGTATAAAAGTCTCAATGTGAGTCAAATGAAAGAGGCTCTGGAGGAGAAAACTGGGGTAATTAGAAATTAAAGTTTGTTTAAAAATGAAAACACCAATCTGTTGATTTAACAAGGGTAAGTGTAACTTTCAAGATAAGTGGAAACCAGCATGTCTGCTCATGATAGGATGGCGCTCTGGGAAGAAGAGTGATCTGGGCTTGTAAAAATGGGCCTTCCAGTCCCACGACATGGTGGGTGTGAGCCCTGACTCCATCCCGGGCCAGCCTGTGATCTGGAAATATTTCCTTGCCTCTGGACACCTCAGCTACTGTATCTGTTTTACATTTCTATAAAATGGATGGAATAACACTTACCTTACAGGGTTATTATAATGTCATTGCATAAAGAGAACAATAGCACAATATTGAAAGGTTTTAGACACTCAGTAAATGGAAGCTTTTATCATTACTTTTGTAATTCAAATAGATGATGACGTCAGTCTCTGACAGCCTGATGGGCCCATCAGACTGGCAAGGTCCTTTGTCCCTGAAACAGTGTTTGGATAGAAACTTCATGATGTTTAATGAGTTCATAAGTAGTGCATTCTACCTTTAAATTTTGGCACTCCTTTAATTTGTGCACTTGGCTTAATGTTTACTGTTGAAGGTTAAAGATTTGTGGAACAATTATAGCAACAGCTGGAGAAAAATTCGATTTTGCTTTGCTAGGAAGCCCCATACAATACTAGTATATTAGTACACTGCCCAGATCCCAGGGTCCGTTCTCAGCTCTTTACTCCTACAAAGTGCATCTTGCCATTATCCCAATATGATCAGAATCTTGGAGACATTTTAATGCTAAGAGATTTATAAGTTAATCTGAATGTCAGTGTGTTAATATCTATGAGGGATGAGTATGGAAATATTTCCCAAAACTAGAATGTTCTAGTATTTTATCAGGGGCATTTTCTTCCCCTTGAAATCTATGTACTTTGTGGGCTATAAGTAGACTAGAGAGAATGCCATTTGAGCAATGGGAAGCTGATTGTCAAGAGAAATGTTTCATGCTGCCCTCAGTGAGGCCTAAAGACATAAATCTCCTTACAACAAAGCAAGGATTTTGTTGTGATCTTTCTAATCAACAAATAGTCATTACACCCCTCTGCATCAGAATCTATTGTCACAATAATGCTTTAATAGCAAACTATCCTGTGACTCAGTGGATTACCACAATAAGGATGGATTTAGCGGGGCGCCTGGGTGGCTCAGTCGGTTGAGCGACTGCCTTCGGCTCAGGTCATGGTCCTGGGGTCCTGGGATCGAGCCCCACATCGGGCTCCCTGCTCGGCGGGAAGCCTGCTTCTCCCTCTCCCACTCCCCCTGCTTGTGTTCCCTCTCTCGCTATGTCTCTTTCTGTCAAATAAATAAATAAAATCTTAAAAAAAAAAAAAGAAAGGGGGGGCGCCTGGGTGGCTCAGCTATTAAGCGTCTGCCTTCGGCTCAGGTCATGATCCCAGGGTCCTGGGATCGAGCCCCACATCCGGCTCCCTGCTCCGCGGGAAGCCTGCTTCTCCCTCTCCCACTGCCCCTGCTTGTGTTCCCTCTCTCGCTGTCTCTCTCTCTCTGTCAGGTGAATAAATAAAATCTTTAAAAAAAAAAAAAAAAAGGATGGATTTAGCTCACACATCTTTGGATCAGCAGTTTAGCCTGGACTAGCCAGGTAGTTCTGACGTGATCTGATCTGATCTGATCTCACCCTCATGTCTGGCAGCTGGTTGTTGGTGAGCTGAGGTAATAAAGTTGACTGAGCCACATGTTTCTCATCTCCAGCAGGACAGATGGATTATGTTCTCATGGTAGTGTTACAGGGGAAAACTGGTCCCAAAATACAAGCCCATTTCAAACTCTGCTTATGTCCTATTTGCAAAGCCACTGACCAAGGCAAACCACTTGACCAAGCCCAGAGTAATTGCGGAAAGTTACATAGTAGGAGCAATAGATACAGGGAAGTATTAGGAATGAGGGTCATGCAACCCAAAATATATAAAGAACTTACACAACTCAACACCAAACAAAAACAAAAACAACCCAATTAAAAATGGACAGACTTGAATAGACATTTTTTCCAAAGAAGACATATAGATGGCCAGCAGACACAAGAAAAGATGCTCAACATAACTAATCATCAGGAAAATGCACATCAAAACCACAATGAGATAACACATTACACTAGTCAGAATGGCTAGTATCAAAAAAACAAGCAGTAACAAGTGTTGGTGAGGATGTGGAGAAAAAGTAACCTTCATGCGCTATTGGTGGAAATGTAAACTCATGCAGCTACTATGGAAAACAATACGGAGGTTCCTTTAAAAATTAAAAACAGAAATACCATATGATCTAGTAACTCCACTACCAGGTATTTACCCAAAGAAAATGAGAACCCTGAGATATATGCACCCCTATGTTTATTGAAACATTACTTGCTAAGATATGGAAGCAACCCAAGTGTCCATGGACAGATGAATGGATAAAGATTTGGTTTATATATAAATGGAATATTACTCAGCCATAAAAAAAGAATGAGATGTTGCCATTTGTGACAACATGGATGGACCTAGAAGGCATTATGTAAGTGAAATAAGACAGAGAAAGACAAATACCATATAATTTCACTTATATGTAGTATCTAAAAAAACAAAAAACAAAAAACCCCAATAACAAATGAACAAACAAAAAAAGCAGAAACAGATCCATAAATACAGAGAACTGGTTGTGTCCAGAATGGAGGGGCTGGTGAGGGGATGGGCAAAATGGGTGAAGGAGAGGGGGAGGCACAGGTTTCTAGTTATGGAATAAATAAGTCACAGGGAGAAAAGTTACAATATAGTCAATGGAATTGTAATAGCATATGGTGACAGATGGTAGCTACACTTGTGGTGAGCATAGTATACCATAAAGACTTGTCAAATCACTATGTTGTATACCTGACATTAGTGTAACATTCTGTGTCAACTGTACTTCAATAAAAAGAAAAAGAATTGGGGCCATTAATGTAATCAATTGGTCACACTCTGATCAGGGTCTCATTTTGCTGTACACCTATTTTGACTCTGATGTCCATTCTTTTTTTTTTTTTCCTGATGTTCATTCTCTCTCAGTTTTACTGCTGACATATTCTTGCTATAAACTGATGCTGTTTCTTTTTAATGTAATATTTTTTTCTGATTAAAAATAACACAGGCTTATTATAAAAAATTTACAAAAATTAAAAACATCTCACCACCTGGAGATCATCACTATTGACTGTTTATCAAAAATCCAGATTATCCTGTTTTGTTTTTTTATCCTGTGTACTTTAATTTAAATGTGGTATATGCTCTCTGTGAAAACTGAGAAATACAGAATAGTACTATCAAGAAAATGACAATTATCCATCATAATTCCAACTCCAGGAAATAACCAATATTAGCATTTTGCCACATTTCTGTCTGGTATTTTCCTCTTTAAATAATTTTTCTATATATTATATATATGATAAATATATATATTATATATACTATATATATAATTTGCAATATATTTGCATATGCTGACATGCTGCACATATACTTTGTACCCTGTTTTCTTAAAAATGTTACATCAATAGTGTTTTGCACTTAAAATTCTTCACAACATTGATTTTAATGATTATATTATTTGGATATAGTATAATATACTTAACTATTCCTCAACTATTACACTATTCCAAAATGCACATAGTTGAGATTCTAAAATATAAATAAATTAAAAGTACAGTTTGACCGGCAGCTCTTCGTCGTTTAATAGAAGGCTGGATGTTACAGACCTGGATTTCAACCCCGATCCTGTTTTTTGCCTCCTGTGTGACCTTGGGCAAATCAGGCAGCCACCCTAGCCCTGTTTCCTCATCTGCAGAAAAGGAGACTACAAATGTCCATCCACCTATCACATCATTGGTTGATTAAATAAACAGTGTTGGCAAAAGTGTTTCACAATCTGTAAAGCAGCAGACACATGAAAGGGATTACAAATGGCAATACCACCAAACCTTCCCAGACACTCTTTGTTTCTACTTCCCTTCAATTGTTTTTTTTCCTAGTTTCAGTGAGATATAATTGGCATATAACATTATATAAATTTAAGGTGCACAACATAAAATGATTACCACAATAAGTTTAACATCCATCACCTCACATAGTTACAATTTTCTTTTTTCCTTGTGATGAGAACTTTTAGGTTTACTCCCTTAGCAACTATGATCCAACAATCCCACTCCTGGATATTTATCTGAAGGAAATGAAGTCACTATCCTGAAGAGATATCTGCACCTCCGCGTTCATGTAGCGTTATTTACAGTAGCCCAGACTTGAAAACAACCTAAGTGCCCATCAACAAATGAATGGATAAAGAATCTAAAGAAAGGAAACTCATATGAACAGAAATCATATTGGCATTGCCAGAGGTGAGGGGGTGGGGGGCAGGGGTGGGGAACTGGGTAAATGTGATCAAAAGGTACAAACTTCCAGTCATAAGATAAATAAATTCTGGGGCTATAATGTACAACATGATGACTATAGTTAATGATACTATTTTATCTATTAGAAAGTTCTTCAATTATTTCTGCTATTTGAGGTTAGACGTTTTCTGTCCAGGCCACCTTACATCCATTTTCCTGTCCTGGGCTAAACCCACATCTTTAGACTTTGTTTTAGAATATGGAAAATAAAGTGCTATTTTGGTGTTGGGCGGGGAGTAAATTAAAGGATATCTCTTTGGCTTTTAGCCCAAACAGCTCTAAGGCAGCCTTCTTGCCAGTTTAATAGTGTACTCCTTGTCCTTCCTTTCCCCACGTGCCAACCTTGGACATACACTCTGCTAAGTGTTTGTATACTCCTAGGCCTTTGTGTATCTGGCTCAGTGGACAATGGTCTTTCTGCCCCACTTGGTGCTTCCTTGGATCTACCCACACTGTTTTTGACATTTTCTCTCAGTTTACCACCTCACTGACGGCTCCCTGAGGGCTGATTATCATTGCCTTACCATCATACAAGATGCTTACTATTATTAATATCAGTAACTACAATTAACATGGATTAAGTGTACTCCACAGGACTGGGTTGTATAAATTATTACATTAACTAATAATTTTTTAGATAATAATCATTGAGAGCTTATTAGGTATCAGGTACTATGATCATTCTTGTTTCATTTATTATTAACAGCAACTTTGAAAATTCGATATTATTAGCTCCATTTGATAGACGAGAAACTTGAAACAAAGTGAAGTGATGGGACTTGTTCAATATCACAAAATGCTACACGAGAAAGCTAGAATTTGAATCCCCATCTGATGCCAAAGCCTTTCTACGGCGTAGTGTGTTAGGCAAACGCTGTGTGCGTTTGAGACGACACTTAAGTTCCCACCCACAATATACTGTCTGGGTCAGTCACCCATACATTTGTAATTACCTTTGAGGGGCAACTGCTGTGCCGTTTGGGACCAAAAGGGGATACACATGGAAATGGGCAGACTGCTAATGATCCTCTGCTAAGGGCAGAGAGACGAAATTTAGAAGCTCCGGACAAAGCAATCCAGGCAGGAAATGGGAGTCAAGGCCCACTGGGCTTCTCCATACCACTCTCGTCAGTCCAGCCGCAGTTTACCAGGTGGCTTCTGGAAGGGGAGGTTACACACACAGTTCAAATTTCAGAGCCAAGCATTGGGCAGCGCTCAGGAATTAACCAGCTGTGGCGTCGAGGGCTCCCCTTAATCAGGTCCCGTTTAGGCTGATTAGTGCCCTAATGGGGCCACCTGTTTCCCTGATGAGTCAGGCAGGGCTCTACCTAGGTCCCACGCACAATAGAAACCACTGCCTGCCAGGAAAGCCCCACCTTCACAGCCACCAAAAACACAGGGGTAGCCTGGAGCGCGGGGGTCTCCTCACCCGCTTCTTGCAGGGGTGAGAGGGATAGCTCAGTAGCAGACTCACGTTTTCAGATTTCCATCCTTTTCAGCTCTCCAGCAGTTATTCACATCCTTACGCCGTTTGTGAGCATCAGACTGCCTGGCTAAAGGGAAACACGATTAGGAAAGTGGTAGCAGCACAATGAACCAGACAGATCAAATCTGCAGTAAATAACAGCAATAAAACAAGTGCCCTTAGTCGACAAGGGCAAGGGCAAACCTCGAAGCATCTGAGTTTGCTGGGTATCTGGGCTAGCTCATTTTGGCTGTAAACCTATGGGGCAGCTGTAGGACGCAGCCTTGCCTCCGTCGAGTTAACTTCAGTCTGCTAATTCTCCGGGGATGAATGAAAGAGCCCTCAGATTATAAGCTTTTTGGAACTGATTATCTGGCAGGCCCAGGTCAATCAGGGCAATGATACACATCAAAGTGGTCTGCATGCGATGTTTATCTCTCTCATCCTGCACAAAATACGGCCATCAAATTAATACGGCAAACTGGTAACAGTCAATGATGATGCCTGGCTTTTCCTCGCACATAATACACCATTTATTTCTCCTAATTAGAATTAGGCTTTAGCTGAAATCCTTGCTTTCCAAATTTTTATGGGTATATAATGGACTTATATATGGCAAACAGCTAAAATGTATAGATTGCTTATCAAATTAATGAAATTCAGACGTGACATTATGCTAACATGTATGATCAATGACTCAAAGGTGCACTTACTTACAAAGTGAATCAACCATAAATGCCTTCTCTGGGAAAAAAAATATATATATGTGCATATAGAGAGAGAACTGAAACCCTGAATATATTAATTTTTACAAAATTAATGTTTTCATTTCTATAGAATCAATGTTCAGCTTGACATATTCCAAAAAGAAATTAGAAAAATAGTCCTTTGGTCTCAAGTAGCTTTCTTCTTTGCCATATGCTCTGCATGTGTTAGAGGGAATGACAGGTAGAACATGATATCGTGGGACAGCTAAAGCACCCCTCCAAAGGTTTATGAAATATTAACTTAAAAAAATGGGAAAGCAAAAGTGACACGTGGACTATAACTGTAAATATGTGGAATATGTATATGCATGCACTGCTTAAAATAGCTGCTTGCAGATGATGGGATTAGGAGATTCTTGACTCTGAAGACTAACTTGTTTTTATACTTTTCATTTAGTAAAGCACAAAGATCTTTCACAGTTGTTCTCTTTGATCTCTGTCCAAACTACTTGGTGATTTCAAAGCCCATTCCCTTACCCTCTATTCTGCTCTCCACTCTTCTCCCTCTGTTGGTTCCAAACCTTCGAGCTTCCGCCACTGAAATCTGAAACTGGCCCCAATAAGGGGACAGGGAGAGACAGAAGAAGGAGCCAGGCCACTCCAGGTTCATCGCAGGCTGGTTTGTTTTTTTTTTTTTTTGTCTTTGCTTTTTTTTGTTGTTTGTTTGTTTGTTTGTTTGTTTATTAGAGAGAGAGTGCACGAATGGGAGGGGCAGAGGGAGAGAGGAAATCTCAAGCCTACTCTGCTGAGCGAAGTGCCCCACATGGGGTTCGATCTCATGAACCTGAGATCATGACCTGAGCGGAAGGCACACCAGGTGCCCCTGACCTGCATGATTAATAATAAGCAAGGGAACTTACCTGGGAGGCCAGCCTCTGTCCCCTGCAAGAGGCGCAGAGCTCCACACTCGCCTTCCAGAATCTTGAAAGTTTACATAGAGGCCTTAACTGAGTTCAGCCACATATTGGGCCCAGATGGTCTCCGCAACTTACTCTCTCAGTGCTGCATCTGTGAAAAGGCTCTGCCTGTGGGAATGGTGGGTGGCAGGAACATTCCAAGGACCGGGCAGGGAGGGGGTGAGGAGCTTCTGGCTCCTCCCAGGTCCGGCTTGTGGGTCAACCCGAGGTCACGTCCTCTCTGCGACCTCCCCTC